>NW_005187447.1:817068-826614 GCF_000239375.1 Pundamilia nyererei | reverse complement strand
CTGGTGCAAATTACTGACCTCTGTCATCATTTTAGGTGGGGGAACTTGCACAATCGGTGGCTGACTAAATACTTTTTTGCCCCACTGTACATGTAAGATTCCTGAAGTGGTCAAGCTAAGACAAACAAGAGAAAAGTTCAGTACTAAAGATCCTCGTGGATTTCCACCTTATATACACACTATTCAAAGGACCTGTGAGAAACAAGCAAGCAGAAAAACAAATGTGCACAAGTGTATAAATCACATGTACACGTGTATATACACACACACACATGCATGTATGCACACTCAGGCACACAAATCTTTGTTCTTCCGAAGCTGTATCCTTTCATGTCAAAATGGCTGGCCTTATTTGTGGGGAGTCAGACCCCTGCTGAGGTTGCCGCAGACTGAACCAATCCAATCCAGAGCAGGGGGAAGGGAAGAAGAATTATTGATGACAGATGAGAGATGGAAGCTGATACCCATTTGTGGAGAAGGAAAGACTCTGTAGATGGAAAAACTTGGGGGTTAATGAGCTGGAGCAGAGAGAGGAACAAGGGAAGGAAGGATGCAGTTGGGGGATGTGGAGCAGAATCTGCTTGTAGTGATCCTGCACCCGAGTGATTCAGTGAATACACTAGGGAATGACCCTTTAATTCTAAGCCAACATTTAGCTTGGTGCGCACACACACTATCACCAGGGGGGTACATATGTGAAAGCCATGATTGATATTCTGCTTCTGTCTGCAAAAATTCTGATAAGTAAAGAGTGCACAGGGGGAGACAAAAAGAAAATACTTTACAAATTAATTCAGAACACAAACATCAAAGTGTCGGGATGTTAAAAGTAATAACAAAAATATCAATTAAAAAACAACAATGCTGTAAATAAAGTAGAAACATATTTCTGAAATAATACATTAAATATTGTAGCCTACAAACCCACATACACTCTAGGCTTAGAGGGCATGAAATGGTTGAAAGATGACCCAATTAATAATGACACACACATACACCCACACGCATGCACACAAATGTATGTTTAGCAGGCATGTAAGTGTTCAGAGCAGACCCTATTAATTCAGCTCATTTAGCCCCAGTCCAGCCATTAAATTTAAGCCTACCCCAAAGCTCACAAAGCAACACCATGGCTCAACCCCCACAGCTTCATCTTCATCAGAAATAGTAAATGTCTGAGAGAAAAAAGAGAGGCAAAATAACCTCTCCCCCTTCTCTCACACATACACCATTTCTGTTATTTATGTATTTGCTTATCGACAGTACACCAATTTTTCTGCCTGTTTCTAAATGGGTAAAATTCCAGTAAAGGGTGAGAAGGAACAGGGCAGAGATGGTATCGGTTTTATGGCTGACACCAGGCAAAAATATATCCGAGTATACCTCCAGGCTGTACAAAAAAATGCCAGAGTATAATGTCTCCAAATACTGTCTAATACCCTGGTCACAATACCGGGGCATGCAGCCAGAATCACAGCTTACTACAGACATCCAGCAAAAGCTGTGTGGAGAATAACTCATTAACATTTCCAAACCACTGGTCCACTAGACAGTAAAAATGTGTATTTCTAGAAAAATGTTGCTCGTATGAGCTTGATTACTGACCAAGTCAAAGAGGAAATGAGAGACACAAAGAAACTAGCAGGATGGGGGAGGCTGGGTGAGGGTGGAGGGCAGCAGCAGACAAAAATTAGGATTAGAGTAATGTTCATCCCCCTTTCATGCTGTTTCATTAACGCACCTCTGAGGTGCTTTTAGAGGCTGTTGGAAATAAGCCGATTTCCCTGCTCAGGAGGGCTCGCCCACTACACATCAGCACCACTCAGTGTGTCACACAAATACAAGCACAATTTACTCTCTCTGTCAATCATGGTTGAAGTAAGCAGTGCAATCTGCATACAGAACCACTGGCTGACTGGTAGTGAAATTTAAAAAAACAACAGCAAAAAAAGTCAAATATCACAAGGGGTTGAGTCTGATTGTGATGCAGCGCAACTGATGTCAATTCAATTAGTGTGAAAGGAGACGAGCATGTCAGACTTATCTGTGGCCTTTAGACTATCTGTGGGCTTCAGTAAGATAAAGCTGGTGAACAGGGAGTAAATGGATTAATATGTGGAGGGTTGATAGCGAAAGGCAGTAGAGCTATGAAACCCCAGATAGTCATGGAGATAAACTAATAACTAAGATAAGACCCACACATACAATAAGTCATAAGCTCGAACAGTTCACGGGCTGCTATTGGCAAGCTGGAGTGAGGGCAACACATTCATCTGCCCCACCCCATCAACAGAATTAGAGAGGGGAGAGGAAAAGACAGAGTGGATGTTCAAGCAAGGGGCTAGGGGACATACTAATGTCCTCATCTTTTCATTAAACCTTGGTTAAAAGTAGTCGGCAATAATGAAATCACTTCTTCGAGACACTTATAGTAACCCCAAGGAGAGAGAGAGAAGTAATGAAAGAAATGAAAAGAAAGTGGAACAAAGGCCATAGGATGAAATATGTGCATTCAGGAAACAGTACAGACAAGAAAGAAAGTAGGTTATAGTAGACATATAGGATACGTGCGAGCAAGTTAGGAACGTTCTCAGCAGGACTGAAATATATATTTGTGTGAAAGCCAAAGTTTGACATGAAGTCTGCCAGCAGGGGGTAACTTTGGAAGGTGGTAGTTCAAAGTCACACAGAAGATATACAACAGATGATCTACTGAGCCGAAAATATAGAAAAACAAAACTGGTTTTACACTGCATCAACACATCTGTGAATATTATCCATTACCACCAAATAACCTGCAGTATTCAGAATAATGCAGCACACAAGTATAGTACAGCCTGAGTGATTCAGCACCACGGACAGCTCCAGCCTCATGGGGTGACAATCTCAGCGCAGTGTTTCCTAAGTAACTCAAAGTCTCTAATCCAGCTTTACCTTGCCTTAAAGGGACAGTTCACTGAAGGATTTAATTTACATATTTCTTCTACTGGTAGGTAATGCTATTCATCTATCTAGATTCTTTTGCTATAGCCTGGTATGGAGATATTGGCGGTGCTGTGGTTGGCACTGTCACCTCACAGCAAGGAGGTCCGGGGATCGAATCCAGCACTTGCTGGGGCATCTCAGTGTGGAGTTTCCATGTTCTCCCTGTGCCTGTGTGGGTTATTCTTAAGACGTAAATCACAGCTACCTACCACAGACAAAGACATGCATGTCAGGTTAATTGGTGATTCTAAGTTAGCTGCAGGTGTGAATTCATAAGCATGAAAAATTGCCTCCATGTTGTCCCTGCGACAGACTGGTGACCTGTCCAGCATGTACTGTGACTTTGGACCTGTGATAGCTGGAATAGGCGCCACCCATTCTCAGCTCGAATTGACAAGCAGTTGACAAAATGGAGGGATTGTTTTACAGATGTCAGTTGTGTCTTGAATAAGAAACACGAAAAAAAAAATCAGTGAGAAAAACTCAGCATCATTGTCTCTTTCCCAAATCTGGAGAGTTGCCCAAAAGAAAATCTATAAAGCTTACTTGTTTCATACAGGAACTAACTTTTTACTCTGCCAAAGTGTTCTTTGATCTAACATTCACACCGCAATGAATGCATCGGACAGCAACATGGGCTTCTGCCTGAGAATACTTGGACTGGAGGAGTCAGGGATCAAACTACCAACCTTTTAATTAGTAGATGACCTGTTTTAACTCCTGACCTGTTTTAACTCCTGAGCTACAGCCACCACATAGTGTCCCCCTTAGTGGAGCTATAATGTTAACTAGCTCCATTTCCTTTGGAAGAAGTAGATAGTAGAAAGAAACTCAACAAGATTGATTTTTTTTAATGTAAAAGGAAAGTGCTTCAAACTGAAACAGGTGGACAAACAGCGGTACATGCCATGGGAAATAATATGTAAATTTAATTTTGCTGTAAATTCTTCCTTAAAGCTTAATTGCTGGTTGCCCAATGCAGTTAATGGGCATGGTTCTAAATTGCATTTAGTATACAAGTTTTTTTAAAAAAATTATAATTTGCTTGAAAAAGCTACTCAAACTGGGTCAGCACCTAATTTAATTTTATATAACAGCAAGTGAATTTACTTCAGGCAAACACAATCTAGACTGGAAGCTTAAATTAGGAAATATACAGTATATAATATAATTTTATCAAGAAATGCTGAATTCGTTTTCTGCAGATAATCACTGTGATGAGCTGGGGTTATATAAAAACAAAATATACACAGAGTGGCACGAAAACAGCTGCTAAGCCACAGTCATTTGGTGAAAGATCATAAGGGATTGTGATTCTCCCAACTTACAGATGGCAACTGAAAGACACTTACTCATGCTAATTTACAAGCATATAAGCATTTCTCTGTGTCATGTGAGGTTTTAGTTTAGTTTAGTTGTCTGTGCGTACCATGTGTGCAGTATGCGCCATCAGACATTAGATTTCCATTTATGGAGAGGTTGGGGCTACACTAGATGACTGATGACTGCTCAGACCACCTAAAATAATTAACGTGCAACTCAGTGTTTATATGGGTGTTAGAGTGTGTGTGTGCACGTGTATGCAGAACAACTTCTTCCCGTGGGCTGTCAGAACTCTTAATGCAAACTAAGAGTGTGTAAAGACTTCCCCAACACATCCACCCTGACACTGCTGTTGATCATCTATGTGCAATATCTCAGTCTTTCCATGTTCTGTGCAATATTTTTTGGCTCATGTGCAATTATTTTGGTCCCAGTCTGTTTCAATGTTTCCTACACATACACCATGTATATAGTTACACTAACATATGTATACATATACACAGTTTTTTATTTTATTCTATTTATTTAATTATTTATTTATTTTCCGCCTTTGTTGTCTTCTTACTTTAGCACCTTCGTGGTTCAGCTACCCAATTTCGCTGTGCAAGAAACTGCACAATGACAATAAAAAGCTCTAAGTCTAAGTATGTGTGTATGTATAAATTAAAGAACATATTAAAGAACCTCAATCTGCAAATTAAGCATGAAAACCTGGACATTTGTGTATGTGTGAAAGTATGTGTGTCTGTGACAGTAAGTGAGACATTTCTAAACTCTCTAAACGAGAAGTGAAAATGGGCCAGGGTCTCATTTGTGTCATGAGGACAGTTGATCTATTATACACTCACATTCACCAACAAACACATGCACACGGCTGGAGGTGTTGGCTGCCATCAAGAGGCTCATTTGGATAGCAGGCACTGGCTCGACTTCAGACGTGATCACACTAGATGGGGATCACACTGTTAATTACCTGCAAAACCTTCCAAACACAGATAGAAATGCTTAGGAAGGAACAAACAGGCCCACACAAAGACTGAGAAAAAGGAGCGTGATCAGGAAGTAAAAAACAAAGAAGAAAATGCTGAGGTATTTTGCCATTTTAAACTCCCCCCACCAAACTATTCTTTTTCCCAAGCATTATCATAGTTTTACAAAAATAGTCTCTTGTCTTAATAAGTGCAGGACAACAATTATCAGTGCTGACAACTTCAAATCAGTACAGCCTCAACTCTGCTTTTTTATTTCATGTTAAGTTCTGGTATAATTTAAGGAGGTTGGTGTGAAAGCCTCTTCTATGATGCACAATCAAAAACTGAAATACTCTCATTACAATGTAGAACGTCTACTTTATCAAGTCCAACAGAAAAGTAATAAGACTGGGCTATTAGAAAAACACACAGGGGTGGTGGCAGCTCACCATCGAGGCTTAGAAAAATACCAAAGGAGCACAGTGCCTGATAATGCAAACCCTCACTGGGGTCTTTACTAATCAAACATAATTATCCTTGTCACAGTGTTCTCAAACACACTGATAATCACATTGCCAGGCACGCTCGTGCATGCACACACGCACACACACGAGGACACACCAATCCTCGACGCCTACATGGAGATCTTCCTATTGATTCTGTTGCTCCTCTTTATTAAAATGCACGCCTCTGAGTTCAAGTTGATTTTAGAGTAAATAGCCCACTCTCTGCCCTCTACTATCCCAACTGGCCTTTTTGTGCCCTTTAATCCTTCTCATATCTCCCACACCATTTCATTCCTCCTCATGTCTAGTCATAGTGATTTCTTCTCTTTCTTCCCCCTCAAAATTTTCCATTTACATACATTCTCAACTCCCATTTTCTCTCCATCGATTATGCTTTCGTCAAGCTCATCTACCCCCCCAATATCCTTCTTTGTCCCCCTATCTCTGTCCTCTTCTCTTCCAAGTCACATTCTCTATTTCCAAATCCATCTTCTTCCCATCAAGCTTGTCTTCCTCCCCCCTCTTTCCATACATTTGGCATTTCACCCCCACTGTAAGTCGACCAGTCAGTCACTAGTGAGTGGAACAGTAAAGTACCTGCTCAAATGTCATCAGCATCAACTCTGAATCTCAATCATCTCAAAGTGGATGAAAGAAGGGGCTTGTAGGGGAGGGGGGTATGGGATTGGAGCACTGAGATAAAGCTGACAGCACACTTCATTGGAGAAGGGGGGGGGGGTGAATTAGGTTACATTTTCTCCATGTCATTTCATTTCTCCTCCCCGTCTCCCCACAATCCTATTGTAGATATTAACTAAAAAGTGCCCGGGTGTCTCGCCTGGAGCGCAGCCTGGTCCAGGTGACATTTTGACAGAGTGGCCTCGGGCTTGTTGTGCTAAGGTTTGCTGTAGCTCTGCGACTACACAGATGGGATCTATAATTGTGGTTATCTAGCCAGTTAGCTCTTGCTTGAGCCTGTCAGGAAGCACGAAAGACACATCTGAAGACGAGTGTCTGTTCAAAAAGCTATTGTCTGGTATTATAGCTGGAGGTGACAGGGCTATTAAAATGCACAGAGTCTGAGCACCTATATGTGTGTATGTGTGCACGTGTGTGTCTCGCAGTGATGGGTGGAGAGAGGTGTCTTTGGTATAATCCACTCTGTGACACAAACCTGAGTGCTCTCTCTCTCACTCGTCCCTGCTTTCTACCTTACGTCTTCCTCTCTCTATCATCTGGCCCTCCCTACTTCTGTCTCTCCAGAATAAATCTTTAATGGAGGTTTTATTGTCCCTGATCAGCATTCAGCACTGTGCTTGTTTATGCAGGCTCATCTCTCTCTCTCAAACACACACACACACCTCACCTGTCCCTCCTTCTGCCTTGATTGTCCTAATTTCGCATTCCTGCTCTTTACGTCTTTCTCGTCTGTTCTTTTCCTCCTTCATCACATTCACAAATCAGTTTAACTTCTCCACAAAGAACTCATTTTTGTTTCTCTATTTCATCGCTTCCTTTTTTGCCATAATTGCAAAAATGAAAACCATTGTAAGCTATGCTTTTCGCCAAGGGTTGTGTTTTTTTTCCTCCCAAGTGGATGGGAGCAAAAAGGTGCAATGCTGTGAATGTAAATCCTGATTGGGGTCTTTATTCTGTGGACCACGAGAGGAATGTTTGTATAAAACACAAAAAAGACAACGACAGGTGAGCCTGGAGCTATGATTGATGTGCATCCAGCTGAAGTGTGTGTGTCTTTACACTGGCATGTGAGTGAGAGTGTGAAAACTACGCATGTATTAAAGACTGAAAAGGTAAAACTGTGGCAGCGTGGCTCCTCTGTTCACAGTGGGACAGCAGGGGAATTACGGTATCGCTGTCCTGCAGTTTACACACAAACACACACACATACATGCACACACACTGACACACGCAGAGTGCCTGAAAATGCAGTGGCTGGATGTACATCAAAGCATTACAAGGACAAAATGTCCCTCTGTGCATCTGTGTGTATGTGCTATTCAAAATGAATAATGTTTTGTGTCTTCTATAGTCCTATAAACAGTATGTAACACGGATACGATATATACAAAATAGTGAAAGGTTTTCAGCTTTTAAATGTATAAGGTTGCGTGTTTTTGTGTGTGAACATGAGTGTGTGTCTGTGCAATTCACTGTGAAGGATATATTTCGACCTCTAATAAAAGTCAGCATATCTATACATTACAATCATAGTCATTACCCAGGTGACATACACAAAGTCACAGTCACACGCTTCCAAGCATAAAGGCGCATGTATATGTGCATTCGCTATCACCGGTGTGCACTCCACTTTGAACTTATAACCACTGACGTACCTTCAAAATATTAATTCATGTCGTATGCGCTTCCTTTACTATAATGTAAATTATTAAATATAAATATAAAGACTTGGGGTTGGTCAGTGTAAAAGAACGTTTAGGTTAAGGTCTGGTGAAGGTCAGGATCTGACAAGCAGCAGTTATGGTTCCGGTAACAATCCAGAAAACAGAATATATAATTAAGTGTGTGTATCTGTGTGAGAGTGAGTCGCTCAAATGAATACTATGAATGGATGTTTCACAGATATGGACTGACAAACAGTGGTGGAAGGAGGAGAAGAGCAGGGGATAAATGGAGAGAGGGAAAAGGCAACCTTGCTGCAGGGAAGACTTCTGCACAAAGGCTCTCTGTAGGGTCTCTGTCCAGCACACGTGAATACCCCAAGGCTAAGTACTCACACATATAAGCAGTAATATATACGCATGTAGTCACATACATATACAGACCGAAAAACAGATTTCACTGGGGCGGAAAAGAAACAGGAAGCCCAAGGGCAATGTCTTCTTCTTTAACAAAGAGGCATTTTATAACTTTCAAAGAAAAAATATGAGGAATACCTTACTCCAGAAAAGGTCACTGTTGCTTTGCAATAGCATTCAATGTTGCTTCCAGCTCCTAACCTTAGCCTTGCTTTCTTTAATTTTTGCAGTACACAGACATCAGAATATCTTAACCTGAAGACCTGAAGGCCCTACACAGTCCAAGGTTAAAACCAAATATTTTCCAGTCAACTAATGCTTTGAATTTGCTCTCCAATAGTCAGAGTGTCAAACTATAAAACAATAACATAACATTAAGCGTTGCATTGCATTGCAAACACTACTCTGAACACCATACTGTCTCAATAACTCTAATACACAATTGATTTGTCTTTAAAGGGATAATGTAAATATTACTTTATACACTCATCAGTCACTTTATTTGCTACATCTTGCTAATACTGGGTTGAAGCCCCTGTGCTTTCAGAACTGTCTTAAGTCCTTGTAGCACAGTTTCAACAAGGTGCTGGAAAGATTTCTCAAAGAATGTGGTCTGTATTGACATGACAGCATCACATATTCAGCCCTCTCGTATTCCACCACATCCCAAAGAAGGTCTGTTAAATTTAAATTTTTTTAGTCTGAATTTTCATCTGGACCTAACTGAATACAATCTGGTGATTGTGGAAGTTATTTAAGTAAAGTGACCTCAAACCAGTTTGAGATGAGTGCACAACTCAATTTTCAGTGAGTTGTGCACTCAGAGATGCACTTGTGCTTACCTTGGTTTTAACACTTGGCCATTGTCCTCTGACGTCTTCCACTGACACAGCATTTTTCCCAGCAAATTACAGCACACTGGATATTTTGTCTTTTTGAGACAATTCTATGCAAACCCTAGAGATGGTTGTGAGGGAAGATCCC
>NW_005187447.1:815666-817048 GCF_000239375.1 Pundamilia nyererei | reverse complement strand
TTTCCCAGCAAATTACAGCACACTGGATATTTTGTCTTTTTGAGACAATTCTATGCAAACCCTAGAGATGGTTGTGAGGGAAGATCCCAGCAGATTACTAGTTTCTGAAACACTCAGACCAGCCCATCTGAAATAACCAACCAGGCCACATTCAAATAAATCATCCATCTTCCCAATTTTGATCTGAATTGTTCATCCAATTCAACTAGATGCATTAAGGCGCTATCATATCAGATATGATTGGTTTATTAGATACTTGTGCTAACGAGCAACTGAACAGGTGTACCTAATAAAGTGGCTGGTGAGTGTAGCTGGTTGTGTCTCCATTCTTACAGACAGGCTTTGTAATGTCCATGGATTGTCCTCACTGTCAGCTCTGCAAACGACATAATTCTATATTTCACTTCATTTGTCTGCCTCATTCACAAGGCTCTTCGATTTTCAGCCATGTCTTGTCACAGTGAAAGCTGCAGCTGTCACGGTACTGGGTGGTGTTTGAGTTTTTTATGTATCTTTTGTATTCATTTGTGTTCTAGTTTAGCTCATCTAGTTAATTTCTAGGTTGCAGTTTAGTCCTTTGTTTCTTAGTTGTTTCTGTCATCTCCCCCCGTATTGTCTACCTGTCGTGTTTCATGTCTGCGTGGTCCTTGTTGTCAAGTTCGTGTCATGTCTATGTCTCCATGTTTCTTGTTTTATTTTTGGAAGAGTCTGGTGTTCTTTGTTCATTGTATTTAGTTTCACTGCCCCTGTCCTGTCATTAGGTTCACGTGTGTCAGCTGTTCTTCTTCATGTGTTTCCACTTTCCCCCGATCATCCCTGTGGGTATTCGCGTCGTCTGTGTACCTCCCCTCTGGTCAACTTAAGTGTTTTTTAGGATTCTGTGCAGTTCTTGTTAGCCATTTGGTTTATGTTGTTTTTCATGCATCTGCACAGCATTCTGTTCACAGTGATCATAGTTATTCCTGTCAGTCATGTTAGTGTTTTTCCAGTTTAGCTTTCTGGTTAGTTACGGTCTCTGTCCCTGTTATGTTTTGTCTACTCCCCTCTGTATCAGCCCAAATAAAGGCTCGCTTTCAGTTTAAGTTCACTCCCGTCTCCTCACCTGTGTTCGCACCTGGACCCACAACACACACCTCCGCATGGTCTGTCTCCACACATCGTAACAGTAGCAAACTGCTGGCACAGCCACTATGCCTGCAGGGAGTGGAAAGAGGGCAGTGCGCACGCACACAATGGTTCAACTAATTAGTTACTCAGCTAATTGTTTGAGATGTGATCTAGACTCCGTTAACATATTATACTGTGGTGTTTTTGCCTTTACCTCATCCACTACATTCAAATGCAAAATGATCTCACTGGGCATCATTACATGGATCTATAGT
>NW_005187447.1:808461-815646 GCF_000239375.1 Pundamilia nyererei | reverse complement strand
TTAACATATTATACTGTGGTGTTTTTGCCTTTACCTCATCCACTACATTCAAATGCAAAATGATCTCACTGGGCATCATTACATGGATCTATAGTAAGTACACCAGAAGAGAAATAATGAAACACCATCAACCAGGCAAAGTGGGCAGCAATCCATAGGCCCCAGACCACCAAGGGCTCCAAAAGACCCAAATTCACTTGATGTTTATTAGCTTTGGGTAATTTAAATAACTGCACAAAAATTACCAGTCAATTACATCAATTCAAGTGGCCCATGCAGTGTTGGGTAATTTTATGCCTTTCTCTTTTTAAGGGCCCTGAGTGTACATAGTACACATACCTAATTAAAGTGTCATTTTATGAAATTAACACAATAGGGGACACCAATCAATTTTCACCCAGAGCCACCTCCTAACAAGTTAATCTGGTCCTGTAGGCATGTGGACTGCTGTGTGCACATGTGGGAGAACACACACGCCATAGTAAAGTACACAGATCTATACACCTTGGCACATATACCCTCCTCCTTTCATTCTCACCCTAACTGGGTCAATCCACCATCTATCTACTCTGCTGGGGGAGGGAGGAGGAGACAAGGGTTTGCTGAAATGGAGGAAGCAAACACCAGAAAAAGCTGCCTCACTGGGAATGATTCCACTGCTGGTAAATCTAGGACAGCTGAACAAAGGAAGTGAGGATGGAAGGAGGTAAGGAAGGAAACAAAACAATAATGGGTACCAGAGTGCCATCCGAATGTAAAAGTTAGAAAGTAAAAAGCATAAAAGCACAAGGTGAGGCAATGATGAGAGGGTAGAGGGCAGGATGAGAGAAGAGAGAGGCTGTGGAGAGGACAGTGGTTTCATTAGTGAGATTGATTAGATGAATGGAGAAGCTAACAGCCTCTCTGCTCTTTAGCTAAATGCCATCTCTGGGCCTATCAGCACCGGCTCCAACAACAACACATAAATTAGAGAGAGAGAGGAACAGACAGAAAGAGAGCACAATCATCATCATGAAGCACACACAGCAGATTATGTCTGCGGAGGTCTGAGATCACGAACAACAGCAAACAGCTGATCACCTCATTTCTTTGCAGGAATGCAAGCAACGGCATGGGCATGCTTTCTGTGCATCTCCATCTGTGTTTCCAAATGTGTTTGTGAAAAGGTGGTTGGAAAACTCAAGCCTGCCCCTGATTTTACTCACTTCACTAATCTGCATACTATGATCGCCCACACTTACACACACAGACACACACACACACACACACACAATTACTAATGACATTCACCCATCCTGAGGGCTTCTTTCTAAAATGTTGCCTTTTACATGGAAACCTAACAAGTGTGAAATTAGAAAGGTTACCAAATAATTTGCACACACACAATAACAAAGCGTGTGGCAGGAACTGGAGCTCAGATGGGGAGGAATTCCTAATTGAAAAAGCCTCTTCCTTCCAGGAGTCTGCTGCTGAGGAAAGACAGCACAATAAGGTAATTAAAAAAAGTCTGAGTGATGCGGCAAGGTTTATCTCAGGATTGTCACACGCTGACTGATAGGAATTTACATAAACAAATCATATTTTCTGCCTTATTAACTGCATGTGAAAATGTTTTTGTGAAGTAGAAAACCAAATACTAAGAACTACAATTAGTGTGTAGAAAAGCCTTCTTCTTTTTAATCCTCCCTTCTTGCTCCTTTGTCAGGAAACAGCTTTCCCACTGAAGTGTCTAAGTATGGTGCAAGGACATTCTCTACAGAGATCAATACAGTACAGCTCCTGATATCGTACAAGGCCATGCTCCTAATCTAATGCAACCTCGCATTAAGCATTATTCTTGTTGAATTTGTAATTAAAATAAAAGTTGCTGTTGACATTTTAGATTTCTTCCTATATGCAACACAAATGTACACAAGTGCAGATATATTTCCCACAAGTTTATCGGCTTTATCTACTCCTGAAACTACCTCAGCTAAAAGGAATGCACCAATCAATGTAATTCAATAATTCTACCTGTGCTTTTCCTGCTTTAGTCAAACTGTCTGCTGTTTAAAAATTTTACTCTTTCCAATAAATCCCCCCGTGCTCTCTACTCCATCCTCATCCGTTTCACTTCAGAATATTTACAGTGCACGAGCCTCATTGTCTATTCACACTGCTTGTCATTTGAGTAGTCTCAGTCTGTCAACCAGGTGATGTTGCTTCATTCATCAATTTCTCCGACTTTATGAAGCAAACAAGCACAGGGACTTCAAGCAGAATCTTTACACGACAAGTTTTCTCTTATTTTGTGTGAAAAATCAAGTGTTTAAAGTACATGTGGTTTAATAATGATACCGACAACCTACAGCGGTGTACTGTTGTATAGACACATATTCCCAGCCATGAATATTCACATTTTCACAGGTACCATGAAATATAGGTTAATTACAGGTACAAACCTATATTTAAAGAGGGATGAAACCACTGTGACAATTCACATTGGCTTCTGAATTGTGAATTTTAAAGCATGCACTTTACTGTCAACATATTAATGCATTCATTTTAGAACTTTATTCACCAAAACAACGAAACACAAAGTACACATGGTTCGATATTTTTTCGATACAAAAAAACATTCATGCCTTTTTAATTTGTCATTCATTAAAATTATAAATATATATTTTAACTCAAAAGTACAGTTTTTAAATGTAATGTTGCTGAAACAACATAATAATAAAATAAAATAAATCTATCTGATCAAGAAATTTATTTATTACAGAGAAATGGCTCTTTCCAAAATAAAAGCTATACTATACGCTTCTTCTGGGCTATATTCTCAGGAGCATATTAAACATATCAGGTTCCCATAAGGAGAATCATGTGCTAACGGCTGTCTAAATGACTCGGGTAAAGTCGGGTAAAATGACATTAACGCCATAATGTGGCAAATCTCCGTTAACGAGTTACCGCGGATCGCCCCGTGCGTGGGGCTGGACGGCGTCGGCACGTTAACGAGCTAACTGCACTAACGCACTAGTTCCCACCAATGTAATTGAGCATTGCGTAGCACATCCAACATACTGTTTTACTTTTGTCCATGACGCGCTTACCATCAGGGTCATACTTCACATGAAAACCAAAATAGTTCCAAACGCCAGATCTGAATGAGGGTGGGGGAGGTTCAATTTCGCGTTGAGGCAGTTGCTATGTTGCAACGAGCGCTCGACAGTGCAGCCTAGGCGGAGTAGTCGAACGCAGATCCACTGAGCTCTCAACACAGACAGCATCGTCAGAAAGTTGATAAAATAAATTTAAAATTTTGTATTGTTCAATACATATGCGTACCGAACCGAAAGCACTGTATCGAACGGTTCAATACCGATACGAGTATTGTTGCACCCCTACTATCTATCTATCTAAATATATTTGCTGAACAACATGGAAACCTCTGGATACAGCTTCAAGTAGCAGCTTTCAGTACATCTGCATTGGCTTCAATTATAATTCATCAGAGGTTTTAACTTTTAATGACTTTTATTAAAAGCTTTTGATCCCAGATTGTCTTTGGCTTACGAGAAAGTGTTTGTGAGAGAATAAATAATTCGATTTTCTTTATTTTTTTAAGGATATGGTTAATTGCAGAGCTACATCAGCTGGGTGTGAGACAGGGGATATACAGTAACATCTGCTCGGAGGCACTGACAGCCACCAGTAGGCTGACTCTCCCCAGCTATCTTCACCTTTCTACTTCCCCTCTCATCATTTTCACTCAGGAAGGAGCACAGTTTGCTCTATTAAATCTGTAATGAGATGCAAATACGATGCAAATCCCTCCCAGAGGAGTGGACTGCTGCAGGGAGGCTATCTGATGTCAGCGTTCAAGAGAGAACCACCGCCTCAGGAAGAAACACAGAAGAGAAAGAGTGTGGATGTGTGTCTTAAGAGTGTGCACATGTCTGCAAACGTATCGGAGATGGGGAAAAGGCAAAGCGGTTGAAAAGCGGCTAGGGCATTGATTGCAGCTGTAGAAAAATGTTTTTGATTTATCTTGGACACAGGAGCAGAGTGGGACCTTCAGTATCACTGCATGGCAGAAAAATTCAGTCGCAGAAAAATAATACCCTCAATCTGTCCTCTGTACAGCTCCAGATAGGAGGCTGGAAGAGAGAAAGAGAGAGGGAGGGAGGGAGAAGCGAAGCTAGAAAGAAAAAAACAGAGAAATATAAGGGAAAAGATGGAGATTGGGAGGGGGAGTCAAGGATGCAGCCATGCCTGTTGACAAGAGAAAAATACACCTTTCAGAGAGAAATAAAGCTTCACCTCCCTCACTGCTGCATTCCCTCTGACATAGCAACTCATCTGGCCTCGCCACGCTCACACCGCAGAAAGAGAGGAAGGGACAGCGAGGGAGGGAAGGAGGAGGAGGAGAGACAGGAACCAACACAAAAAAGAGAAAAGGAACGTACATCAATCTGCTTTTCTCACATCAGCGGTGAAACTATGTTTGCCTCTAACACACACTCACATCATTCTTCCAATTCGTGCACTGTTGTATTGAATTTTGACCTACTACATCTATGCTTTTCAGAGATATGAACCTTGAGGCAGACTCTTGGCATCAGTCCTGTGCATGTGCTCTGCCTCATCCACCTCACTGTCCAACTGTCCACCATCTTTTTTCCTTCCGTACCAGTTAAAGCTAAGCTGTGGCTCAGAGATAAATATATAAAGTTGAAGCTGGACACGAACTTACACTTTCCATCTCTCTCCTCACCCTCGCACACTTACTAGAAAAAGAAAAACCCAAAGGGACCAAAGATGGTGATGAACCTGTGCTATTTTTAGCTGTAAACATAAAAATAGCATGTTTAAACCCCCAACACAGTAGGTTTTACTGACCCAGTATGGCACTTTTATGTTTTACAGATGGCAATCATTTAATAGCACCTAAAGTCTGTAAACAGATATCCTCTTATGAATATGCAGAATCTCGAATGTATTTTCAGCAACATAACATAATGACTCAGAATAAATATGTAAAATAAGGTTATTGGATGGAAAATTTAAAGCTCTGTTCATCACACAGCCACAAAGTTAAGTAATGTTTCTAGTAACTACATATATACTGTTTCGCATATAGTCATGTGGACAGAGCAGTGACCAGCGAAGTGAGTTTCAGCATTTAAGAGGGACATATGTGCATGTCTATAGCTACATTTCTCACAAATATTTTGTTTTTATGGAATATGTAGTTAATTGTGACTCTATTACACCTACAGGGCTGTTCATTCCAGTATTGGCAAAAATATCAGAGAATGGTAAGACACTGCAGTGTTATTTTCAGCATTAGGGCAGAAATAAGAGGGCGTAAAGGAAAGGATTTTGGAGACATTCTGATCATTATACTCCCAACATACCTATTTGGTCTTTTCACCTTCACTGTCAAACCCAGTGGTTATAGTTGTGTATTCAAAGCACACAATCTGCTGCACTACATTGCATTGAATTGCAAAGGACAACTCACACAGCCCGAACGGTGCTGTCAGACATGGCATCGCAGACAGCACGAAATGCAAAGTACAGAACAAGTCTGACTACACATAACTGTGCAAACACATACGCACACATTCATACATGCAAAAGCACACTGCTGATGTCTATTCTCGTGTGGATCTGAAATGTAGCTAAAGCTCTGCAACTCTAGCATATACTGGATTTAATGCGACAATGCTCAGTAAACAAGGTGAAAACACAGTAAGATAATGCAGTAACACTGTGAAAACCACCCGACCGTCACATTTTGAATGACACACCTAATGCTGCCCTGCACCTTCCTCTCTTATATTTCTACTCTTCCTTATAAGCAGTAATGAAAACGCATTAAACTGCTTTGGACTGCAGTCTCTTCCTTTTTCCAGGCTGATAAAGAAGACGCACAACTCTGAGTTGGTTCCTGGGGCCATGGTCGAGTGAGCTGCACTCAGACACCTGCTGCTCATTAACGACAACAGGCAAAGGTGACCACTTCAATCAGGATATTAAGACTGGGAATGAAATGGGCAGAGAAGGTACATCGGGGGGAGGACAAAAAAAAAAAATGGAGGAGACGATTGAGTGTTTTTCTTTGGCTTTGTGCCCAGATGCGGTGTTGTGTCCCTCACCCAAGCTCAGCTGCAAATTTCCTAGCATTCAGGTGTGTGTGCACGCTTGCCCTGTCCACCTGACATCTCTTAACAGTAATAATGTATTCCCTCCTATTAATATGTTATGGATCAGCGAGTGTATTATCGATCGGCCAGCTCAGCTATATAGTTACCCTGGTCCACTGCGCCCTCCACTTTCTCTCTTCACCACTGAGGTATCTCCTGTGTTAAACCTCCTGATAGAATACCCTTTGTCTTACAACCTTTCCTCACTACTTTTCTTCCATTTAATTTTTTATTTTTATTTTTTTAAAACAGGAACTCAGAAGTGCACACTCATCGTACTTATCATCTTGCATAAGCACTGATCAATAAACAGGTAAAAACAACATACTCTTGACCTTTGCGCTTGTGGGCATTGCACTAAAAAAAAATCTACCAACTGATGATTCAAGGAATATAATAATGATGAAATTTACTGGTTCCAGCTCAAACCAGAAGAGTTTGGTGCCTTAAAAAAGAAATCTATATTTGGATTGAGTACCATTTGTTTACCAATCATTGTTCACTGCTTAGACTGACAACATACAGGCATCATCTTGGGTTCAGATTCCGATTTCATAGACTTAACTGAAAAAATTAATCTACAGGGTGGACCATTTATATGGATACACCGAAATAACATGGGAATGTTTGGTGATATTAAAGTACTGTTTGTGGCACATTAGTATATGTGAGGGGGCAAACTCCTCAAAATGGGTGGTGACCATGGTGGCCAATTAGAAGTCGGCCATCTTGGATACAACTTTTGTTTTTTTCAATAGGAAGAGGGCCATGTGACACATCAAACTTATTGGTAATGTCACAAGAAAAACAATGATGTGCTTGGTTTCAACGTAACTTTATTCTATCATGAGTTATTTACAAGCTTCTCTTTGTTCACAGCCATTGATTGATATGTCGAAGAGGTTAACACGTGAGGAGCGGATCGAAATCGTGTTGATATCTGGTGAACGCAGTAACCAGGTCATTGCAGAAGATTTCAATGCAAGACACCCTA
>NW_005187447.1:796193-807483 GCF_000239375.1 Pundamilia nyererei | reverse complement strand
CTTGTGACATTACCAATAAGTTTGATGTGTCACATGGCCCTCTTCCTATTGAAAAAACAAAAGTTGTATCCAAGATGGCCGACTTCTAATTGGCCACCATGGTCACCACCCATCTTGAGGAGTTTGCCCCCTCACATATACTAATGTGATACAAACAGGACTTTAATATCACCAACCATTCCCATTTTATCACGGTGTATCCATATAAATGGCCCACCATGTACATTAATCAATATTTGTTTAGCTGGTGAAAAATATCAGTAATTAAGACAACAACAAAAAAAGAGAGCAGCCTTCATCATTTGTATATGGTGTAAACTCAAAAGAGAGGGAGAGAGTTATAGTTAATAGTTAACAGTACACATTTACTGCTTGTAATCTATCAATGAAGCTTTGTTTTAGACAGTAGGTAAAATGAGCAATTTAATGAAACGTATCACAATTACCTGTGTAAAAAGAAGACAAATAATCAAAATGTTAATTAACAGTGAAAATAATGACTAAAAATATCCCTATATTAATTATTATGTAAAGAGAAAAATTCTCCTATAATAAAGAGAAGTATACTCTGCCAATACTGTAAACATCTCCTCTCCAGAAAGAAGACAGTATATGTGTTCACTGACGCAACTAACACAACATATTCCAGCACCATAATTGATGTTTACGTTTCTGCTGCAATGCATTTCACTTACACACTCCTTTGGATCAGTCTGAAAATTAAAAAAACAACAACAACAAAAAAACAATTAGCGTGCATATTTATTGCTGCACCAACATTATTTCTAAACGTCAGTCTCGGAGGGAAGCCAACCTTTTCTGTTTTCTATTAACAGGTTTTGTTCTGCTCCAATAGTACTTTTCTAAAAGTCAATGCTGGCTCAAGGAGTCCAGAGCAGAAAGTTCTCAAACTTATAAACAGTTCTCACAAGTAGAAATGTACAAAGCACTCGAGGTTAAACAATTATTGCATTACATTTAGAGAATGGACCAGCCGCAGACTGGAACTGGACAATTTGCAGTATTCTTTTTTTGTACCAATACCAGCACCTTTCAAAATATGGAAAATGAGACCACACTTCATCTATATACAGTGGTCCTTCAATATAACGCGGTTCACCTTTCGCGGCCTCGCTGTTTCGCAGATTTTCTTTGTGCAATTATGCACAAAAAAAAAATACTCTTAACAGCACATTGTGTTCTGCGTCTTGATTGGCTGTAGACCACTGTCAATCAATCTCTTCCATGCCGTGTCTCCTGTACAGTACAGAATGTGTTCTGCTTGTCAAATTTACATAAATCTTCAATTGCCAAAAGTCTGCTTCTGAAGTGCTGTACTGCATGTTTATATGTTTTGTCCCCAACGAACACAACAATTTCGACGAAACGTTTTGCACCATCAAAGGCACCTGCAATAGCACCAAAAGGGCAGATGAAGATGCTAACCATCGCGCAAAAAGTTGGACTTCTGGACATGCTAAAGGAAGGCAGAAGTTACCGTATTTTTGGGATTATAAGGTGCATTAAGCGAAACAAAACAGTCAGATAAGTCATACTTTACTCAACTCATTCTTCTTGCTTCCTCTACTTCCATATCATTGATTCATTAATGTTGAATACTCTCTCAGCTGCTCTATTCCCATGTTCTGGACCTGAAAACAGGGTTTGATCTTTGTTTCATTCTATAATACTGGACTTATAGAAAGGTTTGAACTTTGAGGGTGTTTAAACAAGAGAGAAAAGTGTGAAAATGTTCATGCCTGTCTGATTAAAGTGTATAAAGTGTGTAGTGAGGGGTTTTACAGCCTTAAAACATCTATAATAATTGTAAAAAATAAAGCTACTTCACGGATTTCACTTATCGGGGGTTATTTTTAAAATGTGACTCCCGCTATAAACGAGGGACCACTGTATAGCATTATTTTAAGGCTTTTTTAAATGCAACTTCAATATCTGTAAACTCTTTGCCACCTACCTTGGGACATTACAGTTTTCAAAATACATCCAAAAGAAATCTAAACTCATAACCATAAGCTATTAAACTGCATCACCCCCATACACACACCAACACACTTCACGCACACCAGGACCCATGACATTCATAAGAGGAAATGAAAAAGAGCTTTGTCCTGTCCTGGGCACTGCCATGCAAGACAGTGATTGTGTTGAGTCAATGTGATTACCTGGGAGTCACTCTCTGGAGGGAAACGCTGCTGAGTTATCACAGTCTTATTATTCCCAAACTAATATCATAGCCTGCCAATCACTTGCTTGCCTTTCTTAACCACATGCTGACAGGTGTGGTGTTGCACACATACTGTATGAGAGGCATAAACACACATAGACAGGAGTACTTTTAAACCGAAATGCATCCATATAGATCTGCACATGGTGAGAAGTAATAGAATGCGCAGAGAATGAATGAATGCACCCAGACACACGTACAATCACTCAACCACACAGGCTGCAAGCCAGCAGACATTCACACGCAAACTTCCTCAAAGGGCCCCAGGGTGAGGAGAATCGTCCTCTTCATCTGAAGTAGGGAGGAAGCCCATTGGCCAAATTAGATTGTGCCATTTCCTGACGGAGTTAAGCATCAATCTGCAGCACTGTGCAGTGATTCGCAGTGACCTTGGCCTATCACAGCACAGTGTCTGGGAATGCTCAGAGAGGCTCTTAATCAGACCTGGAGGACATGGGGCCTATGATGACATTACTCAGCCTTTATCTCTCTACACACGTCCCACTGTTTCTCTGTATGTCTGTCTCCCAATCTGCCTATTCCATTCGTTGCCTCTCAGCTCCAGGATGAGGAGGTGGCTCTACAGCTCAAATGGACGCTTACTTAACCTGACCTCTGGATGTAATCCTTGTCCATTGATCCAATTCTACGCTGAGCGTTTGCCCTCACAATGCTGACCAAACACAGAAAACGTTTGCCCTTTCGTATCAAATCTGACCTATTTCACTCATTCCACTCAACAGGTACATCAACAGGTCAGTTTCTGCATCCTGTCCAGCATCCATCCTCAGACAACACATGCATAAAGGACCATCCCTTAAGCAATACACACTCATCCTCAATCCAGGGCTACTGCAGGCCTTATGTGAATGATGAGACTGTGCTGAGATGGAGATAAATGAGCCTTCATTACAGCCATGATAGCACAAAGCAGCACCAGAGAGAGGGATGGAAGAAGAGAAGCTTTCTTTTTTTCATCTCACCCTTCCCTCATTTACCACGACCAAGGTTCTTAACACATAAAGGACACAAAAGGACACAGTACATTTGATAAATATGTGCATTCATAGAGCCGTCACCTATATATACACATAAATACCATAAAAAAATGTGCATTTATATTGCTTATTTATGCGCCTTCACATGTATTTACAGTTCTTTAAAGCAAACTTCATCCATAGAGTCTATATAGCAAACGCCTACGTGGTAAATGGAATTCTCTGTCAGGACCTATCAAGGAAAAGCTTTGCCTTCACATGGATAACACACTTCTGCAAACATACACACATTTGTGTACGCATAACTTTCTCATTCCCACAGCCATGCTGCATGCCAAATGAATACAGTAAAAGCATACCGTTTTAGGTACATTTGGCCCATTTGATGATTGAAAGAGATTTGTAAAATCCAAGATATAAAAAGCCTGTCTCTTTGTTGGCAGACAGTGTAAGGAGAATGTAATTACATTTTTCCTCTCTTGGTTTAACAAATGATGTTCTGCTGTACGAAGGGTACAAAGTTATGAGAGCTGCACAGCACCTGTACGCACATTCAGACACACTTGTACACAGAAAATGTAGCACAACAAACAATGTGATATTACAGCTGCCAGTACAACACAATAGACCTCTGTTTTTTTTCACACAAAGTAATATTACCACTCATATCCACTCTACATCAGCGCCAATTTTCACTGTGCCAATTTTGAGCTATAGAAATAGAGGAGCAAGTCAGAATTTTAATAACCTCAAGACTAGCAAAAGCCCATGAGAGCGTACGTATATGTGTAAGTAGATAAGTGTGTGCCGGCTGCTGAGTCATGGATCCGTCTGAGTCAGTTCTCAATAGGTCAAATTCAAGATGTTACCTAAGAAAGACATGATGGGTTGTCAAAAAGGAAAAAGGAAACGAAATAACAGATACTGAATGAGACCATCCTCAAGGCATGCAGACCAAGCCTTTCATTCTCCCTCATGCACCCACAGTACATGTCCCCTTAGGCCTCAAGTTCAGGCTCTGGCTGTTGAACAAACAAATGCACACACAAAAGAGACACAAAATAAATTACTGATATACTCGACTGGCTCTAAGCCAATCGAGTGACTTGCATATTCTGTCTTGGATATCCCCATAGCTGAGTGTACAATGTAGAAATTTAGTGCTAAAAACATCCAAAATGAGTGATTTAACTTTAAAAAAAAAAAAAAGAGCTTGGAGAAGAGGTTTTCTCAACATAGGCTCTGCAGCACTGATCCTGTACTGCTCAGGTGCCGCTGAGCAAACATGACAAAATGAATAAAAGGAAGGTGTAGCCAGAAAGAGAAAAAGCAGCACCACTTGGCTATCCATCATGCAGCATTGCACCTTATGACTGAGGTACAGTCACTCCGCTCAACTAATCTGAAATCGGCTCAAAATATTTTCAGCTAAATAGCTTTGTATCTTCTTATCTGGCAACAAGTCCTATAGTGAGACAATACTCTAATACATTTAATCTTTTCATAATGAACACTCCTACATATCAGTACCCCAAAAAATAACTAATACTATGATATTACTGTACAGAAGTACTAAATTACATTAATTAAAAGACGCACAGATGCTCCCAAATATCTGTGAGAGCATACTTCTCTAGCCTGCAACCTTGAGGCAGCGCCCAGCCCAAAGTGATGGATATTCTGATACAGACGTTTTTCTTGCCAGCCAAGTCCAAGCCAGTGAGAAAAAACACACACACAAACACGTCTGTCATCCTCGCTGAGCAATGGCTGGCACAACATACATCTCCCTCTCTCTCCTGTTCCATCCATCTCCAGTATTCTCCATTTATATTTCCTCTGTTTGCCTCATATCAGCATCTCTATATCTGACTTCTGTAAGGATGTATTCATCTACAACATGTCACAGAAGAATATCTCCCTCTTAATGCTTATCTACTACTCTTACAACTCCTCTCCTGAGCGTTGTACTTAACTTGAACACTTGCACTGAATTTCAGTATGAAAATAACATGCTGCTGCAAAGAAATAAAGTCTATCTAACTCATATAAGGTATCCTCTCTACTTAGTCACTCACAGCCTCCGAATACAAATTCAAACACAGAGCAGACTCTCTCTTACTCATCCCTTTAAGTGCTGACACACACCTGATGGATCCTCCGCTTAGTCCCGTTCCTCCTCCTCTGCTTTGCCACCACACCACGAAGGTCACTCCCGGCCCACTGTCGCTCTTCCTTCTCCTGTTTTCCTCTCCTCTTACTATCTGTCCTTCTCCTCCTCTCTCTGCTTTGGTCAGAAAGAGAGAGAAGAAAATCCTTCCACAGACAGGAAATCCTCAGCTAGAGACAGAGACACTTAAAGATTGTAAAGCCTAGCTGCTGCTGAAATACACAGGAGCTGCTGACTGACTGAGCTGTTAAAGTGCTGGAGGGAGGCTAGCGTGGCTACGATACGGTCTGCACCACAGCAGTGTACAGACACATGAGCAGCCAGAAAGCTCAGGGAGTCGCTAGCTCAAAGCTCACCGCAGCAGAGCTCCGAGTCAGCAACCTAGCCCCCCACCCTCCCCTCCCGCCTGGCTCACTCTCGTTCTGCCGCTGCCCCCCTCCTTTCCTCTTGCACAGTTACCACATTCCACCTAATAGCAGAATCCTCTCTTCCTCACTTTCTTCTTTATTTAACTAAAGTATACATCACTCTCATCCCCAGCTCAGGCATTTCCCTTCAATCAGACAAGAAAATCCTGCAGCTGAGATGTAGGTAAAATCTTATCTTCTCACTAATATATCTTCAAGGCAAGATTGTGTTAGTGAACACAGGATGAAAAGGACACCTTAAAAGCACCAAGAAGAAAGTCAAAAACCTGTTTCTCTCTTTTCTTCTTTCAGCTCCTCCCTTTAGGAGTTATCACAGTTGATGATCTGCCTTCATCGTACCCTATCCCCACCATCCTCTTCTGTCACACCAATCCTCTCCGTGTCCACCTTTACTAGATCCATGAATTTTCTCCTTGAATTGTCTACCTCTTTTCGGCCTGTCTGGCTAACTTTGTCTCTAAACTACTCAACCTGAGTTGTCCCTCTGATGTATTAATTTCTCCTCCTCATCCCCAATAAAAATCTTATCACCTTGACCATTTTGTAAACCCTCCCTTTCACTGTTGCTACGATCCTTCAGTCAAATGTGTTGAACTATACATTTTGTTTCTTTTTGAAACAGCAACATGCACCTACCAAGCAATCATCTCATGCGAACATGTCCATAAGACCATTTTCACTCTTTTGCTAAAGGTAAAATAAAGATTAAGTTCAAGTTTGGGAGTTTTAGTCACCTCTTCAAGTGATTTTACGCTCTTACTCTGTTCTCTTTTTCTCTACTATAATGATTACTTGTCAGTGAGTGAAATTTTAGTTGGAATAAAAACCTGCAGACTGTGGGCTGTCTATTGATTGTGAAGTTCTCTGTCTGCCTTTAAAGAAATAAAAAGACATTTCATTTAAACTTGGCCAGTAACCCCTTCAAGTTAGTTTCCTTCCAACTGCTATTTTGTAAACATGTTCTGAAAATCTCTTCTTACAACTTGCACTTGTGCATTTGTAATGTGCGCTGGATCTTCTTCAGTGTGTCGAAACAGCAACCAATCGACTTCACTTTGGGGAAAAGTAGAAAGTTGAGTGGAGCCAAATTTGGCAAGAAGGTCAGTTGGTGAGTGAAGATTCAATTGGTGTGGCCAATGGAAGCATGTAATGCCACTCTTTGAGTTAAAAATGCTCCGTCAGATGTCTCATAACAATACAGTAAACCCTTTGGGCATCAATTCACGGTACATAACCCAGTGCGTGTCAAAAATTGATGAGCATGCTTCTGAATGATGTTTCACTAAAATCTTCTGTTTGATCTGACACCAATATCAGCAACAGTCTTAACAGCATTACAGTTGTGTCAAGAAGATGCTGCTAAAAAAGTACTGCCCAAGCAGACTACCTGGAAGAAGAGATCAGCCAGATCTAAATGAGACAAGATTTTCATTTTTTATGGGCATACTTGTAGAACTGTATGATCACAGCTATTTGTCCATACCCCTAGCTGATTTCTACCAAATATTTTTTATACAAAGACAGAGATACAGAGATGAAAAAAAAACAAAAAAACAAAACAGTTCTGTTCAGCTCAGATAGACTTTTTTTTTTGCTTACCTTTTAACACAAACAAGCAACATACAGATCACAAAAAACCATATACAGTCAAGAAGACAGCAATAAAAGAGGGACACAGTGGCCCCAGATTAATCTAAATCCACACACCACCACCTTCACCCCCACTATTTATCATTTAAAGTATTCATCCTCTCCAAACCTAATGCCCTCACAAAGACAAGCTTATTCAGCCCTCCTTAACACACAGATTAGCCACAGACAGACTACACACACTGAGACCCACATAGTGGAGTGGAAAGAGATGAACACATAAAGAGTGGGAGGGGGAAGTCAAGTGGAGCATTGCCCATTGGGGAAAAAAGAGCAATCCAGGAAAAAGAGACTGCAGTCACTGTATCAGAAAGGCTCACTTTGGACAGGTGTTGGAAAATCAATAATTTACCAAATTTCTGTCTGTTGTTATGACAGGCACTAAGCAGTGCAGTACAAAATAATACTGCAATATCTTTTGTTTTTAGAGTCATAATGTCAATTATGACATCATACATTTAACACCATTTCAATGCAGGAAACACTATTTGAGGCTTTGAGGACACAGTGAATACAAGCTCAAAAGTGAATTTAATTTAAACCTCAAGTGGTAACATTGTGGTATATGACTTCAGTCTTAGGTAAATTAAATGACTGTTTCTTACTGACTGAAATAGCATTTATTTTGGAAACTAATTGATAGTCGCTCTAGCCAACACAGTGAACGCTAATATTTATGCCTAAAAACAGCAGTTCTTTAAAACGGACATCTAGACATCACAGAAAAAGTAAGCATGCCATGCTACAAATACTGGCTCGTCTATACATTTGTTCATTTCCTAACATGTCCCAGCCAAGTTGCACACATGTAATTTTTGGACGATTTGGGGAGAATTAGGTCAGAATATTTTCCACAGCTCTCACATGTTGCACACAGTCGGTCCGCTTTAGACAAATTCGCACCACTGGGAATACTATGTGCAGTTTAAACAAGGTAGCTGCCTGGGTAGATTGTGCAGGACACACGGCACCCACTCTCTTAATGTAAATGCAACACTCGGACTATCAGTTGCAATATTCTTCGCAATCTAGCATAACACTGCACTGAACATTTGATCTGTCACAGGCATCTCTGTGGCATAGGTACTATAGACAGAATGAAAGATGGACACAGACATCATGATGTCAGCCACTGGTTTTGAACTTCAAGCTTCAACCTTAGTGTTTTGGAATCCTTTTTACTTTTTGGCATCATGGAGTGCTAAATAACGCTAACTTGGTTGGCAAGCTGCCTTAATCAACTATACAGGTGCAATGCACAAACAGAAATATGACCTCATTAGTGTTGAGTGACAGTATAAGTATAAATTACTAGATTTAGAAATTTCACTCACTAAAACTGCTGCACTTCTTGGACAGTGTAGAGCTCAAACTAAGCCATATTATGTACCAGATAATTCCAGATAAAAATGCTCCAAAAGGCACCAACAGCATAAACACAGCAAAGAGGGCAAGTTTAATAAGTTAATAGTGGAGGCGAAATCTGGGAGAAGCTGATCAGCTTTAGGTATCTGAATTGGCACACCTATCAATATGGCTATCCCCCTAGAGGCCAAATGAGGCTGTAAATGACCTTTTTTTAATGCTGTACAGTTGGGCATTTTAATTTGGGTGTTTATAGAGATTTGGAGTCAGCCTCAGTTGGCACCTAGAGGAGTTTTTGCCACTTAAGCATTAGCTTAATTTTTTAGCCCTGGAGGTTTGGTAAGCACTGCAGCGAATGTATGAAAGCAGCTTTTTAGTGTGAATATGATAATTAAATAAAACATATATTTTTATTAGTATTTTGTTTGAGTTTTTTTTTTTTTAACATAATTACTTTTTAAAAGCTTTCCGAGCAAGTGAACAGCACCTCATCTGTTGCTGGGCTCACATCCGATTGAGTCTCCATATGAAACACTATAAGCAGGGAAAGCCACTTTTCATGGGAGCAGAGAGAAAATAAAAAACTCATAAAGAGTCCATCCCTGAGCTCTGCCGGCTTGTAGAACAAACAGCTAAAAGGATATGAAATAAAGCCTTCACTCAGTCTTCTCTAAAAATTTCTTCCAGCCCTCTCTACCCTTTCTCTGTCTCTCCATCAGTCTGACTGTGCTTTCAACTCTCACTCTCCTCTCTCATCTGAACAAGGACATTCAGTACATCACCACAAAAAAATGTCATCTCCATCTCCATCTCTACTCACAGCTGTTGCTATGGTCACAGCAATAAACCTGACTGTGCTGCCTCACTCCAAACTGAATGAGTGCTTATATAGGATGTGCTTTTGCCCTTACATGTGTCAAAACTATGAGAAAACAAACATGTATGCACCTGCATCGTTCTTCGATGGAGACCAAACTGTTATGAGGAACCACTTGAGCAGTCAATTGACAGCTGTCGAGTGTTGCCATAGGGGCAGATTGATAAGCAAGCGTGTTAACTGGCATTTGACATAGAGGAGATAGATTACGTTTAGGTAATGACTAGCTGAGTGGTATTTAGATGTGGAATGCTGTTCCATCTCCCTGGCACTGTCACATGCTCATTAAGAGCATTAGAGCATGTCATTAACATACACACATACGCTCACTAAAGCGTAACATTAAATAGATTTAATTATTTAAGTTTCTGAGTCTCTGAATAACGACAACAAGCTCACAGTGCATTCAACTTCCAAACAAATGACTCGTCAGTACATTTCTAATTAGTGCAGAGAAGAGGAAAAAGATTGGTATTAACCTGGGCTTACTCATTCTGTGTGTGTAAAAATGTGTGAGCATATGTGTGTGTATTCATTCTCAAGTAATTATATTTCCAGGCAGTGCTGAGTAGAGAGGGGCAGGACTGTGTGTATATTCCATTCGGCTTATCAGACTTGTCCAATCCTGAGGTAGATCAGATCGAACAGTAAAAGCTCATTAATTACGGATGGTTGCTGAGCGACAGAGAAAAAAGGCAGCGAAGGGGGGTTGAAGAAGCAAGGTGAGGGGACAGATGGGTGAGAAGAGGGTAACGTGCAGTACTGGAATGCTGAAGCTGAGATATAATAATTAGAAATCGTGTTCTCATCGTCCTCTGGTTTGAGGAGTCAGCAAGAACTGCTTTGGAGATCAAAGGTTAAATGTTGCCAGTCATCTCTGTTGATGGAGGTAGAGACTAAACGCTGTGTGATCCTTTCCAGCATATGAAGGAGGATCACACAGTATACACTTAAAGAACGTCAGATTTCAAGAAAATGTTGTTATACAGAAAACTGCATTTGTGGAAGATATCCTTGAAATAAAATTTCAGCTGAGTTTCACTATAAGATTATACTTCTGCAAATTTGCAAAATCATGCAAATTCTTTTCTTAAGAGAACATGATTATCTGAGAAACGGCGATTTGTGAGTCCTGTTATGATGCCAGGGATGAACCCAGCCTCTAATAGGTAATACATTTTAAAATGTGTGTTGTGATTTTTAAAGGATAACTAAATGTTACTTACCATTTTTACTAAATGCAGCAGTTATTTCAGGTTAAGAATAATTCACAGCCTATCCAACCAAATAGGGAAAAGGGACATAATGTTAATGGTAACCAGGAAAGAAGAAAACACTAATCAATTTTGACTTAAATGATTTATAAGCTTTTTGAATCTGTTGTAATATAATATTTAAAACCCCTTTTCACCTACTGCTTCTGCATATAGGCACTAGAGATGGCACGATACCACTTTTTTATGTCCGATACCGATACCGATATCATAAATTTGGATATCTGCCGATACCGATATGAATCCGATATAGTGTTTTTTAATCAACAAAACTGTTTTTTAA
>NW_005187447.1:775556-789409 GCF_000239375.1 Pundamilia nyererei | reverse complement strand
ATATATATACACACACACACACACACACGCACAGCACGTGAACATGAACACATAAATGGCAGTACATAAACCAATTCCTATTCGTCACACCCACCTACAGACCAGAGATAATCATAAAAAGTAATTGGTACACACTCTTGAATATATTAGTCCTTGATTTGGGCTCCATTGAACTCCCACATATTCATTCCACGAACTGCCAACATGGCAAAGCGTGCTGCTCAACATTTGCATCTTCCCCTGAAATTTACCTTAGGATTTTTATATTGCAAAAATATAGATAATAATAATGTATTTTAATGGCTTTAGTGAGTATTGTCTTTTTGCGTCATGTTCTTGTATAAATGGATCTGATATCTTAACATTTTCTTCGTCTACTAACTGTTGTAGATTAATGTATCACTGTTCTGATTAGTCAGGAATATGAAACTGTAATGGTTTAGAGTCTGGTACATCATTTTCATTCAGCAATAACATGCATATGATGGCGACTCCTCACAGTGTGGGCTGTGGGCTGTATGCTTCTTTGGAAATTATATGAGGCACAAAATCCAAAGGTTTGCACAAGCAGCCAATTGACAATCAAGTCACAAGTGAAAGTAAAAATATAGTAGGCTCTCCAAGTTTTCCCTCCAGCTACCTTACTGGTAAGGTTTCTATACTGGCGGTCTAGGGTATCATTCACCTGCTGCTTTAGACTGAATCTTATCCTATATAGTCTAATCCCACCATCTTAGACGGCAACAGCAGTTCTTCATCTTCCCTGGAGATCCAATGGAAATTGGACGGCTGCTCAACAAGAACATGCAGAGGATGGGGAACAGGTATGTGTGCTGTTCATAGTAGCTGCAGTGCACATATGCACCTCCTTTTTCTCTGACTACTTGGACACGTACATCATATTCCATTTTGGTGCTGAACAATAGGGAATAAATCTGCATGTTTCATTAATGCGTGTCCACACCGTGTAAAATCTGAGGTAAATTAGTCATATTTTGCAGGGAATGTTCTGAAGAGAATCACAGCACAAAGGAGGTTGAAAAAAAGGCTACAAAGCTACAATAGCATCCATTTATTTATGTCAATTCTACCCAGGCATCATAACACATTGCCCAATGATATATTGATATTTTAAAATGCTATGTGCAGCAGATTTAAGTACCTCTCAGCAATAACTCCCCAAAAGAGCATCTCTGTTTCCCTCTATTTAATCTCCTCCTTCCTCCCCCTCCTCCACTCTTTTTCCCAGTGCCTTCTGCGATGTCTGGGTGTCATTAATCTGATGGTACTGGAGTGGTACCCATTACAGTCGCACACCCTAAATCAATGACTGATACATGGGGGTGTATGTGTGTCTGCATAGCTTAAAAACAAAAAAAATGTAAAAAAAAATTCCAGCAAAGATTTATATTGTGATGTTCACTGTCTTTTGATTCCTCTCTGTGCTTTGCTGATGATCTTACACTACAGGAGGGCCTAATGAGTTGATGTGCCCTCATGAATAAAGCAAGAAAACCTGCACACACATATGTATGTTCATGGACATACACACAAATGACTCAGACTGTTTGTTTTAAAAAGTGAACAGTGTGATAAATCACAAATGCTGGTTAGAAGTAAATATTTGCATGTGCTAATTGGACTCATTAATGGCACAGATATGGGGGGGTGGGAGGGTGGGGGTAGGGAGCGAAAAGAGATGAGTGACTACTTAAATATACACCACTGATCAGCTATCTAATTGGAGCTTTGTAATGCACACACACACACACACACACACACGCACACACACGCAGCACTGTTTGTGCACTGGTGTGTCAGGCTGTAGGAGAGGAATGACTAATACCTTTCTTAGACACACATGCGGACGCACGCGCTCGCACACACTCCGGCAAAGGCTCTTCACTGAACCCCCGTCTGCAAAGAGGCTTTCAAGTAAATTGAGTTTGGGTTTAGGGTCCTGTTTATATTAATGAGTCCACTGCCGGTTGAGTTAGGCCCACTGCTCTGTGTTATTACCTGCTTGATAATGAATGCCAGCTTGACTAGCAGCACTCAATGGAGGCTGCCTCACAGATAATGCTGCAACTTGCCACTGGCTTGCAAGAATAGATTAGCTGCAATCTCCCAAGACTAGAAAATGATAGCAAATAGTAAATGTGGGCATTTACTGTGTAACCCCTTGCACCTTCAAAGACTTTTACAGTTACTATATACAAGACCTTGCTCAAACAGCATTAGCAAATAATTGAACACATTTGTTTCAACCATCTGGAAATTGCAGATTGGTGGAATCTTTCCTCACGGGACAGTACAGCGAGTTTAAACTATTTTAGAGGTAATTTGGTAAACATTTTGGTAATTACCTTTTCCCACTATGGAAAGACCCTAACTGATATTATCTAATAGGCTATAAAAGCACAGCTATTGTTAATAACTAATATTAACAATCCCTTATGATTAAGCACCTGGCAACAGTGGGAAGGAAGAACTCCCTTTCAATAAACAGAATATCTAGAAGATCAGGGAGTGACAAGTATTTTTTTTTCCAACCAGTTGTGGGGTGAGGAGAAAGATTTATCTAAAAAAAAAAGTAAAAAGGATCCATGAACAACACGTTGGTCATAATAAACAGCTGATGCAGCTTAAATTAAGTAAACTATTTAAAAAAGATGGGCATTTTTAGCCTGCCCTACACTAGTGGCCAATGTGGCAGGCACACAGCAGATGTATAGAGCAGAGTGTTTAGGAAGAGCACTCTATTATGTGGATGGTTATGAAGATGGCACTTAAAGGAATCAGCTGATCATCAGCTCATCTAGATGGCACAAACGACTTCATGCTCCTGCTTAAGACCCATACTATGAGCTCCATTTTAGCGTTTTAATTAAACCACTGGGCACAATAAACTGTGGCTTTATTCTCTCTGTACTCACTGTTTCTCAAGTGGAAAAATGTGCTGCAACATTGTTGTAGCAACTGCTCTTTCCACCCATATGTTTAGAGAATTACAAAGTCTTTTCTCAGTACAGTTGAATGTTACTCTAGAAAAAATATGAAACCTAGGGGGAGAAAAGTGAAGTAGCACTTTGATTCCAGGGACTTACTATGTATAAATATACAACATACATCTTACCAGGACAGCTGTAGACAAAAATGTCAATGCCTCCTACAAAGGATTGCAACACTGCACAGTTACTTTTATTTTACAGGCTCAAAAAATATAAAATAAAAAAAATCAAAATATGTCTTTACACTCCCAAGGGTAGTGCCGTGTTTTTCTATGAATGCAGTTTGATAGTGAACCAAAAGCCAAGGTTATAGCAGAATAGTGGTTCAAAACATATCTGCATGCTATGGATGACAAACAAATCAGCTTTAATCCACATTTTTGTACACCACACTAAGAACAATCGCAGTATGTAGACAGCCATAAAAAGCATGTCAAGCAGATATTTTTGAAAGTAGTCAGTATGATGGACAGAGGTTGGTGGTTGTCATTTTCATGAATTCCATTTGTTCTGTCTTTCTTGACAAGAATTTCATATCCAAGCCCCTGGAGTCACTTTTTTTTTACACTTCTGTGAACTGCATGAATTCACAACCAAATCGAAAAACAGCCGGCTGTGTGTGGCTACTAATAAAAAGCTGGGTTGTAACCCAGAACTTTTGTCTTTTATTTTACATCAGCTGGTCATCTAATAAAACAGAAATGCCATGAGAATGAATCTTTAAAAGGTTAGAGTGCAAGGCAGAGGCTCTTCATAAAGCTCGTCTGACTCGGAGTTCAGCCTACAAGCTGAAAATGTTGTAAGCCAGGTGGGATGATTTTTTTTTTTCCTGTTGTAGTGAGCTGTAGTAAGAGTAGCCTATAGCTGGATGTTTGAAAGGCTACTAAAGTCTGTCTGCAGCTGCAAACAGTGAAATCCACAAGCTTTGCTCAGCATGAACAGTCAACATTCTTCATGTGTAGCGATTGTGAGTACGGTACCCTGTGGGTATTACATTGAACTGGCCTCTCAGTGTGTATATGTGTGTGTGTGTGTTGTGGCGTCTCGGTAGTCTGCTGGTTCTCTGTGAGTGAAGCTTCAGCAAGCTTTAATAATTCACCAGTCTCTTTTAGCTCCCAGACAAACTCAGTTTTCACCAACAGGGGATTCAAGGAGCAAGCACAGAGGCAGCTCTGATTAACTAGTGTCCAGTCTCACTTTCTCTCTCTCTCACACACACACACACACACACACACACACACACACACACACACACACACACACACACACACAGAAAGAGAGAGAGAGAGAGAGAGAGAGAGAGACAGGGGCTTCTAATACAGTTCTCTGATTTTACTACCACCAATGCTTCCTTCAACAGCAGCCCATGTAGCACCAGCAAAGAAAAATGTCACACAGTGTGGTAAGTCTGCATTTTAATGCCTGATTCATCTGAAAAGGCTGACAAAGACTGTTCTAGCTCAAAGGTTTCTCTAGACACAAACTTCTACTGCTTGAGTTAGTAGGACACTGCCATTGTTCACTCCATCCCTCAGCATTACACACAATTCAAATGAGACTCCTATTGAAAACAGCACTGACCCATTCCATGCGTGCTGTCAAATTATGTTGTTTTCCGTTAGCGGTTAATCATTATTTCCTATTATTTTTATATTACACCGAGCTAAATTTGACTCTGTCAGAGCAGCAGTTGGGATTTTTATTAACATAATTTCAGAAAGTGTTGTACGACCGTGTTATCGTTGTATCCCAACAATAACATTATCCAAATAGGGTTGAACGGGTGGAATGCAGGGCAGGCTCCATGATAATCATAACTACGACAGAGAAAGACATCAATTAACACACATTCAGGCCTACAACTAATGTATAATTACCATTCAAGCTCAACTGTGGGAGGAAATTGAGGAACCTGGAGAAAAACTAGTGAGAAACCAGAGGAGACCAGGCCTTCCAGAACATGCAAAAAGACCCCAGATGACCAGTGTATTCAAACCCAGAAGCTTTATGCTGTTAGGTGACAGTGCCCTCAGACAAACTGTATAAAATGTAAACCAGGCATAATGTTTGACGGGCAGCTACTGGAGGATTATTTTCCCCTTGGCCTTTGCTCCCACCAGTGGGATGTATCCTGTGAAGCAGGCAGCATCTGAACTGGAACACAGCAGTAAAATACTTGCTACACAAAGGCTGCTGGTAACCCCACAAATACAGGGGTTCACATAAAGTTATTTTTCCTTTCACTAACTCAGTTTATACTCTAACATTAAAATGACCCTTTGCCCTCAATTCTGTACACAGGAAACAAAAACAACCAAACTCCCAAAACCACAACATGCTGGAGGATAGAAAAAAAATATGGGAGATAGAAATTGCAGAAGCTTAAAGATAGAGAGAAACATAATCAAGACTGGTGATGATTTAAAAACACAAATCACATTTTGTTTGCTTTGATTTAAATTTGACAAAAAATGTTAAGTTCTGTCACATATCTCCCAGTAATTGCTGCTCATTGCCATAATGAAGACGGGAAAATTAGCTGCACTTCAACAAGGACAAAAAACAAACAAAAAAACAACAGCAACACATCAGAGATCAAGCAAGCATAGCTCAAGCAGAAACAGTTGGCAACACGGGTAATAGTCAACATCAGACTGCATATTAATGCTTGATGGAAGCAGAAAAATATGTCAGAGCCTGAGGGGCAACCAAAACATACGATCATCATAAGCTTTATATGCACTTAATATGATATCTGTCCCCTCCTCCCCCTTTTGTTTTCTATGGCAATATTACTATAAAATCCATGGTTTAAGCTTTTTTTTTTAGTCATATAGTAAGCCCCCCAGCATCTGCATACAACAAGGTGGAAAACTACTTTTTCAAAACGACATTGCGAACATAGGCTAAACGCAAATGTTACAATAAACGTAATTAGTAGAAGGCTTGCAAAGTGATAGCTTACTAATGGAAAATAAAAGGTTGGAGGTCCATAATGGCTTACAGATCCTTGAAGGCCTAAGGCGGTCACACCTAGGGGTGGGTTTTGATTATCGATTTATCGATTAAAATCGATTCTGGCCTGGATAACATGATATCGATTCATTAAAATCCTGAATTGATTTTTAAATATAAATTTATTTTGCCCGAAACGCCAGAATCTCAGGTTAAACCTCACAAAATTTCTAAAACCACCAAACAGTTAAAACAGTAAATGAGAGCAAATACATGGACTCTGCACAAAGACGTAAACACAAAATACGGACCCAACGCATCCGAATCAGTGAGATGTCGCCTTTCTCACCGATTCGGAAAGCTGAAAGCCGACAGCTCACTGATTTTGAAGTGTCGGCGGGCGCTTTGTGTTTGCGTCCTTTTTGCGCTAGATTCTGGAGCTGCAGGTTTTATCTCTCTCCAACCAAAATTGATTGAACCAGGGAGAAAGAAGATCATAACTACGTTTCCCATTTCGCTTCACATAAAAATCGTCGCGAATTTCCTCCTACTTTTGCTGATTTGCTTCCACCACGATAAAAATCACACTTCCTGCACCCCCCACCCCTCTCCTCAGTGTACTTCAAGAACAGTTTCCCATCTAAAAATCTGTTTTCTGCATGTTGTCGGCCGCTGTTTTTTTTCCCCCTCTCTTTCTGACAAGAAACCCTCATTTCTGCTGTTCAATGCTTAACAAAGGTAAACTTTTTAAAATCATAAAAAATTAGCAAAATGCTTAGCTGTGTCTCTAATCAAATCTTTGTAACTTTGCTCTGCTTCACTTCGTTTTTGATCTACTGCACAATATTATTAAGGTCATCTGCTATAAAAACCCAGACCTGGAAAACCGCCTTCATGTGTTTTATCCTCAGTTACTTTGACACAAAGGAATCTGCTGTGATGCTTACACCTTTGATAAAGTCTCACAAGTGTCAGCTTTCTTTTTATATATATAAAAATATATAGATATATAGATATGTACTGATAAGTGATCAGAATTATAATATTTCTGACTGAGCCTGAGGCAAAATTTCCCCGATTCAAATCGAATCGAAACCTGGTGAATTGGAATCAAATCGATTCTAGAAATCAGTGACGATACCCAGCCCTAGTCACTCCTACAAAAAGCTGTTTTTTCAGCCACATGAAGAAAAAAACATCATGTTGCAGGTCCATAAATATATAGAAGGTGAAGATGTTCTGCTTATGCTACATGAATTAAGTTAAACCACTGGGGCTCACTACAAATTCACAAACCAACTTAACACAATGAGTTTCTTTTAACTCTCTTCTGAATAAAATGCACAAATACACACACACCCACACACACTCTAACGCAGAGACTTGACAGTGATCAGTATTGAAAAGGCTACATTGTAACCCCATGTCTAATTTCACAGATGCTGAACAAATTGTCCTCTAACCTAAAGAACGTGTTCGTGCGGGTGGTATAATTTGTGTGACTGCGTATGTGTGTGTTTGTTTGTGTGTGTATTCATCTCAGATTCAGACAATGAGAAAATGTCAGGGAGGCGTGACGAGAGCACAAGATGCAGGGGGAATGTCTATGTGATTGTGTCTGCTGGTACATCTTGACACTATGCAAGCCAGCGTGTGTGTACGTGCGCGTGTATGCACAAGGGTGTGGGATGTAGCCAATACAGTAGAAGAGTACATCTCTGCATTAGGCTGCAGTGCAGAAGAGCCAACATAAACAAACACACACACACACGCACCTCTTCAGCATTCAAAAGTCGTCACATATCTGTTTGATGCAAGCTGACAGTTTTACTTCTAAACCGATTTACAGTGAAATGACACTTACACATCCTCACTCTCTGCTACAGCAGCAATGAATAGCCAAACACGTCACTTTTCCCCCCTAATGCCAACATGCTAAAATGTACATTGCATTTGTGTGTGTGTGTACGTGCATGGGATGTCTCTCATATACTCGCAACCTACAAGTATTTGTTGCATCTCATTCAAAGAAATCCTATTTCCTCTTCCAAAATTATCTGAGTAGTTATCTGACGTGGAGAGTCATCTATACATTTCTGATATATTCATGGATATTTAAATAAAGCAGCATCATAAAAGCCCCGCAGAACTATCCAAGTGTCATAAGAGTTCAAGCTTGACTTTATTGCTTTTGTCAAATGAATGTGTGGGGAGTAGTTTCCAGCCAAATCTATTTACTCCTAATAAAAAACTATGTCAGCTCAGGAGCTTACCTCAGTGACCACAACCAGTGCAAGGTTTAACCTTATTACAAACAATAGCTCCCCGATGGATATCTAGCAGTATGTGAAACGGTACTCCGTGTGTGTATCTGTGTGTTTAAGTATGAGTGTGTGTTTAGGTTTCCTTTTTAGTGGGGGTGTATCTTTGAAAATACAACTTACACACATCAATCCATCTCCTCATAAATGGACTGTCAGAAAAAGTTGTTTTTGTTCAAAGAAAAGCCAGATAGGAAGCAGGAAGGAGGCAAATAGAAGAAAGCGTGCAGAAAAGAGAAAAGAGAGGAGAGATCAAAAAGAAACTGAGCACACAGAGAGAGCAGTGGGTCTGATTGTGCAAAGAGTTTCTCCCTGCTGGGTTTAAACCCAATCTAGAGAATGCACAGCTGCCAGAGACCCTGATAATGAAATGATTCTGACATTGTTTTGTCAAGAAAATCAGGTTCAATAATCAGATATTTAATTGTATGGAACAGATTCTGCTATGACAACTTGACTTCATAAAAAACTATGTGCAGATTACACTAATTTGTTCATGTGTTCAGCTCACTGTTCTCCTCAATACATGATGACAACACATTGTGACAGGCTGATCTTTCCCAGCCCGTTTCCTTCCCACCCACACGATCCATCTGCAAAAAGCACAGAGGCAGTGCCTGAATGTTACAGTCAGATGACATTTATGGCATGACAGGACACTTTTAACACATTCCCCACTGTATGTGTATGTGCTTATGGGTGTTTGTTCACATTAATGCGCGCATGTATGTGCGTGCAAACCCAGGATGTGTTCCCGTCTGGTTAAATGTGACATTTCCACGGATAGCGCTTCTGAGGACAAAGCCTCATTAAAGGTTATCTTTTAATTACGAGAACAACTTGGGGTCATAACGAGGTTATAATGCCCACTTCTCCCCTTGCTTTCACACACAGAGTGACACGCCGGCGTGTTAAGAGTGGGATGTTTTGTCCGACCTGATATCAGATGTGAAACCACTCAACTTTAAAGATCAATCACTACAATAGCCGTATTGTGCTTTCTGTCCTTTCTAACGTCAGTGTCCGCAAAAACATTTACAGTACACACGCACATCTATCAAATCCTCAAACTGATAAGCACATAAAGCTAAACCAAATATGGTCTAATAGTTTAAAGTAATGTCAGCTTGTGAAATAAATTCTGCTCTGTGCTTAGTGGTATCCATTGCATCACCAGACTGAGTTTTAGGCAGGAATATGAAACTGTTAGAGACAGGCTAGAGCATCAGCGTGAATGTGCTAGAGTAAGGCTGCAGCCTTTTTATCATGCAGAGTGCATGACAGACAATTACAAGAGAAAAACTGGAAACTTCAGTATGAATCTTAAGCTTTGAGAAGTATGTAAAATAAATTTGAAACCTTTCCACAACTTGGTGTCTAAAAACACTTAGTGTGCAAAGATTAAATATAAGTTTAAAGCAGAAAAGGTTATTTTCCTGATATCACAAATATATGGGCTGCTGTAATTTGTTATAGACTAGCTTCGACTAAACTAAATTAGTGTGCACAAAAATCACTAATCGGGATCATAAGCACCACTCAATTTTATCTATTTATGCATTTATTTTTACATAGATAAGGTATCTCCGGCATATTTCTTAGCTGAAGCACCTCTTACTCTGTACTAACCTAAAGAGCATCCATTAGCTTTTCTTACCACAGCAGCTGAATTTGAATGTTGTGTAAAAGAGAGTGATACTTGGGAGATCTGCTGGCTCCTCAAGTTAAAATGTACCCTTTCATAGCAGCAGTTTCTAAACACTTGACATAGCTCAGACTCTACCATCAGGTTCCAGCTGTTAATTCAATGTATACTGATAATGGTGCTCTTTAGAGAACATATAGTCTGATACATTTTCTCACTTTCCAATATTCCAGCTCAGACCATCACTACGTGATGTTCTTGTCCATTTATGGCCTCCAGTGTGGTACAGCATTCATTATAAACAACACTGTCTAAAAACAAGTCTTTATGCCTAACTGCTATGTTCTCAGCAGTTCTTTGGACTCCAAAGGCAACATTAGTTTAAAATACTTGTATATATAACACAGTGCTTTTCATATCTGTCTCAGTATTATTAATTTGTCTGATGAAACCTCCCTCAATAAGCCTTCATCTGAACAAATTTGTCTGTGCTTTGAATCACTCGCTGTTGGTTTCATGGTTCAGTGATCTCATCTGGGTTTTTGTGAAGTATGAAAAGGTTTTAAAGGCTCAATTGTTATCTTCAGAAAGATCTCTTGCTTAATAATATCGTCAAGTAGGTTCATGTATCACCTGGCAAACTAAATACAACCCTGTCTAGCAAACTACAGACATGGAAAAATCTTTAAAAGAACAGAAAAACTAAACGCTTTCTTTAATCATATCATACCAATGCCAGTCTGAAGAACAATGCAAAGTGTGTCTACACTCAGTTTACCCAAGTAATTCAAGTATGACTTGAAAATAAAATATGACAGCTGAATAGCACTGAATTATGCAGCCTGCATCGCTGCTTGCCTTCAATGGCTTCCTATAATACTCTCTATAGTGTCTTAAAGTGCTTTGTATAATATCCATATAGAGGAGTGTCAGTGCAGACCTGTCAACTTCAGATGGTGTTTTGACAGCCTATTTTTAACCAAAACACAAATTTAATACATACGTTTAAATGCTGTCTTGAACTAGAACAATAGCATTTAGTGGTGGAACAACAGAGTGTTTCAAGAGCATGAAACACTTGCTTTTCTCACTCAAATGAAAAACAGAACAGTTAAGTCCCACACGCACAAAAAGGAAAACAATTAACGAATCTCCAGCGACTTTGTATTGCATGATTTCAATTCTGAATTCATGCAATACAAATCAAATTATTCATGCAACACAAGTCAATTCTTTCTGCTAGCAAAAAAAGAACTAATTGCCTAAAAACATGCCTAAATTGTGTCGGGGTGTAACAGCAGCAGGGTAAAGAACACACAACTAAGTTTTTATAAGTTGCCAAATCAAAAACACATTAATAAGACATGAGTCGCACCGTCTGCGAGAAAGGTAACCTTCATGTGCAACAACCACTTTGTCAATACGTCCAGCCCTCATTTGCCCATTGGCTTTCAGCAGCAAGTTTAACGCATTAAAGATATAATTTTCTTGGCTAATTCTGATTTTTGATTTGTGCCCCGGGACAACTGCTGGTGAGGGATTTTGAATGAGACCACCACATGACCAGGGGACCAGGGGACCAATCAGCAGCCGTCAGCTCATCCACTCAGGGACCTGCAAAGACTTAAAGACACAGACAAAGAAACAGCCACCAAAACAGATTATGGCCAGGGCCATAACACCCCCCCCTTCCCAAGACCACATATCTCCCCTATAGATGTTTGGCACTTAGGTCAGAAAACCACGCAATAGCGCATCTGCCATTACATTCTCTGTCCCTTTATTTATACTTCCAGCTATACAGGAAGTATAAATACATTTAGGTGTGCGATGACATCACGGTGAGTATGATGCAACCAATGTCTAGTGGATAAAATGGGCCCTTACAGCTGGCTCTGATTTCTGGTCAGCTTTAACTAGACCCACTTTCATTTTGTTAGCTTCTTTAAAACGTCCATGTTCAGCAGGGTTAAGGGGATTTACCACTTTTAAAACATATCCTAAAACCAATTTACTTACCTGCACCACTATGTGCGTGTTGTACATGTATGAAAAGGATCATAATCAGACATGCGTAAGGCCAACCAGCCAGTCACTCAGTAACTGGTCTGGACTGAGAACACTAAATCCGCCAATTCTGGTCCCTGGACAGTCGATCGGTGCATCTCTAGGCACTCTGGTCTCTATTGCTATGCTGTGCACTGCACACATTGCTTGTGAACCATGCCATGACAGCAGATAACAGTGCTACTACGTTCATTGGTAGCTAAGTTTGATCTATTTTGGCAGTATTTGAGCCTCAAGAATCCCCTTGAGACAATGCAAAACAGACACAAGAGGATAGATACAAATTATAAACAGGTACCAAAGTTAAAAGAATGACAAAGCTCTCTAATAACACTGGAAGATCTCCAGTTGTCTTTGTCTTGCTAAATGCAATAGCAGACATTCCGAGAGCCTGTTTGATTTGAGCTTTCTAGGACCAACTGGCTCCATTCCTCCATGTTAATGTAATCATATTACCACACAGGAACGCTTTTGTCATAGGCTTCTGTCAAAAGAGTAATGGAAATGCTCGCAGGCTTTATATAAGTAAGAAGGAGGACAGGGTCTAGAAAAAGAGCAGAGCTGTGTAAAAAGCCTATATGCAGGACCTAATTTCATGCAATCAACAAAGCCACTTTGTGTCAAACCTTTGCTCTTTTTAAATCCTGCCTTTAAAGAAGCTGCAGGCCTCTGAATCAAGACTTGGACATGCCTCACCGAGGCTTGCAATTTCATTTCACACTGAATAGAATTAGCCAATGGACCAACCTTACAAAGTGGCTTTAAAAGATTTTAGTTCCACCCCAAAACACTCAGCATGTGAAGATGAGAGTATGCGCATTTCTGTGAGTGCATGAGTGCATCAGACAGAAATGTGTAAAAGAAATAGATTCAAAAAGGTCATGACTAAAATGTCTTTTTACTTTAGACAATTACCTAGGAATGCTCCACTGCAGGGGCGGCCTTTAATATCAATATGTCCATTTCATCTGAAGCCAAGCATTTGCCTCCCACCATGACTGCAGAGAGAGAGTGACTGAACACCCAGGAGAGCAAGACTGAGGTAACAGCCTCGCTACCTGCACCTCTCTCTCTTTGTGTTTCTCTGTTGGTGTCTGTTGCTCTCAGTCCAAAAATTTGCTGTCTTTTAGCTTTAGCTCTATATTTCCTAAACACACTAGTTATTAAAACCTAATTATTCCAATTACCCTCTTTTTAACCAGCATCGACTTTGTTCATATTTTTGATTATGCACCAGAATTTCAAACCTCCTAATGAACTGAGACACATCGCATCTTTCCCTGCAATTTCCACTGTGAGTTTGTTAGATTAAGATGTGATACATGAAAGAAGGACAGAGATACTCAGAGCGCAAGAACAACAGGAAAAAAAAGAGTAAACTGAACCTCTGTGTTTGCTGCTTTGTGGTTCTGGCTATGCTCCAACAGGGCCTCAGGACCCAGTGTTGCAGTTCTGATGAAAAGAGCTCTGCAGCCCCACTCTTCTCTCACTGTTTCCTCCAACCATTTCTCCAGTCCCCACAGCCCCCCAGCCCGCATCATTCTCCTGTACTTGTTAGTTTTCCCCACACCTCTTGCTCCCTCCCTGCCTGTACCCTGCCATTGTGATCCATGTGTTGTGCTCCTGCAGAGACTTGCTGAGGCAGCAGAAAGAGGGAATATTTACAGATCAGTCAAATGGGGTTGAGCTCTGCTCCTATACTGCACACTCACAGTTCCTCGTCAATCACTGCTACAACAGCAACGCACAGCCAGGGATACTGCTACACAAATACAGGCATTTTAGCCACTCTGAATCTGAGCACACAAACATTCTCACTTACCAGTCTGTCCATACACATATTCAAACCCTTCC
>NW_005187447.1:722591-775442 GCF_000239375.1 Pundamilia nyererei | reverse complement strand
ATGGACCCAAAGTCATATTGTTAGGCTCAGTGGCAATACACCATAGAGCCATGTGAAAATTAAAGTTCACAGGGTCCAAGTTTAGACAATGCACTGCTCAGAGAAGTTCATGACAGTTCCTGAGTACATGAAAAACCCTAAACAAGTACGGCTTGTTGGGAAGGGTTGCCCCTTCTCTCTAAAAAGAACATGGTAACATGACTTAGGTTTGCAAAGTTGCATTTCAACAAACCACAAGGCTTTTGGATCCATATCCTTTGGAAGAGACAAGACCAAGGTGGAGGTGTTTGGGAAGACGGTAGAGCACCACATTTGGTGAAAACCAATCTTTGTGGTTTAAAGCACAAAGACTTTATACCTACTGTCAGGAGGGATGATGATTAGGGCTTGTTTTATAGCCACACAACCTGGGCACCTTGCAGTAATTGAGTCGACCATGATTACATCAAGCTATTGCTGGTGGTTCTACAAAATGCTACACAATCACGGGGTGCACTTAGTTTTAGCCTAGAATCACATGAAGCATGACTCTTAACATCTGTATACATATTTGTCGCCTCTTTTAATGGTTCTGGAAGCAGCAGTAACAAAAACTCTGTTAACATTATAAAGTAACAATACCAACTCTAAAACATTCAATTCAATTCAATTCAGTTTTATTTATATAGCACCAAACAGTTGCCTCAAGGCACTTCATATTGTAAGGTAAAGACCCTTCAATAATACAGGGAAAACAGAGAAAACCCCAACAATCAGATGAACCAAAATATTAAAAGGTGATCAAAGTAAGACAAAAATTAAGGTGTTAGGGGAAAAAAAAAATCTTCTACTTTGGAAACATAAATACATTCAACAAATTCCTTTTTTCCCCATGAAAATCATGTTTGACTTGTGAGCGAGTCAGTGTATTGCAAGCATCCGTTGGGTAAAATAAACAAGCTTAAGAATCTGACCAAGCATTAGCTGGTATATTTCAGTCAACACTGAACATGTAGTGAGCCGCGGTAACCAGACCAACTGCTCATGCTCTAAAAATCAGCCTCAGCCAAAATAAGACTAAAGGTCAGAAAATGCTAGGTGAACTAAGACAACACATTCACACTATACAGGCCAAAACATGAGCGTATGCCCACTTTCATGAGTAAAAGTGAGAGACATGCAAGCCTTACAAGGCATTCACTGCTGTTTTAAATGGGTGATTCTTATGGGGGTTTTTTTTTATTGCTTTTCTGTATGGGTGATGCCTCTTGGGAATAAAAAGATGTAGCTCACTCTTTTATCTTCACTCAGGAGCAAATACTCTGATTCTGCGTGTTCACAGCAGGGACCTAATCAGAACAGCACACGTTGAATGTAGATGCAAAAAGATTATAAAGATGCAGGCTGGAAAAAAAACAACCTAAAGCTGCATGTGTGTAACTTGTCAATTCTGCTTTCATGAGTTAAGTTCAAAGATTGAACTTAACTGTCTGAACTGAACTTGACTATCTGATCTGTTATTGCCAAAGCCAGAAAAACAAGCTACAATGTAACACAGCAAACTGAAAACCCATCGTTTCTTTCTACCCTTTCTCACTCTTTTCCTGTTTATTCTACAATGCCTTAACTTGTGGATATGTAAGGGATGAATCACTAAGTCCAATGAGGGGGGGGTCACAGACAATGCAGATAAGCACACATACACACAGTAATGCACTGCTCTGCTCTAAGCAAACAGATGATGCTGCCAAAGAGAGGTGTTGCGCCTGCTAACTCTGTCAGCCCAACAAGGTCAGCACTGAAAACACAGGCAACGTGTGTGCCTGTGTGTGTTTGTGAATGTGGACTTTTTGTGTGAAGTGTGTAAACAGCATAGGAGACCTTGACATCCACTTTCCAAATCTACTACCCAGCTGGGTAGAAGCTCTTACGCCCTGATCACCCTGTTGCTGTGCTGACACCCTGTCAATTAATTTGACCCTCCCCACCCTCTGGCCTTGTTACATTACAGCACCTCTTTGCCCACCTCTCCCACCTTGGTATCTTTGTACCTCACCTGCCAGTAGGGTCAACAAGAGCCATAATGTCAGCAACTAGGCTGGCATCAGGGTAACACAATGATGATGTCACTCAAGGACAAAGAGTCACACTCAGTGTAGCAGCTGTGACCTATTCAAAACTTTATTTCATGGATTCATCACATTTAAGGTCATGAACTTGTGCATATCCGATGTGACACACTCAGAGGCTTAATGTCACACTTTAATGCTTTTAAATCATACTTAACACTAATTGGAAATGACATTAGTTATCAGTCATTTTAATGGTCATCCTCCAAACATCCTGCTTAATTTATGTTTAGCATATCAGCAGTGTAGCTCGTAGCACGTAGGTCGACTGGGTCCACCTCCTGACACGATGACTGAAGCCAATTAGAGTCTGCTGTGAATAACTACTACCTTACATTTCTGTGCACTTATGCAGTATGGATGAAAGATGACAGCATGGCACCAAAACAAAAGTTTTCTCAATTATAGATTAAGCTCCTTTTTTTTTTTGCACATTTCCAATTTATACTGAAAAAAATATATATCACAAACCATATGTTTCAGATGAATTCAGAAACCAATGATGTAATTTAAAGTAAAAATACTTTCTGACACTCCCTGGGCATGTTTCGACCACTCTTTAAAGATTATAGCCCTAAAAATAAGTGTTAGCTTTCTCTAGCACTGCACCCTTGAGTACGGGGTGCAGTAAAAATGATGACATTCCCTACAAGTTACCATAACAGACTAGTTATTAGTTTAATATAAATATAACAGCTGCTTTATTATTAGGTACACCTTGCCAGTATGGACCCTCATTTGCCTTCAGAACTACCCTAATTTGTTGTAGCAACAAGGTTCTGGAAAAAATCCTCATGTTTTCTTAGGTCGTACTAATGTGATAAGATCACACAGTTACTGCAGATTTGTTGTCTGCACAATCACGATGAGACTCTCCTGTTCCACCAAAGGGGCTGCATTGGACTGGGATCTTTGGGTACAGGGAACTCAGTATGCCATCTTGAGGATGTCTACACGCCCAAATGCTGCCAAATGGTAAATGCCCTGTATTTGTATAGCGCTTTAGATTTTTTTTTTTTTTTTGATTTTATTGATTAGCATTCAAATTCAAATCTCAGTGAAAACAGTGGGAAAAAAAACAGTGAAAACAGAACAAAAATCTACCATAAAGAAAGAAAGCATGAGACAAGGCTAATCAAAAGGTATTGGCTGAAGCATTTGCTTATTACGCCAACCCTTTTCACAAAATATCTTTTTGTATGCAGCTCCTGTACACAGGGCTTGAAGAAAATAATAAAACAAAGCAAAAACCAAACAAACAAACAAACAAACAAACCAACAAAAAAAAAAAAAAAACTTTACTAGTCCCTAAGGACCCCAAAGCGCTCTACATATCTTCACACACACACATTCACACACTGGTGATGGCAAGCTACATTGTAGCCACAGCCACCTTGGGGCGCACTAACAGAGGCGAGGCTGCCGGACACTGGCGCCACCGGGCCCTCTGACCACCACCAGTAGGCACAACCCAAGGACACAACGACCGAGACTGTCTCAAACCGGCAACCTTCCGATTACAACCAACTCTTGAGCCACGATTGCCCCAAGTGATTGGCTGATTCGATTTTTTCTGCTAATGAGCAGAACAGGTGTGCCTAATAAAGTGGTCAGTAAGTATAGTCAGGCCTTATAAAGCAGACAAAAAGAAATCAGAAATATAATGAGCTTTGATCTGTAATTTAAAACTGAGACCATTACAGCTAAACAAATTATTTATGACTTCCATGTGTTTTTTAACCTGATGTTTGCAAATTACCATTACACACAACTCCACAGTATTGATATTTTTCAAAGGGTAAGATCTTTAATTTCTTTCACACCCTTCAAAAACATTTAACATCAGCACATTTGTGAATATGGAGTGTAACAGACATCTTGTTATCAAACATGTTGCCTGAAGACACACTGACCTGAGCAGGGTGGCCATCTGTATGGCTAGTGCTGCAGATCTTTCGTTTATTTTGGTCTGTTTGAAATGAGCCAACAAAGTCCATTTCTTCTCTGCAGACATGAACTGTCGGGAATGTTGAAAACCTCATCTCTTTCTGCTCCATCTACATTGTGTGCCTCGCTGTCTACTTGACTGTTGCCTTTTTTCTGCTGTCTTTATGTCTATTTGTCCATCTGTCTGTGTTTCTCATTCGTTTTCAGGAGTATTGGAGAGGAATGCCTCAAGTAAAAGTTGAGCCAACTCTGAGCCAGACGTTAATAATTGAGGAGGGCAGGAGGCGAGAGAATGGCTCCTGCAATATTCATATGTCATATTGACTTGACTGCCAGCCACTCGCCCATGCACCCAGTACTTATGAAGTCTCACAGATGACTGAGGATGCAATGCTGTGTCCTCCCCCATCCCCTGCCTCCCTACTATCCCCCTTTTCTTCCCACTATACATTTTCTCATCTCCCGTCCATATGCCACCTCCTTTTTCTCCACCCTCTCCCTCTCTCTGCTGCCTCTCCTCTTGTCCCCTTCTCTTTCTCTCTGCCACTTCTTCTCATCCCCTTCTCATCTGCTGCCATCTCTCTGAAGATTATGGCATGCCCATGGGCCAAATTCAATTATAGGCCAAATTAAAGAGATGCTTCTCAATTCCCTTAACAGAAAAAAGGAACACACACATGCACCAGATATGCCAAGGCTACAATCATACACATACACAAAACCAACACAGCACATATAGCCCACCACATCCTGCCCACTCAACACATAAACAAAAAGGCAGATATATAAATTTCCCAAATTTTCCAACATAATAAACCATTGACAAGTAAACCGACAAACTCATTTCAGATTGTGTTCTCAAGTTCGGCTCCCTCTCCAAGTGTTGTTACATCACTGACAAAGCTTTCCCACTGTTTCTCACTCAAAACCTGCCCTTTCTGCTTCTCCATCTCTCCAGGCCTGAGATGTAGTTATTAATGAGCCATATTAATCATAACATCGCTGTGAGTAAGAAGCCAGACGCCTGACTGTTCCAAATCTAGGAGGACAATCTGATGAATTAGACAGCAAAGCAGGGAGAACCATCGTTAGTACCAGCCGTTTCCATTCTAACATCAGCTTTAAAATATCAAATCCTCAAAAAGAGTTGGAGCGGTTCTGAGGTCAACCAATTATCGAGCGCCGCAAGCAACACTGGCTGCCTTTCAACATGATTAGATCTGAACCCACCAGAGGACATCCGGTCCACTTGTTCTCTTGTATAAAGAGCTAAGATTAAAAAGCTCCGAATGAAATTTAAAAACAATGTTTTTGTATATGCTGTAAATTCTGCATCTGCTGCTCCAAGAGTAATTTCGGGAGTGAGATGAAGAAGAAAGAGGGACGTGATGAGATGAAACCCGTGTATCTAAAAAAAAAAAAAAAAAAAAGACAACATCCATTTTGGTAATTTGCATTGTTTTTGCTTGGAGGGCTTTAAGAGGCGGAACAACTGTCATGACTCCCAGGCCAATAAAATCCACTGAAAATCTATGAGAACATTTATTAAAATGCAGAATTTGTGCATGCATTCCTGAAAAACAATTTTTTAATAACACACTTTTTTTTTAAAATAAAACAATGAAAGGATAAAAACAGTACAGTGCTGCTACAGTACAGGGGCATGCCCAATAGAGGTGTTTTAAAGTCCACTTATTTGTATTTGTCAACTTATTCTATTTTTTTTTTTTAATTAATTTAGTAATTTTATCCATCTGGGATAATGACATCATCCACAGTCAGTTCATTCAGTTGTTGCTACACAGCAAGTGCTGCAATCTTGCTGAAGAAGAAATGCTGCTCGTGCCACTATTCTGTAGAAAGTCCTACCATCATCAAATGCTCTCTGCAGAAAGAGACCCACAAGGAACCTGTTTTATTGATAACCTGTTGCTTATACACTAATAAACAGTATTATGTCATTTAAGACAGTATCTGCACTTCCTGTTGACATATATGCACACCTAAGCACACCCATTAAAAACCCCAACGCAATGAGAACACAACCACTACAGTAAAAATCCCTCCAGAGTTCAAATGCCTTACAAGTCCTATGGTGGTAATGCATGTGTAGCATTCTGCCCAGGTATGCAGGTATGTGCACGTGGCTGAATGTGCTAGGTGGGTGTTGCTGTGCATCAGGATAAAGGAATAATAATAGTACACCAAGCTGAACAAATTGTGCCAACGTGAAATAGCCATAAACCAGCATCTGTCCATACTGTCCTTCCTGAACCAGGTTTGTAACGTTAGTCCACACCAACACCCAGTCAACCACACACACACAGACAATCAATTTGTTGAGCACAAGCACAGTGCAGTAATAAATATGCAAATAACCACACAGTTTGTGTTTGGGCGAGCATCTGTGTGTGCGCTAAAGGAAACAAATAGTACTCGCAAGGAGAGTAGGCGTAAGCTTTTGTGTCATCCTGAGCTGAAATAACACACGGCGAACAATGCCCAAGTTTGCACCCAACACGCTCAGACAAAAATGACCTATCCATGATAGGGACTGTGTACAGATGGATCAACAAATACAAACGGATCAATTGGAAAGCAGTACTATCCACTTCCCCTCCAGCCCTTAAGCACAAACACACTCTCCATGACTGTGACAGTGGGATGGGAGAGGGGGTGTCTGTCATTGTCCTGTAAGGGGATATCTGAGCTGATGTTGGCGACTTATCCACACTCTTCATAATCCATTGTGTGTCTATTTTTGTGCGTGTTGGTGTGTATGTGTGTAGCCGACGAGGCCTGCTGTTGTTGATAAGGGCTGAGGGCTTAGTCCTCAGTCACAGGGACACACTCGGAGCATTAATGAGCCCACAGCACAGAGGAGAGCCTCTGCCAAAAAGGTCTTTATCAGACACTAGGAGCCTGTGTGTGCATGTGTGTGACAGAGAGAGAAAGTGAAAGGGGGAGATTCCCTGTGTGTGTGTGTGTGTGTGGGTGTGTGTGTTTTAACGCAGTGCACAGTACTTTGGGTAAAAGTCCTGATGATCAAACACTCTCCCTCTTCACACACACAGAGCACTGCCTTAGTAATAGCCTGAAGGTGAGGCTGAAGGTTGAGATGCAACACACAGCAGTCCTGTCTGAGAGGGCACATCCATCACATAGACAGCTTAAACTCAATGCCTGTGTATGTATGTGTGTGTGATATCACAAGTTAGTTAGTTGGGTAATAGGGTGATTCTGTTAGAGCGACCCAAGCCAAGCAACAAGGTGAATGAATGACAGGGTATTATATTGGTTGTCAACGTGGGGCGGTGGATAAACGTCAGAATCAAAATGAAGACATGGACAGACTGACAAAAGGAGGGAGACACGGCTGCAAAGAAGAAATGTCTGGGTGTCCGTTTGCAGCAGTCGGTTTTGTGCACAACACAAAAAGAACAATATTTCTGCACAGTTCTCATATACACTAGTACAACAGCAAGAGATGGGTATTTCAAAGTGTACACAGAGCCAGGGGAGAAAAAACACTCACCTATGCACAACGCTGCAGAAAAACTGTTGTCAACTCCAACTTTGTGATGAATGGCTTTTCTTCCACTCTCCTTCTGATTTGTCATGTTTCAGTAACCAGGAGGCATTGCTTTCATCTGTGAAAGGTACAAAGCAGAAGGAGGAAGGATGGTGACATCAGGCAATGTGATGTATAGTCTCTGTTAAGGACCTGGATTTTGTTTATCATTTAGTTTTGAATTATTAAGTAGAATCAAGAAATCAATCAGATAAGCAGCCAATCGGTCTGTCGTCCAAAGAGAAACAGATGAAAAGAGGACCGAGCAGAGCGAAACTTGAGGGAGGTTTTGAAGAATTTCAGGTTTAGGACTGTGCATTAAGAATTTATGGGATCTAAGTGATGCTGGTTTGAGATTACAGCAGGGGTGGGGTTCATTCAGCTGTAGAGTGATACTGGCGCTTGGCAGCGAGGAAACTGCTGAGTTGTGTGTACCATTTCACAGTGGGGAGTATTTCTCAGATATACACACACAAGAGGAGAAAGTTGAAGCAAACCAGTGGGGGGCAGAAAAAATATTTGGTATATAAAAATTCTACCTTCAGGTAACAAGAGCACCTTTGAAAGTGGGTCAAACTGAGTAGCATACCAATTATGAGATTTAACATGAAACCTGTCAGTGACATTTTTTTTGTTTTGTTTGATACATCTGGTCACACATGGCAACTTCAGCTGTCTGTCTTTAAACTTCTTATTTTTCTCTGTACGTCTATTACTGTGTAGAAGTTATTTATAGATATGATGTCATTGTAATTCACATTCTAATTCATATTATATCAAACTGAGTGAATAAAAAACGACATACATATATTAAGAGAAAATCACTATATGGGGAATAAACTGATGTAAATTGTGGCAGAAACCTACTCTAGATGATTCATTAGATACTGAGATTACTAAACTGGTCATGCATCTGTACTGCAGCCTGCATGCGGAAGACACCGAAGCACATATGCTCACATAACATGTCTGGTTCCTTAAGCAGCGTCTGTCTGCTTCCCCGGCCCTCGAGTAATAGCAGCCATTACCGCGCCCATGCAACATGAGCGCACACTCACACATTGTCCAGCAGGTTATTACAGTGGCAGTGTAGCTTATTACCCTGCCTCGGCGCCACTCAATTATTCAGCCTGAGTCTACAGGGAAAGGACTTGCAGCTCAGTGTGCTACTTACAATACGCCTAAGTAGGCCAAAGAGACTGACTTAAGTATGACACAGAGACGCAACAAAAAAAATCACCAAAGTAAACCATGTAGAAATTGGCAACTGCAAGATTACATATTTTCCAAGCTGCTTTAGCAATTCGGTTCATGTGTGTGTGGCTTGTTTTCCTCGTGCTGATTTCACTTTATGGACAAAAAAAGCAAGTCATTCTAACATAATTTCTTACATTTCATGATAAAGACTGTCTTTAGGTTTAGGACTCAGTATTAGGTTTAGACATACCTGGTTGAGAAGGTTTAGGAATCCAAATGATCCCTCTTTACTCCTTGAAAGCCTGTTAGGAGTAACCCTTGAAGGGCTTTTCTAAACCAAGCAGTTTCTGTTACATGTCAGGCATGCTTATAGAACAAAATAGCTGGGTTTGCATTAGATGTTAGTTAAAAAGAATGGTCTAATTGTCATCAAACAACATCTACATCTGCCGTTAAGGGCACAGGGGAGGCAGTCAAATATCATCTCCTTATGAGGGAAAGAGTTAAACAACAACATGACACAAATCTCACATCACATTTTTGCCACATTTGACCTTCAGGATGGAAGTAGTACTAAAACTGGAATATCCCCTGTCAAACAACTTTGTCAGAGTGATTATATTCACACAAACCACAGAGGTCGATACAACCTTGTTTCATTCGTCCAAAGTTTATTAAATATTTTTACAATCTCGTGGAGAAATATAGAGATGAGAGAACGGGGGCAGAGGGGGGGAAGAGAAAAGAGGGAGCAGATCTATTTTAGAGTAAGCTTAAGCAGAGCTGTGTTGAAATAGAAGCCCTGACCGACCAAGCCATGATCTGGGGACTTGTTAAAGACTCTTATTAAAAGTTAAGGAAGGCCCTAAGAACCTTACAATAAGCGAGGGGGTGAGTGAATCACACAGTGAAGGGGATGATGCGTGTGGCAGGGAAAGGATTGTGTTTAAGCGCTTTCCATTGCTCTCTCTATTCCTTCCTTTCCTTTTTCAGTCTCACACACACACACACACAAACCCCAAGACCCTCTTTCTTCCCACTCATCTGCAGTGAATCCTCCTCACTCTCCAACCAGGTCAGCTATATAAAGTCCACAGTTTTAGCCTAATTTCTGACAGCCTGAAGACTTTATACAAACACAATGCGAACACACAAAAGCAGTTGCGTGTGCATGTGCAATTGCTGGTTATAGATCTGGGAGCAAATCCTTTTTCCTGTACTGTTTGGCAGTGTGCAGCACAGTCATTGAGCATAACACAGCCCTGATGCAAGCTGATTTCGTTTGGTGCAGTCCTGTGTAACTGCAGCCTGTCCCGTAGAGAGTAGAGGGAGTGCTGTACCACCTGCTTATTGATCAGCTAAAAGATACGGCCTACAGAGTTAAACATCAAATGCCAAAGGAGGTGTTGGTGTTGAGCTGACTTTCTACCTCCCCTGGAACCGAGGGGATGTGGCTCAAAGACCAGAGAGTGAGCGATAACCTTAAACAACGGGTGACAATAAAGAAAAAGTAGCATATATGTGTGCTTACTAAGTCTTTCTCTTTCCCTTCTGTTTAAATACTACCCATCTACCTATTGTCAGTGCTTTGTCCTTCAAACCAAAGGAGGCAGGAAGTATAATGGAAACCATAGCAACGAGACAGCACTGCTTAGCGTGAGCGAGGATGGATGAACCTATGGATAGACGGGTTTTCTGAGAGGACAGCTGAAGGGGAAGTGAACTGAGAATATATGCTGAAAAAAATAATATGATTCTCAACACTGGTTTTCCACACCCTCCCCCTTACACATATGTCTGAATAACACAGATGTACATTTACAGACACACACTTCAGCATACACCGTGTGTGGAACTTCACTTTCTTGGCAGATCTGCAGGACTTTGAGGCATAATGTGAGCCGGTGCTTTGGTTTAATAAGGGCTCTGTGGGGGTTTTCTTCACAATTTCCAAGTCTCAGCTATCAAAGTTACTCATTAAACATATACAGCCCACGGAACTAAGCTGGACTCAAACCAACAGAAAGCACACAGTTATTCCCAGTCACAGAGGTTTTGGCACTAAGTCTGTTTTATGAACCTTAGCTAAAAGCTTGCAGTGGCTTACAATGTTAAGCTAGTTTCCCCCCCCGAGCACCAAGCTGGAATTATAATGTCAAATTTAAAACAAATGTCACTAAAAACAAACATACAAGGATTAATGTGAATTTATTCTAATTTATTCCAGACTTAATCCCTCATAATATCCCTCTTAAGTAGCTGTAAGCAGACAAATGCACACAAGCTCACACGGGCAGTAATACCTGAGTCAGGCCTCTTTTCCAAAGTAGCCATCACTAGGAGTAGACAGATAGCATGTCTTTCTTGTTCATTCTGTCAGGTGATACTATGCATTCGCATTCATTGTAAAGCCAGAAAACAATTTTGAGAGCATCTTTACCCTAGAAACTCTAACATGCAGCATGTTTTAGCCAAACAAAATCATGTAGTGGCAGGCTTCAGCATGTGGTATCTTGTGTTAATCTGCTGGAGGTTTACCATGTTTATAGGACAATTAACAGCATGTTTAGCTAAATGCATTAGCCAACTGTTTATTTTAACCAAGGCTTTTTTAGAAGACAATTCTTAAAATGTTGCCTCTTTTCGCCAAACTGAATTAAAATTAATTTTTCCTTATGTATTATTTTATTACAAACATGAATAATTATTTTCCTTAAGTTAAAATAACCATCTTACCTTTGGCTAGCTTGTAACTCTCCACGGCTCCAGCTGAATTAACGCCAAGACATGATGTGCACAGTGCTGCAACCTTATGGTAAAAGAAGGAAATTATCCCAACTGTGCTTCTGAAAAACATTTTTAGCAACTAACTGACTATATTAACTAATAATGGACGCAACTAATGCTGTAATTGTAGTAAAAACAGAGCCGGAGACCTACAGTAAACTCAGGTGGTTTCTCTTTGACTGATTAGATAAAGTCCCAGTTAAAATCTCCCTGCATTTCTTGTTGCCCTTGTTAGCCATCATTATTATCTGAACTTTATAAATGCTGTAAATTAATGGCCTTTTGGTAAACAGCTTCAATGTTATGAGTAACACGTGAGTAACATTAATACAGAACCCTGACTAAGAGTCAAGGCCTAGAGTAATTATGGCCCATGGGTACCAGCATGTATTGTTGTACAGTTCACATTTTAGGTGGACTTATTCAAATACATTATTCAATTCATCACCATTGGTGACAGTATTAATATTACAGGAAACTGTTCAGAATCAATGATTACATTATAATTTTTGTACCGTCATATTATTACTGTACCTTTATGTATTGTACTGTGTACCACAAAAAAACATGTATTGAGAGGCTCAGAGATTTGGGAGTTCACCATATGAAAACTTTCCCTAAAAGCTGTGTTGAAGGTGTTCTCCTGAAGTGGAAGTCATCAAAACACACCTGCTGGGCTTTCCAATTGTAGCTTACTTTAGGTCTAAATGCACAACTGCTCCGTCACAGTTTCTTGAATTTGGCTGACACTGACTGACAGTGTTTTGGTCTGAATCCTACTCCCCCATGTTGTTTTGATGGATTCACAGGGATCACAGAGGAGGTGAGAGGAAGTATACAATGCACTACTGCACTGACGGACACAGATATGGAAAAGAGTACTTTGGTTTTTCCTTTGATTTATACCAGTGGACCAAACATTTCTCTATTGAGAGATGGACACCAAAATATTCAGACTGTGCCTTCAAACTCATTACAAAAATAGCAAGTATTAAAGAAGGAAAATGTAGTATTTTGCATTCACAGCTAAGTTTCAAACCTTTTTTTCAGTATTATTATTTTTCATTGCCCGCCCACAAATGGACAAAACTGATTCATGCTATTTATTTTTCCCATTTCCCATGAAACAAAGTTGTACATTTACCCTAAGTTGTGACTTGATGCACTCCACCAGTGAACGCAACTAGTGTCAAAGCAGCTGAGGAAGACTGATTTAAACAATTTCATCTCATGTCATTTCCACATCCTCTAGTCTCCCTCTGCTTCTGCAATCTTCCTTCCATCGTTCCATTCATTAAACTGGCCCCTCTCCTTGTTGAAAGACTGACAAGAAAGCTGGTTATTCAAATTTAAATCAACACTGACAGAGAAGCAGATGTAAAAGGAGAGAGGGGGGTAAAGAGAGCTACAAAGCTTGTAACCTGACGTTGTTAGTATTAATGTGATTCCACCGCAAGTGTTGGGATCGATGCAGTCAGATGAGGGACTGTGTTAACATCCTAATCTCTAATAGCATCAGAGCAGCCAGACTATAAAAACCTCCACCAGTTCAGCTATGCACACACACACGCACACAAGCATAGATCAAGATGATAAGACAGACTGAGGGGACACAAGGAGCCATTAGAGGAATACCTGCATTGTGTGCTGAAAGAGCATACCCAGATAGCCCTGATGACCCCATACATGTTCTTCACTGCTGTTCACAAAGAAGCTCAGCTCACTGGAACCCACAGCCCAAAGAGCATGTAAAAAAACACCAGATTGATTCATTCAGCTACAGTTTTTACTGTGTTATTTTAAGAAGTATCTGGAATCGAACATTTCAGCTGTTCTGTGTGAGCAATGCAGATATGAGCTTCACATATACAACACTCTGCAAAAGTTTTCATTTACTTACGTTTTGCTTCCAAGGAGTCAGTTATCATCTTTTATCTTTTAAAGAGGTCTTCAACAATAGTTCTCCAGCCTTATCATTCAAGCATAAAAAAGACACCTAACTCAAAGGACGACCCAGTCATGTGTCTACACATAATAGACAACTTAGCAACTGATTTTGTCACAAAAACACATTATTTTTTTCTCATTTCTTTAGTTGAATCTATGAGAAATAACAGAGATAACACAGTTTGACAGGCATAAAATAGTATTTTTGCACCAAGAAAGTGATTCCCAAAGTGCTATAGGTGAAAAACTTGGCAAATCTCAGCATGGTGTGCAAATTTGAAACCAGACAAATATAGGTCATAAAGAAAGAAGTAGTAGGCCTTAAAAAATCTGCAGCAAACAAATAGTATCTGAAAGTCATGTTCTTAGAATAAGAAATCCAACAAAGACTTGGCATGGGACCTGAGAGATGCATCTGGTCATTCAGTTCATACTTTTTACTCTTCACCAAAAGCTCATCAGAAATGGTTGTAGTGGAAGGATGGCTGCCAAGAAGCCAAGAAAGGATTTTCAACGAAAGCCAACAGGGAGAAAAGGCTGGTTTGCAAAATTACACAAGGACAAGAACTGGACAGAAAATCAGTTCTGAGGGAGTGAGGAATCCCAATTTGAAATGTTAACTTAAAATCATCAGTATGTATGGAGACGGTCCAGAGAGTATCTAAGTAATAAAATAGAGAAGAGGCTCTGCCATGGTTTGCATCTTAGGGGACTTTGTCAAAACTGATGGAATTATGAATGTAGAATAGTACTGTCAGATTCAGGATATAACACCGTATGGAAAGTGTCCAAGTGGCAACAGCATGACAGCTTTTCAACATGACAATGATCCCAAACTCATTGGCAATCCAGGAAAAGTATACCTGGATGGAAAAAAACACAATGGACTATTATCAGTCATTGACTGGCCTCCACAAACCCAACGATCTCGACATTATTAAAGCAGAAAACAGCCAAAGATGAGCTTTGAATGCCCTTTAAGAAGCCTGGAGAACTATTGCTGAAGACTACTTAAAAAAATTACAAGAAATCTTGCCTAAGAGAGTTCAGGCTTTGTTGATGAATTATAATGATCATACCAAATATTGTCCGCACTAAATTTTTGCTACTTTCTGTTTACATTTATGTTTGCAGATGTTTCAATAAATCACTCTACCTATTTCCCACTTTCAAAGCAAAGTATAAAGAAATGAGAGGTGACTTTTGCACAGTAGTGCAACTCATAATGAAGCTGCACTAGACAAAATTTGTATGTGGGAGAAAAGAGACTATCATCAACCTACTTAAACAACTCCAGGCTGAGAAAGAACAACTCTTGCCTTTCTAAGCAACATGGTTTTGCCCTATTTGCTAAAAATAAAATGTTGGTGGCAGACATATTCAGAGAAGAGAGAAAGGCACATAAAGTGACAATTTTAAACTGGGAACGAAACACAAAAAATCCTAATAGCACCATAATCATGTCATCCAAAAGTGAAAGATGAACTGATTAACTCTCGCTGATATTTAGAGCTGTATAGTAAATACACAAATAGTTTATATAGTTCATACTTGTGGCTTCTCCTGTAATATGCTCAGATTGCATAACTACAGAAAGCATATGAGGAGTTTAAAATAGCTACTCTTTTTGCTAAGATTACATTCAGCCCAACACTCTGCATGCCACACGGCCCAAAAGAGAGTTGGAAAAGCCTTGGGCTATTCAAACCCATTTCCAAAACTCCTGGGACACTAGGTAAACAAAGTAAAAAGAAAATAGAATCATTTGAAAATCAACATCCCACAACCAATTAGGTCAATTGGCAACAAGTCAGCAACAAGACGAGTCTTTGGAGTATAAAAGGAGCCTTCTATGAATAAAGATAGCAAGGTTTTCAACACTCTGTGAAAGACTGCAGGGAACACATTAAGAATTATGGTTTTTAGCATAAAAATGCAACAAATTAAGAAAAAGATCGAGTTTTAAAAAGTCAGGATCTGTGAAGTCTGTGACATCAAGAGGCTAGACAGTGCAGCTTCAGCCTAAACGGTGCTGCTAGCTCACCAATGTCTTCTTTAGGGAAGACCTTGCTTTTTTTCAGCAATCCGCATTCTGCATATAACACAACAGCATTGCTCTGCATTAAGAGCCTGAGCTATAAATGGGTCCACAGAAAATATGCAGCGTACAAATTACAAAAAAGCACTATTTTCAAATAACAAATTTAGGTTTTAGGTGATTTAAAAACTGCCACATTCTGTTTTTATTACATTTATACAATGTCTAGCACTTTTTTTAATGGCTCATGTTGACAATAACAAAATATTTTAAAAAGCGGTCTTTACTTTTCTATGAGCCTCATTGCTGTAAAACATTCCAAATCTAATTCTGACTCATTAGTAAGCCTCTGGGGTGCTTCTGTCTCATACTGCAGACACAACCTCTGAGACTTGAATGTGTGCATGTTTGAGACAGCGTCTTTAATTACCCAGGTAACACATCCAGATGCTCCATCACTCTGGCAATGGCAGTGATTAAAAGGAGTAAAATATTCATTTCAATCAGACACCCACATGCCACATGTATAATTAATGTGCAGCGGAAGGACGCAGCAACTTTTACACCAGCGACACACATACACACGCTTTTCCATCACCATATTCCCTCTGCACATAACAGCCAGCTGCTGCATTTGTGTGTCTGTCTTTGTCGGGGCGGATCCAAGAAATGGAACCGTGGATGAGCCACTTCGAGCAATACTCCACAGGGAGGTCAAAGGTTAGCCAGACTGCATTCTGGGACATCATTCAGCCACCTACACAGCAGATGTGTTGTGTTGCTCTTTCACTGCCTTTACTCTCTCTGGGAGTGTTTTTGTTGGGAAAACAGCATCTTTAGTTTGCCACTTATCAAGCATTCAGCTTTCTGTGGTGTGGGTGTGCTGCCTTCACTGCTCCTTCTTCTACTTTTCAACAGTTCTGTGTTTATGTCAATACCTCAAAATACCTGTGAGCGGTTTGCAGAGGTCTCAGAAGCTGTCTGATGTCTCTAGTGGGTGGAAGACTATACAAACTCAAAACAATGTGAGACTTAAGGTGAATTTACAGACATAAAGTAGACATTTGATTTTGAACTTAGTTTGTGGAAAAGATCTTATCTGCTCAAGGCTGCGCATGCGAACAGAGAAACCACATCGAACAGGACTTTCCCATGCAGGATTCGTGCTGCATGTTAAAAATTTAACATCTGATTTGCATGTAAATCACCCCAAAAGATTCTCTCTTTCACACACTTGAAATGAAATCTTTTCTTTTCTCCTGTCAATCCCCATGGTTCCAGTTTGTTTTCTATTTCTGTCCTTTCAATCCATCTGACTGCTGTCTCTTTGTTTCCCTTGATTAAGCCCTCTGTCGAAGTATTGTTTAGACTCCAGCAGTAGGCTACAATTACTCAGCGCAGTGTGTGTATTGTATCACGCTCATTACAATTACCTCTGGGTGTGAGTGTGTCATCTGTTGCCTGCTCATGTTCCAATTTCTCTGCGAGTGGGGAGGAAGCTGCATCCAGCTGCCACAGTGTGCATGCAACAATATGACCCTGAAATAGATTATCTAGATTATAATGAATGGGACCTGTGTATTCAAAAGTCCATAAAAAGGTCAAAATTGCCAAAAGAGACAACTTGTGTTCAGCAGCAGATAGTGAAAGGGCCCATACTCCAAAGCTGTTTAATACACATAATTTACACAAAATTGATCTCGTATTCAAGAAGCTACAACTTGTAGCAGTTGGCAGACATTACAAAAGAGCTGGGATGAGGCTGACTGATGGATATTCTAGTAGCTTCCATTTGATTACAACTGGCTTTGCATAATGTGGTCAATGAGATCTCAAAACTTTACATCTCTCTGATCAGCTGTGAACAGACAGCAAGGATATTCCCCAGGAGCCAAGCATCAATAAGTAAACCGCTGCTGCCACACGCACATATGAACACTTCAAAAGAAACTCATCTTTCACCCCAGAATCTAATTGGTTGGTGTGACGATGCGAGGCGTTTGATGTTCCCTTACGTAATGTCACACAGGCAGATAATTTTACGCACATCCATATTACGTTTCTGTTTGTTTAGCTGTATGCGCCCCTTTGATCGATGTCAATTTATAGATTTTAGAATAAAGGAGAAAAAAAGAAGAGATATCCAAGTTTGAATTTTATTCGCTAGTCACCTGCAAACAGAATACATATCCGCTGAGTTATGAATGTGAAAAAACCAATATGTGCTTTTCATTGGCTTGTTATGGACTGACCACTTACTCTAAAGGAGAAACCAACCCTAATATAGACCTACCCTGTGTTTTACCCTGTAAGAGAAAGCCTCCACAGCAGGTGTAAGACTCCCAACTGTTGTTTTTGGAGGCTAGTTCAGGTTCGGTGCCTAAAAAGCGTGACACAAATGAAATAATTTACCTCCCCACCCAAAAAAAGCATAGTAGTATCATTTTTGATTTCACAGTGTAACCAAGTGTACCATTTCGTCTCCGCGCGCACACACACACACACACACACACACACACACACATAAAACATTACCAAGATTTGAACCATAACTGCCCTCCCCTCTTCACAGTATGTCTTCTCCTGCAGGCTGTTGTTGTAAATATGAATGTTTTCTCAGTCAACTTGCCTTGTTAAATAAGATTTTACAAAATCCCATGAAAGATTTCTCAAAGCTTGACGGCTGATATTGGCATTCCCGTGCAGAGCGCTGTGTTTTAAAACCCGCAAACAACCCAGCATAAATTTACACCATTAAGTCCCCTGGGCTAGAAAACAGATAAAGTGCTGTGCGTGTGGCATGAGAATGCAGTAGTCATAATGAGAATGTAGATGTCCTCTGGATGCCATGGACGCTGCCTCCAACAAGCACACGTAAGTGCTTACTCTCGTCTGTTGCCGTGTGTCAATGAATAATGCACATATTAATCTGGCAATGTATGGAAGCTAATTAATTCAGTATTTTGCTATTCAAGGTTATCTAATTAATGTGGTATCTTTGTAGTCATTAGGCATGGATAACATTCTTGATTTATCTTCGTCAGCCTTTTACCTCAATTTTCTACTGATTTATATAATGACCCGCAGTCACTTCCTTTGTAAAACAACCGCCAGCTCCACCCTCGATTGTGGTGGTATCTGCAGTCTCTGCAATGGTGGGTGAGAATTTAACCCTTTTAGCACCTACGCACTCAGGTGCATTCTTTTCAATTTAATAGACAATAAGAGAAAGGTTGCTAGCTGCAGTTCATACTCCACTATAGTCAGTCAAGTTTATTCAAGGAAGTTGGTGATGATTTAACACCCCTGTCAGCTGGTGCTCTGCAATACGTGCTGGGATCCCTCCTCTGCAGCAGTAGCAGTGGCACGGGCTGCCATAACTCTCTCTGGAATTGCAGCTGGGATGGGCCTTTGCTTAAATGATCTGCATCTGGGGAAGAAGGAAGTGCAGTTTGGGCAATGAATGCTGCAGGCAGTCTTGTGGGGACTGAGGTGGGGCTGTGGGTCAACACAGGTTTTTCTCCCCTCTCTGGCCCTTCACTCCCTGGTGTTTTTCAGCAACACACGGACGCTCTTGGAGAAAACATCACGAGGATCAGTAGCAGGCAGAGCAGGACAGACGCATCTTTCCCTCAGCTCCAGAGCCTGAACAGATGTAAAGCAAAAGGACAGACACACAAACACTTTAAGCAAAACAAAACAAGATTAACCAGGGCTGGTGAAAACTCTATGTACAAACTAAAATGCTAGCTTACGTGCAGGCACATTAAACGTAATTCATGCAAAGTCACATTTATAGTTACCATCTGACACCTTTCAAACAGTCTTGTGCCCTCCTGCTTGTCAAAAGCTCAAACGCTACAGTAGAGTCACATTTTTAAAGCCTCCTTTGGACTTAAGTTTTGTCTTAGTTTTTCTAAATCTGACAAGTGGAGGATCTGACTTGAGCGACTTTTAAATTATGCCCTAAAGCATACCTGTTTTAATGTCTACTTTACTCTTAATGGGATCTTAATTAACTGAACGAACCTCGTGCTATGCTAAATCAGTCTTAAAACTAGCAATTAAGACCAAAAACTCATGAGGAAAGTGTTTACTGAGGAGTAGCATCGTTTCCTCATAGACTTCTTTTCACAAACAGATGTACTGCCCACTACTGGCCATTTGAAAGAATGCAGTTTTGATGCACTTCTGCACTGACTTGGAAGCCACGTCCATCTTTTATATACATTTTATGGTTTTATAGAGAAACAGAAAATTATAAAGTGTCTCTGAGTAAAAGACATGGAAGCAGCTATTGTAGGCCAGCATTAGCATGAAAGAGCCATGTAACTAGCTTGGCTAAAATGGTTATGGTTAAAAATATTCCAGTATGTGACGGAGCTAATGGAAACTTCAATCACACCCCGGCCGATAAATATATTCTCTCCGTCTGTCTCACACACCTACGCACATCCCAAGTCATTAATCTCTCACTTAGCACCACCTACAAGACTGAGCACATACGTGTGCTTCCCACTCAACAGGCTCTCCCTCTCATGTTACCAGTGGACTTGATGTGCTGTGCTTAAGGATGATCAGCGCGCTCGTGGAGGTGGAGTGCCCCCACAAGAGTCGGGTTAAGTAGTTTGAGGCTGTCACCCTTTGCAAGGTTAAAAACATCACATTATGCATCGCTTTCACTAGACTGAGCTCGGCTGTTAACTGACTCATTCATGCTGCTATGCTGGATCGAACAGTTAAGCATTGGAGGTACCAGAAACCGAGTCTTCTCAGCACCACACACACAAAGCAGGGCAATTAATCCCCAAACAACAGTCTTCATCACTTCACTGCCTGTGGCTACAGCCTGGTCTCGACAACAACTGCTGCTAGAGGTCAATCTACCTCACAGGGATACGACCGGGTGCACGAGCACATACACAGAACATGCACATATTCAACGACATAGGCACCTGATGGACAATTAGTGGTTTACCCATCTGTTCGTCTTTGTGCTTGGAGCATCTGACAGTGCTCCAACAGTCCAAATAACAGTCAAGGTTAACCTCACTGCTGTCTAATACATAGATTATTAATCCACCTTTCTGCTAACACTTACACGCACAGAAAAAGTTGTGAGGACTGTGGATGCTGACAGTCCTCACAACTGAAACTGCTGTCTTAACTGGTTGTTGATTTCCTTATAGACTTAAGATACCATTGATTGGCTGGTCACACTGCCAACACTGAGCTGCTAATGTGGGGCTGTTTTCTTTCAGGCACTCAACTCAAATCCTTCAAGACATTCAGCTAAGCAGACATCCAGGCCCTGGCACAGCAAAATGTTTTTGCTGTCTTCCTAAAACCCCACGTTTCTCCTTCCTTTCTGCCCTCCTCTCCATGTCTGCAGGTGGATTTATATCTCTCCAGACGCTTCATTAGTTCCATTAAGAATCTTTCCAACAGCTCCTAAAGCTACACTGTTTCTCCTGAAAAACAGAAAGGAGTAGGGCTGTGTCCCCACACAGGCCTCACAGATTTCTTCACTTCAAAGTTGGGACAAACATATGACTAAGAACCGACACAACAGTTTAGGGGGAAACAATCTAAGGAAAAAATACTGCGTGTGTCTATACCTCTGGTATGAGACGGTCCAGCTGAGCTACTCTGTTCCTGTGCGATGGGTGTGTGGACAGCCATTCAGGCAAGGTGGGCTCTCCTGATAGTTGGTCTCTGAGTTCCATCTGCTGCCAGAATACAGGTCCTGCTCGCACATCGGCACATGCCTGTAAATAATACACACACCTCAGAAACACACACAAGAAGTGGCATCCCACTGTTTTGTGCCGAGATAAAAATCTTCACTTTAGTTTCCTTTGACAACAGTGCCCCCTAGTGTCCTGTGGACAGATTGTATGATTGGGGAGCATTAGAGGAAACTGAATGAGGTTAAAATAAAGAACAGCTTATAAAGAGTAAAAACATTTTAAAATTAGTCCTTAATTTTTCTTTCAATCTCAAGCTCCAAAAAGCTGGATTTAACACTTTTCCTCGAGTCATTAGCCTGGTTGCATGTTTTTAACCCTAAAAATATCATCGGAGTGAATGCAACCGACGAAAAAACACAGGTGAAAACACCAAAGAAGGCACCGCTTGAGCCAGATAAATGGTGACCAAATTGGTGACAGTGATACCTTAGCAGCCAATTGCAATCCGACTTGATCTGCCTCAGCCTCCAGTTTCCGACTGAAAGGGCGTTGAAACAGCAGCTAGAAAAGAAAAAAGCAGATTTCTGTGTAGGTGTGTAAAAACTACAAGATTATTGTACATTTTTATCTTCCAGTCATTTTTTTAAACTGCTGTAACTTTAATACTTCATATATATTTTCAGATAATGAATATTAATTCCTCACCTCTCTAAGCTTGCCCTGTACCCAGTGTCCCAGCATTGACAGGCTGTCGTGAGGACACATGGCCCAGATGGCTATCAGGAGAACAACAGACAGGAGCTCCAGGACATGAGACATACTGGCCTGTTCTGCCTGTGGAGGCAGTGAGGGAAGGAAAAGAAAAGGAAGGAAGGAGGATAAAAGAGAAAAATATAAGAACAGAAAAATAGAGGTAAAAAGTTTTGGGGAGGTGATTGAGGCTGCTGAAACATATTGATTGTTCCCATCTATTTTAGTGGAACATTTACGCTGTAACAGATTTAGAGGTTTTAACAGCCAATCCAATAGAGCACACCTACTGGGTAATACCAAGCCCATCGATGCTCATTCCCTTCATCTAATTAAAATCTCCTTCAAGCATTTCCTCTGAGGACGTTTAAAGTCTTGAAATACCCACAACTTCATTAGACACTTTTTTAGAACAAGAAGAATGGGCTTTAAAGCTGGAGAGAGAAAAAAAGACAGCCATCTGTGGAGAATTAATAAAGCACAGCAGTGCCTGAGGTCACTTTGGTCATCACAGCACCGGCAGGATTAGTGACTGTTTGGATGTGATTGTCACCGAGTCTTTTATCAACGGCTGATGCAACAAGACTGCAACAGATGCCACTTCAGCTGATATGATACTTCCGAGACAGAGCAGAAGTGATGAATAGTCAGGAGATCTCAGTGTATAATGCAGTATATTCTGCACCTGTAGGGGGTCCACATGCATATTTTACAGTGCTGTGTGGAACCTCCAAGACTGTGCCAAGGGCTAATAAATGACTAAAGTTTGTTCTTGAGCAATATTTGCACTTTAAGTGTTTTCAGTGACTCATTCACTGCAACATCTGCTGCTGATCAGCTAAGCCTATTAGATGTCAGCATACTGCACAGGTCTTTGTGCACTGCAGCACTTCAGCCTCAGAAGCTAAACAGGTGTGAGGTTTGCTGCATTCAACTGAGTGCTTGTCTGTTACGGAAGAGTGTGCACTCAATGCATGAGAGAAAACATACAATCAAGGAATTTGTTTCTGTTAATAATACCAGTGGCAGGCGTAATTCTTTGCCTATTGTATAACTCCACTTATAATAAATAGTTTCAACATCATTTTAACAATCAAAATAAATGCTTTTTAAGGTCCATTTAGAACTTCAAGAAATAAGAATTAAGATCCAATAATGTAAAAATTATGCACTATTTTTAGGCTTTTATACACAAGCCATTTTCAACAATGCAACAATCCATACAACCCAGTACTTCACATTATATTCTTTCCCACACATACCAGGCTTAAACAAACCATTTCCAAAGTTAATACCATCAGCAGATATTGGGGAAATATGAAATATTTTAAGGTCTTATTTTTCTTGAATTCAATTTCAGAGTTTAAGACTTTTTAATGATCCAGAGACACCCTGTATTAATTGTAAAAAATAAACCTATTCACTCTCAAGGTCAAGTCTTAAGGTAAATTTATGATGTGGAGTACAAACTATGCTATAACAGCAAACAGTCTGTGGAGGGTTATGTACTTACAGCGTGTCCCAGTAAGGCATGAGCCATCTCGTGTCCCAGTATAATAGTGAGCTGGTGAACATCTGCAATGGCTTCCAGCATTCCAGTAAACATGAAGACATTTCCATTCTACTCAAAGAATGGGAAATAACTTTTTAATCTTTGTAGGTGTGTAAACACTAGATTGCACCTTATAATAGTAACATTTTTAGTGTTCAGCTTGTCTTTACTTACCGGTAGTACAAAGGCATTAACGCTGGGACTTTGCACCACATGGACAGTCCAGCTGATGTCATTCACTTCAGGGATGTCCTTGTTCCTTTGTGCCAGGTGCTGCACCACCCACTTCACCACCTGGTGACGAGGGTCAGTGACTGGAACAAGCAGCTCTGCATACTCCTCCATGTACTGAAACACAGAGATGACAACAAATATTTAAGGAAGAATTTCATTAAAAATGACATTTTTTCCATTTAACTATTCACCTTCTTACTTGTTGACTCAATAAATCTTCTTAGAAATGTTTGTGGAATGGATATTTGTGATTTTCTCACAATGTCACATGCAACACAACGTCTCTCACCGCATCTGAAGTCAGAGCTGCCATCTCCATGTAGTTCTCTTTACTGAACACAAGAAGGCGGGTCCGTCCTGTCAGAGGGGACTCGTCAAGGTGCGTTAGGAGGAAGAGGGCTACAATCATAATAGCAACACCTGCACCCCCTGCTATTTGCCAGCGCTTCTGCCATGCATATTTGCGTACCAGCTGCTGCCGTTTGTCTGGTAAGGCCACCCACCACTTCCTTATGCTCCTGTACAAAAAGAGGGGCTTTAGTGCTGCTGTAAATCCTTATGTAGCTCAGGCAGTACATTTAACACCTTATTCCAACAATTAGAACTAAATTAATTATCTGAAGCATGTTTTAAAAAAAATGCTCGGAGAAAAAGCCTGATGAAAGATTAGCAACCAAAGTTTCCCACAATAATGTAAGATAATAATGCAGAACAATAACCTCTTTTCTTTCCAGAGAAGCCTAACCTCAAATAAAGTGCCAAAACGTGCATAAATTTGGCAGGTAAATTTTGTAGTACTGCTCAAAGGCCAAAAAAAATGCCTGCTCTCTATTCTGTTGGAGGCAGGGAGGGGGAGACAAACTAATGTCTGCTATGTCTGCTAAATGATACCATCACAGTCACTCGGTTTCATGGATTACTTTGTACCAGTTAATTAAAACATAAAGCATGGAAACAATTTAGACAGTCATTTATTTGTTCTTATTTAAATCCAATAATTAAAACAGTTGATAAAACAATTAGGAGCGTGTTCATTATTTAATTAAACATTAAGTGTTGTTAAATGATATTATGCCTTAAAGCAAAAAGGATGCTCAATTTATCATCTGTATTAAGAGCTTTTCTATTGACACACCTTATTAAATTATTGCTTTTTATTTACATTCCAAATTTAAAATGTTACATCTATTTGAATTTGTAGACCATTATAGACTATAGTGTCGTATTTATACTGATTAACCACTTCAGTCTATACTTTTTAGGGGCGGACACATTGGTTGTGATTTTGCCCCTGTACACCACCACACTTTACTTAATATTATTTAAAAGATTAAGTTATGTTTGAAGTGCAAACTTTCAACTTTAATTCAAGTTGTTTAACAAAAGTCTTCCATTAGCTGTTTACAGCCAATTTTATCCAAGTTCATTACTGTCAGAAGCACAAAAATAGGTAGACAACATTAAAGTGTAAAATTAAAAGATGCATTCAAAAGTGGAAATACAGCAGATTTTCAAAAAGGTGTAGACCACTGGTTACAGAGATCTGTCAAACATCGTGGAGGCTATGTTATGGCACGGTAGGTATAGCTGCCAAAAAATTACTAATTAGAGTTTACTGATGATGTGGCCACAGACAGAACTAGCAAGTCTGGGGTCTAGAGGGCTATACTCTCAGCCAAAGAAGGATTTTCATCCAAGCTTCATTGGATTCACAATATTCTGCCAGCCTTTTATCGGAGACTACAGCCAAGGAGCATCACAATCAGCCAGCATGGTAGCACAGTGGTTAGCACTAGTGCCTTACAGCAAGAAGCTCCTGGGTTTGAATCCACCATATGACTTGGGTCTTTCTCTCTGTACTCCAGCTCCTAACCCCAGTCTAAAGACATGCAGTTAGTGGGGTAAGGTTCATTGGAGATTACTTGGTGATGAAAAAGTCTGTGGTGTATTGGCCTGCCTCCTTGTCCCCAAATTGGACAAGGAGCTACATAACAAAATAATTGATACTGTGTAAAATTATTATTCAGAAGAGGGGGCCATGTATAAAAATGCCTGTAATTTCTAAATATTTATTGCAATTCTTTTCTGAAACCCCTTAAATAAAAGCTCAAAGACTGCATTTGAACTCCTAAATTTTTACAATTCACTGTGGTGGTGTTCAAAGCACAAACTACAAAAACTGTGTCTATCCAAAAGCTTGTAGACCTTCCTGCAAACACCATGTGTTTCCTACCTGCCCAGTATTATAGCCATAATCTTTTGCAGAGGTTTGATTATCATCCAAATGAGGGGAGCAGGCAGGGCCCTCAGGCGGGCAGAAGTGTGGAAGTAGTGTCCACATGGGGTCAGGACAGGACCACAGGGAAGAGGAGCAGTGGCTTTGGAGTAAATCTGATAACTCGTTGTCCGTCCAGTCAAAGAAGCTCTCAAGCGTACAGATGTGCTTATGGTATTTCGCCGACTGCTCTGAGGGTAAACAGCTCGTGTGCATACCCGGAGGTTCCCGATAAGATGCGACGAAAGCAAACTGAAGTGACAGCTCCTGAAAAGACTTCCGCAAAGTAGAGCCATGTTTTAATTTAATTTGATTTTTTAATGATACAAATTTTTTTAATTTATACGAGGACTGACCAAAAACAGTCAACGCAATGCGGTTATCTCATCCTAAAGGTCAAAATAAATCCGGTAGTGACACCTGGGGAGCTGCTCTCAGCTGTCAATGTCATCGCTAGAAGTGAAATTTACGTACACGTAAATTTGGTTATTGGGGGGAGCCGCGGAACTCTGAAATGCCTTCACCAGTCCAAAAGTTGGTTTTTAACACCATTACACGCTGAGCTGAAACACATTAATGCCCGGTGAGCCAAAAGGACGCGCTTTAAAATTACAAACTAGCGTTAACTGTAGTTTCTGGAACGCGCGCTCCTCCCAAATGATTCCACCTAGAAACAGCCCCGTTACGAACGTTCCGCACACACAGCTCAAAGTTATATTATAAACGAGCTAAGCGTTATATTATAGAGCTGGAAGTTAACTGAATATATTTACATGTTAAGTGTGTGTCTTTTTTTTTTTTTTAATCATACCCAGGCTACTGCTTTTAATCCACCATAGTTTGGAGGCAAATATTCTACTTTGTACTCAAGCACATTTATTTTCATGTTTTACTATTTAACTTTTTTTGCAGTTAAAATAACACACATCAACTAATAAATTATCCTATTTTATTGTAGAGGTTCCCAAATCGTGTGCCAGATTAATGCCATAACTACCAATCTCAATAACTGTCAAACTTCAGACATGAACACAAGTGTGTGAAAACCGCTGATTATGTTAACCAGTTGTGTATATAAAGTATTTTTAACATTAGCTCCGGCTTCAACATTAAAGTGAAATAAACCACTGATTGATCAATGATCAATCAATGTTTGATTGCTTCATTACTTTGGCATCATGAGCACTTTCACTTTTGGTATTTTCAGTTTATTTTGATCCTAATTTTAACATAAATGGGAACTGGAATGCGGGTTTTTCACTTAAGGGTATTTTTACACTTTAGTGTAACTATCCATCCATTTTCTTCTGCTAATCCAACTTAGAGTCACAGGTGGGGGCTACATCCTATCCCAGCTGCCATAGCATGAGAGCCAGTGTACACCCTGGACAGTCCATCATACACATACAGCTAGTTTAGAATCACCAGTTAACCTAACCGTACTACTGCATGTCTGATTATCTGATTTATCAAGAGCCCCTTTGAATGTCTTGGCCACCACATGTTCTAAAAACATAGTGCTGTCCCCTTGGACAGTAAACCTTAGTGAGGAGTAAATGACAAAACTTTAAACATAAATCATTAAAATATATATTCATGTGTTGCACTGAACATTCATAAAAAGACCTGAAATATAAAAATAGATTTTTATTTTGATGTCAAAAAGAAATCTGTTAAACTGAGAAAAAACGTTCATGATAACTTTACTGACAAAAACTATCTCACACACACCCAGTAATGAATGCCACAATGTATTCACAAAAGGTGTCATTCACTATTAAGTATGCTGCTGTATGGTTATTCACAGTAAATAGTCATGTTCGGTCGACAATACAGAGCCTAAATGCAACACGGTGCTGCCAGTAGTCTCAGATTCTTCTTGTTCCTTCTCTTCCTCTGGGCTGATCGGCTGATCAAAAGTTAGTTCGCCCGAGTCCACCAGCTTGGATGAGATATTTAAAGGTTCTCCTTCTTCAGAATCAGGCAACTGCTGCTTGGAAATAAAGTCAGATTTGAAAAGGGCCTGGATCTGGGTGAGAAAGGAGTCTCCCACCTCATCTGGGAGGGGTTCCAAGTATCTCGCCAGTGATGCCAGCATCTACATGATGAAGGTCGTGTAGTTAGGCACACATTAAAACTGTAAAAGCAGCTCAAAGTCACTCCATAGAGTCACTGAAATTTGCAAACTGGGAGGACCGATGGTCGAACTGACCTTCTCCAAACATGTGAGATGGGAGTCTCTCCGAAATAGTCTGTCCATCTGCACACTCCTGACCAGCCACGGCAAAAATGAAAAATAAAATGCTTAGACACACCACCCAAAACAATTTCAATAAAATTTAGGATCAGCTTTAGGGCACCAGTTCAAGATTAGACAATACAGTCTTGTGTCTCACTCACCCTGGTGCTTGAGAATATTTGTGGATGATCCACTGAGCCCTCCTCATCGTCTGCTCCCAGTCGGGGATGTCTTGTGATGACAGGAAGTCGAATCTGTACGGCAGCTCTGGGGAGGAACAGAGGCTGAGAGACTGAGCCAGAGGATAAAGTGTGTTACTGCGTACACAAAATCACTGACCTACATTGTCAGCTTGATTTCAAAGCCTCTTGATCTTAACTGTTTTGAAGTTTGAGTCGTGTGTGTGTGTGTGTGTGTGTGTGTGTGTGTGTGTGTGTGTGTGTGTGTGTGTGTGTGTGTGTGTGTGTGTGTGTGTGTTAGACTTACTCTGGGGGCCTGAAGGCTCCTGGTTCTCTTTTACCAATAGGCAGGTAGTCTGGGAGTGGGGGGAGGCATTAGCTGGGTCATATGGGCTCACTATCATCCCAATAAACGGGGCTCCACCACGTGAAAAATAACTCTGAAAGATTAAAAATAAATAAATAATAATACCAGAAGTGAAAATAAAACCAGAAGTTCACAAGTAACTCATGTGCAAACTTATTTCATTCAGTCAGTTTTACCTGGAATTGGTGCTGCGTGTTTATGTCTCGCAATGAAGGGTTAGGGTGGAAGGAGGGATGCGAGTGGTACCAGCCCACTACACTGAATCCCAGGGATGACAGCACATCACAGGCCTGTGTCTGAGACACTGGATCCATCTCACACTGCAGACCTGTGCTCACACTGTTACATGGCTCTGCTGCACAGATCTAAACACAGATTTATTAATCACAAAATATAGTTTTCTGAATATAATGTGATTAGAGTTTTATCCTGTTTGTCACATTGGTTCAGACTTCTTGACCTACCTTCAATACTTTTGCTTCTTCATTAAAAGTTCCACCTAGCAGACCAATGACTTCCCCCCTTGACACATGTGCATGCTGATTACAGAAAAGTTATCTGTCAATATAGGTAAAATCTGTTGTACATATATGAAAAAAACTAATCAGCTTGTGACTGTGTGTATAACATACCATATCCATGATGAGAAGAGTCTCAGCACAGACTATAACCTGGAATGGTTCCTAGGGTGATCAGTAAAGAACAGCTTAGAATAATTGATGACTACTTTGGAGAAAGGATCCTCTTAGTTTATGCAACAAAAAATGAAGAAAATATAATCTTATTAGATATAAGGTATATCTAATAATCCAGTCACTTACTCCTTATCCAACATAGGCTGGGCTGAAGTATATTACAGCTGACATAGGGCAATGAGCACCCTGGAGAGTCTGCCAGTCCCTCACAGGGCCAACAACAGACACACTGACATCACACTGAATTTAGCTTTGCCCACCTAACCTGGGATGTGTGCTTTCAATTGGAGCAAAGGCACCATTAGAAGTCCTGTGGTGGTATTCATGTGGATGTAATTTTGACATGTACCACCCATTAACTGCAGATTAAGCATTCCCCATCCCCATGAAAATGGCTCTCCCTCATTAGTCTACCCCAGCTGGACTAATTACACTGAAAAATCTCCTGAAGAATTTCTCAAGAAACAAATAGTCTAGTATCCATTCTGTATCTGGAAGATGCAACAGAACAAGCCTGATCAATAGAGGCCACGCCAATTAGAGACACATCCATGATTTTTCCGGGTTTTTTTTTTTTTTTTTAAGTGGTGTGGTTAATCAGTGTATCGGTGAAAAATCTTGATAAGAATGATCACTGACCTTTATATCCTCTTCAAAATATCTGCAGGGAATCAGCTGGAAGGGGTCAAAAGAGCTGGTGGATAGAGTGGGATTATAAACATCCACATCATAAACCTCCTTGTGCTTATAATTTGGTACATTTTGCATCAGTCCACTGTGCTCACCCTCGGTATCTGGACATCTTGTAAGGTTTAGGCTGCTTCTTCATCTCCTCTCTCCGCAGAGCTAATTCTTCTGCACTTAGATGCTGATAAAGAAAAAACACAGAATCAGTAAACATATTAGTAAGAATGTAAATCGTAATTTGATTAAAAGTTGTTGTGCAGTGTCCATACCTCATATGTCTGTCCCTCCAAGTCTTTAGCATCACACCAGTTCCCCCAAATGTCCCGCACACGCCGCTTCCTGGTTCGCTACAACCAGTCAGAAGTTACAAGTCAAGTTCTGGCATGCTTAAAATTTAAATGCTTCCAGTGTCAGAGTCTATTGCTTTATGGGTACCGACCATGCTCTGCAGCCTCTGGGCGAGCTGATAGGCCTCCAGTACATCTTTGCCTTCCTTATGCTTGGAGCGGTCCATCACCTTTGGACGATTGTACACAGCTTGCTCTACAAAAAGGAAGTCAGAGCTTTAACATCAAAAAGAAGATAAAAATTCATAAATCAGAAGACTCAGAGACACAGACTTACCGCAGTTGAAGTTGATTGCTCCAATGAGTTCCAGATAGGTGTGTATTCTCCCAATGCAGTTGACATCTCCACAGTTCTTTAGACCAGGGCGGACCGATGTCTTGTTTAGGTACTTGGGCTTGCTCTTCAGCCTAGTGGACAAAAACAGTAATAACCACTTTCTGTGCAAAGTTGTGTAAACAAAGTTATCGAACATGTAAACTTAGTTTACCATTGATCCAGGATATAGTTTCTAATCTTCAGATATCTTTCAGGGGTTTTTGATGGTCGCCCCTCAAAGAACTCTGGGATAGCCTGCTTCTCATCCTCGGTGATGGTCTCTGTGTCCATCTCTATTTCTTGTTCGGGGGCCTTCAGCTCCTCCTCTTCATCATCTTCATTCTCCTCCTCCTCCTGGTCATTGTATGGTCTATCATTTAGATTTTTCTCAATCTTGTCTGAAGAATCTAGGACATCATAATGTGTGTCATTAATTTTTCCTATGACAGTGAGGTAAATACACAAAGCACAGTAAGTGTGAAGTACCCATTCCATCACTGTAAGCTTCTTCCAGTTGAGCAATGCCTGCTGAGAACATCTGCTTTGAGTCTGCGTGAGGCGGTGTCTGACAGCTTTGTGGAAATACCGATGCTGTCTTGTTGACCTTCTCATCTCGCTCTGTTACTCCAGGATCTTCTGAGCAACCAGGGAAAGATGAGGGCTGAAGACTTTGCGGAGAAAGAGAGTTGTGGCTCGGTTTCTCCTTCGTCTCATGGATGCTCTCTACCCCACTCAGACTTACATGTTCTTCTGTGGAGCTTTGACTCCCAGAATCTGTTTTCTCCTCAGGCCCACAGAAATCACTGCTGAGGACTGCCTGTGGTTTATTGCCTTCTTCGTCATCACTCAAGTCGTCAGTGATGTCTACATCCTCATCCTCATCGTCAGAAAGCTTCTCTATGCGGACAGCGTTGGCAAGAGTAGACACTTGACTGGAGGTGGGCTGAGGAGGTTGTAGGTGTATTATGGGAGCTACAGAGGGAGCCGCAGGACCAGGATCTGATTTTGCCTGAAAAATGTGTACACAAAAGTTTGTTTAATCTTGATTTTTATTTTCCAACATACCATTGCTAAGGACTCCTTCTGGTTGCATAAAGCGTATGTAGCTTGACTAAATTGCAGGTTTATATCTGCAGATGACTACAACTAAGCTTACATAACAGAAACCTGTCTTGTGCTGTTAGTATAATCCAGGTGGACTGTCTTACCTTATGTTTAAAATACTGCCTGGCGTAACTCTTAACCTGAAGAACGGTACGGCTTTCCATAAGCTTAGCAATCTTAGTCCACCTTCGACCAAACCGAGCCTGTAGAACAACACACCTCGGCAACTTGGACAATATACACAATCTGACTCACTTAAAACAATTATTAAATCCATCAAAGGCTGACCTTCCCAAACAGAAATTACATTTCAGCCACAAAAGTTAACTTGCAGTGTAAGCATACCAGGCCTTCCTCAAACAGTTCTTTCTCCTGTTGGGACCATCGAGAGGATGAACCAGCAGACGAAGCTATGTTCTTGGCCGGAGACCTGTCCACACACAGACAAGTTCATGAATAGCAAGGAAATGAGGAATCAGTGTACTGCGCTCATCATCAAGGCTGATGGAAGAAATTACTCACTTTTTCACTTTGTTTTTTTTGTGAGGATCACTGTGCCAAATGTGGTCGGGAATCTCCTTACCTGTCAGGTAATATCTTCGATTATAGTTGAGGACAACTGATTTCATAACCAGCAACAAAATTAGTATTTAAACTATGTAATCAACACAATATAAGGAGCTTCAGCTACTGGTTGAAACTATGTTGAGATGTTTTGGGTTACTCCTGCTCTAACAGGACAAGTGAACATAAAATAATATAACACATTCCCCCACTATAATTCCATTTACTGTAAGGTCAAGCGTTACATTTTTTTCTTTTAATTTGTCATCTGTCCGTATGTTTACATTAGCCACAGCATGGGGCAGTTATTAGGTAATCCGAAGCTTTCCCAGCTACGTCCTGTGATTCCTGTAGTTAACCTCAATGCATCACTATGCAGTGCGTTTAAGGTCAGTAAAAGGATACTGTTCCTCTAGCAACATCCTCTCTATCACCTCTCTGTTCTCCGGGCTGATGGAGCTGTCCAGCTCCCAGGGCTGTACAAAGGAGAGACGGAGAGTCAACACGAGCACCCACAGCCAGAAAAACAACGGAGCTTGACGAAGTCATACCAGTATCCAGGCGCTGCTCTTCCCTGTAGGCTGCATGAACTGCTCCTGCACCAAACCTCCTCCGTCCATCTCCCTAAAACAGCGAGGAAAGAAGCTGTGATCAGCAGAGCAGACGCCTCCAGAGCTAATCCCAGCTGCTGTTATCCTGCGCCAACATCCGGGTCACCGCTAACTCGCGTAGACCACAGCACAGAAGCCCACCAAACAGCACAGCCATCAATTAATCCAAATAAACAGGCGTCATTACCCAATATTGTTATCAAAGTCATCTCCTTCGATGTCAACATCGACCTCGTCCTCCATGTTACTCGATAAACGTAAACAGCAGAGAGAAAACAGAGAACGCGCACTGGAGGAGAACAGAGGCCAGTGTGACTCACAGCGACACCTTGTGGCTGGATGTCGTTTAATATGTTTAAAGTTGCTTTACTGCCACCTTCTGGTTTGAATTCACCTTAAAGTGGGTTTATTATGCTTTTTTATATTGGACGCTTATTAAAAACAAAAACAAAAAACGTTGCTATCCTTAAGTTCAGGCTTCAGAGTTCTCTAATTGCTCTTATTTTTCTCTTGGATCTATATGATGTCAGAGACATATTAGAGGATATCATGAGCACAACAGCCCCAACTACCCACCCTTAAACCTTCTGTTTAATAGCGGCAGCAAGTCAGCCTTAAAGGGAAGCTGTCCCTGCAGTGAGAAGAGGTAAAAATGGTTCATTTTAGACCGCAAATCATTGTGATGCCCACCGCAAGATAAATAAGCAAATAAATAATGATGAGCATAAGATGCGCACTTTAATGTTCAGTTGTATTACACTTCTAATTCATCAAATTTAAACATATACTGCTGTTACATATGTAATATTTTATATGTTATTGATATATTTCTTCCCCCAACATAATAAAGATGGATAGTGATTCCCTAGAAACTCATAGGAATGAGTAGGCATAAAAGCCCGGGGAGGGTTCAAAGTCATTGAAGAAACAAACAGCTTTAAATATGCGGATTCCTTTTAAAACTTACATTCACTGTCTTCCAGAGGTTGAGAATCCTTTCGGATACAGCATATCCACATTTGATGATATCTACAGCATTTTGATATGACCGAATTCTGTTTCCCTTCCCTTGAGATACTCCGCTAGACTTTTACCACAACCACCTTTTATTTGTCAGCAGTCACATCAATAAACTAATGATCCATTTACTGTGGCAGGTATACACACCCATGACACAGCATTGCCCCCACCATGTTTGACAGATAATGCAGTATCCTTTGTGTCATGTGGCGTTCCTTACCTTCGCCACATTTTGCTCTGTAACCAGTGGTTTACACCTTTTTATAAAACCTTTGTATTTGCATTTATGAAAGCATCTTTTAACTGTAGATTTTGGGGATATGCCATTCTCTCTGAGGGTGTTATTGATTTGGTTAGATATTGTGAAGGGTTTTTCCTTGGTGGTGCTAAGCTGGACAGCGTATTCATTCTTTTTAAGAACGCACCAGATCATTGATGTGGTCGCTCCTGATACTCATTTCATCATAAAAGAACAAAACAACAGGTGTCACATGGCTATTAATTTCTTTTTAAGCCAACTTTCTAATTACTTTTGAGACTCTGAGGATGGGATTCTATGAATGAAGTATGTGTATACCCAAATCTGTATACTGCTATCACTACTTTTCTTTATTAAACGTTTCCTGCCTAGGGACAACAGAAGTGAAATAGCAATTTTGCTAAAATATGACATGAAACAACTCCAACTGAAAGACAAACAGAAACAAAAACATTTTATTTAGAAAGAATTCACAGTTTCTAATGGCACTACAGTTTTTTGTAGTAACTCACTCCTGCTCAAAAATACTGTGCAGCTCTTCAGAGTACTCACAGAGACAAAGAGAGGGCGAGAGAGAGGGATAGAGAGAAGGTAGCACTTGACATAAAGGGTAGAAAAACAAAAAGGCATAAGGAGTCATACAAAGTGCACACTGAGCATTTAGAATTTCTCTCCAAGTGCTTTCTTGTTGTTTGCTGTGTTTTATGTGTTTAAATCGATTTAAAGTAGTCTTTTTCATAACACACACACACACACACACGCACACACGAGACAAGAAAAAAAAATCTCGCATGCGTACAGGTTTACACACAAACATATTACACATTCAAACAGGGATTTAAAAAAAAAAACCAAAAAACAAACAAACCACCCTCTGGATTTGCTCGGCTCTTGGAATATAAGTAACCACATTAATAGTGTTCCGAATTGGATTAATCTTTACTGCGTTCCCTTTTATTCAGCAACAATTCATTTCTTCCTCACAAACGACCGCTGTCATTCGATGTGGGGCAAACACGTGACATCAAAGAGCGATGACAAGCAACAAAAAAAAAAAAAAAAAAAAGACTTAAAAGGAGTGTACGACCACAGTAAGAATGCACAAGAAAAAAAAGAAAAAGAAAAAAAAAGCTAGACAGGAAAGCAGGCAAGCAGAATGAAAAAGCATTTGAAGCCAATAGGAACATGGTAGTAATCAAAGCAGGCATATTTAAAGTTTTCTTCACAGTCACAGACAGAAGTCGTGCACAGGGGGTCAGAGGTGACATTTCTGGATAAAGATATGTAAGGAAAGAAGAGCAGTAGAAGCTGGTCAGAACAGGTAATGACACTCATATGGGATGGTAGCATTAGAAGAAAATTCTGTCTGTCAAGACGTCCAACGCCAACCATGCAGAACCTCTATGAAATTGCATAAATAGAAGGGGGAATAAAAAACCCCTGTTAAATTTATTCTTTAAAAGCAAACAAAAATAAATCTGCAACTTCCTGCAGTGTTTTTGCTGAATTGTTATATTGAATATACATTAACAAAACAGCCAGGGTAACATAAAAACAGTTAGCCAATCCAGCAGAGATGCTGAAAAGGCAGACAGAAGACAGCACAGTACTACAGTCATTGTTATAGCCTCTCTCTTTTTTCTTTAATAAAAGCATCTCCAACTTTCCAGCAGCTCTGAAAACACACAGAAGCAGCAGCGTGTTCCCAACATACATGTAGCCTTTAACTGTTATTTTGTTGGATATAAAATGCGATTACTGTCCGATATTTCAGGCTGAGCCAAGTACAATTAGACGACGTTATAAGGTAAGAAAACGAAAGAAAGCAAATGTGTTTGAGCCATCCACCATGACTGTATGTGTCAGTACCACTGAGTAGTAATTCTATGTAACAAACTTGCATTGAGCCACTGTGACGCTGCAAGACTGGGAGACTGGCAAACCAGCGACTAGGTTAGAAAATTCTCTGTTCATTTAAATAAATAAATAGATAAATAAAGCTGATCTGTCAGACCCATCTGCAAGGTCCACGAAAGGGTGTGCGTAAACATTCAGCTCTGTTACCCTACAGTAAACTGTGCCCTTAACAGGAAACACTTTGCCCCATACTGGCTCTGAAAGCAACTCAAACAAGCCGAACCAGCAATGCTAAGAGAAACATGGCTCAGTTACAAATGAAAGAACTATAAAAGTAATGAAACAATATATTACAGCTTCTTGCCTCTGAGCTGTTTTATCACAGTTACAAAATCTAATGTGACAGCATTTTTGGGCCCAGCCCAAACTGAGCAGGGTCTACAGGAGCTGGACTGCTGCTACTGTATTTGTTTTATGAAGTTAATTGAGACACTTAAAAAAAAAAAGAAAAGAAAAGGGCTAATATACGCTCATGTAGACTTTTCTTCATTCAGCTCTCGTGGTTGGTTTGGAACAAACTGACAGAGACAGAAGGCGAGAATGAGACGGTTTTACCCACTGGTCCCAAACAAACACCTGCAGTCATTTAGAGACAAAGGCAGGATGGAAAAGGTTAAATGATGGCAATGAAAGACAGGAGGAAATAAGAATAAGAGAAGTCATTTGTCATGCTCCACAGTCCTCTTATAATGACATATTTCATCCCAAAGAGCAGCCTAATACTTTTCAAGGAACACGGAGTTGAGACCAGCACCTCTCCTCACTGTGCTCAGAGTGGGGAAATGAATTCACTGGTGCTCCACTTTCATGGGTAAATGTGCTTATCCAGTAGAAAAATGAAAATAAAATAAAATCTCTCAAACACACTTCAATAGTTTTGACTCTTCTTGGTGTTTCACTTCCTATCACAGTGTCTTTTTGTGCACATCAACAACTGTTTACATTTCACGTTTTTAAGAGTTAGAAGGTCTAGAACAGATATAAAGGCACATAACCGTAAACGGGTCTTTGACAGGAGTGAATAAGAACTGAATGATGTTGAGCTACTGCTGCCATAGCCAATTCAGTTCCACGGTGCGCCTGGGTGCTCATGGGAAATGTGGTTCTTTGGGTTGTGGTAAGACCTCTTCTGTCTGTCATGTCTGCTACCGTGTAGTGTGTGCACAGGTGTGAGCAGATAATCGTGTAAAGGTGACGCGTGAGGATTCAGACATGTCCGGTGACGGCTGTCACCCCGATGGTCCCGACACTCATCTCCTTGTTTCCCTTCATAAGCTGCTGCAGGCTGGGCAGAGAACCAATGCTCCCCACTGGCATGTGCGGGAACTGCAGCTCGGTCTGGCGAGACTTCCGCCGCTTCGTTGAGCGCTTCTCCTGACGGGACTTAGCAACCGGCTGGCTGAGGGGGAAAGAAAGGCCGTGGCCGTTGCACACGCCATCAGCGGGGAAGACGGGAGAAGGAGGGGGGAGCCGGCTGGCGTACGACTCCTCAGAATGGGTGGACGAGCTGCAGCTGCTAGTCTCTGAGGGGAACTCCTTAGAGGCGCGACGGGGCAATAACGGGCCCTCCTGTGGTGTTGAAGGGGGAGGAGGCAAGGGAGGAGGAGGTGGAGGAGGAGGAAGAGGTAGGGGGCGTGTTGAGGATGGTGGCGCAGGGAGACACGGGTGGAAGCTGTTAAACTTGGGATCCCCGTTAGTGAGGAGAGCAGAAGGATCGAATGCCTTCAGAGTCTCAACTTTGTCCAAAGACTTTGCCTTGCAGCGTTTTTTCTGCAAGGTAAACATAAGAGATGGAGAAATTACTTAAGAAAGATCAGCAGAAAACTAAACTAATAACGTTAAGTCACAAACAATAGTCGGAGGAAGGTGGGAAAGTTCAAAAGGGAATGATGGAAATGAGGAAAACAAAAACATACTACTCAACCTGCTTATCTAAAAATATTAAAAACTTGAAGCGAATAAAGCTGGCAGTACACACACACACACACACACACACACACACACACACACACACACACACACACGCGCTAATGGGTATTTCGCCAATTCTTTCCACTGCTCAGCTGATACCTCATCTCATTTACTCCACAAAATAAAGAATTCCCTTTTCTAAAACAGACGTATTAGAAAGACTCATTGAGACGAGAAAACACAGTACTTGTATACGACGGCCATCACAGCCAACAGACACTGTACCTTTTTCTCTGGAGAAAACCTTAGAGGTTCTACAATGTACAAGTCATCTGGACCTACTGGGGAGGGGAGAAAGGGGCTAGGTTAATGATGGAATGGGATACAGGAATACGTACATGTAATAAGCATGAAGCGACCTTGCAAGTAGTTTTAAAGATGAAAAGGCATAAATCCATATTGTAGTAATAGCTTGTTGTTAAAACAAGATTTGAAATCATAGAAAAGCAGGTGTTGTTTTTATTAAGGAATACTACTTGCAAATGTCTACCATGAGCCAGCAAAGCATTGTGCTCTATTATTACACTCCTTATGCCTGCATGTGGCAAGCTGGCAATGACAGCCTCCCACCCTCAAGGGCAAACTCTCTCTCTCTCACACACACACACGCATGCACGTCATTAGGGGGTAATGAACAGCAGCGGGAGTTTAAGGTTTCAAGAGCTGATACTTTTATTGCTTGCACCAGCCTTTCCTTGTGGGCGTGTGTTGCTTTATGCAGTGGCAACAAGAGGGATATCAGTCACTAAACCTGGCAAAATGTCTTAAAGCAACAGCAAAGGTACAAAGAGTGAGCGATGGAGAGAATGAAGCAAGGCTAAGTAGTGTTTGGATGGGGAGAGATATGTGGCAATAGACGCAGTGATCAAAAGCAGTTAGCCTGAAAGTGCCCAAAGGCAAGATTACATGATGTTTGCAGCGTGACTGTAGTGTCAGATCTCAATGCTGCTTATGTTTCAGTTGGAAAAACAAAGGGAGGAAACATATGGGTAAAACAAAAGTGTGTTGGAGGAGAGATTTTTGAAAAGTGAATGGGCACGTAGGAAGAAGACCTCTTACCTTCTGTAGAGGACAGGTGAAACGACTTGGAGCGAACAAGTGGGCAGGTCACCCTGCGCTTCAGGCTCATGTCATCGTAAGAGGAGAAGCATCTGATAAGGGAGGGGAAAATGACTGACATTTACAAGATGCTACATTCATTCCTTGATTGTCAATCTTTCTACAGTTAGTAGCAAGACGGGAATGACAGCAACCGACAGACAACAGCTTCAGTATTCAGTCTAATATGAAAACACTGAACAACACTTAACAAATGTCATAGCAAAGCTTCAGAAATAAAATATCCTATTCATGCATGCGGGTGACAAACCTCTTGGGGCTGGGGTAGTGGTTGCTCTTGGGAAGAGCAGTAGAGTTGGTGCTGGGGCCGGGGGCCGAGCTGCGGCAGCACTGCAGACACAGCAGGATCCCCAGAAATAGACACAGAACCAGAGAGACCACCAGGTAGCTCTGACGGTCCGATACCTGCAGAGGACGATTTCAGCAGTCAACAGTGAAACAATGCACAACACATCAAACATTCAACAGCTACGTCGACTTATGATACCGTGAGTGGTCCTTTTCCCCAGTTGTGATGTTTTGTACCATGTCCTCCGTGACCTTACTCCAAAAGCACTTTTAGTTTGGCCTAAACACTGCATGCAAAAGGCCCAGTGAATTTATATAATAAAAAAATTAAAAGAGAGAGAAAGAAGGAAAAACCAGGACAAACTACCCACAAGTTGTTATTCTAAAAAGGATACACAAACTTTATCCTCTATCCCTTTTAATGTAACTGCATTTAATCATGTGGGCTCAGAAAATGTGCCTTGGTGAAAAGTCAAAGCCAAACATGTTGAAATATTCAGGTCAGAAAAATGTTTTCCACTCAAGTCAAACTCTGCACGTGTTTTGGAAGAAGCAAAAGACTTTAAATAAACGAAAAACAACAAAACAAAAAAAGTTAAAACAATACATGATGGCCATGAATTTTAAGGTTTCACACAGACACTATACTTATGTGAAAAAAAAAACTACTTAAATTGTCTGTTTATCTACTTATAAACAAACTTGTAAGTAAAACGAATGTTATATTCCATTATACTTAATTTCACCTCTAGTTACTCTGGCTGGTACCTACTATCTGGCATACTCCATTTCAGATGGATTTCAAGGTCCCGACTACTAAAATCATTACTCCGAACATAAAAATCAAACCTGGACTATATCTGGAACAGCAAGAGATCTGACAACAGATGGTGTTTAAACTACATTATGTTAATGAGCCAGAAGCATCATGATCTATTTTCAACAGGAAGAATAACTCCTTCTCTGAACACAAGCAACAAGGTTTTAAGCCCAACACAAAAAGACAATTCTGTTAAAAACTAAGCAATAGATAGTCTACTCAGCAATCAACGATAGCAATATACCTCTCTCTGCAGCTCGCTGACTGTAGCTGTGAGATTGAGCATTAGTTTAGTGACGTTTTCCAACTGACTCTGCAGGACTTGGATGGACTCTGTCTGCTTCTGGTCCTGAAAATATACAAAAAAAGAAAGAAAAAGAAGATATTAGTCAGCACAGCTGCTCAGGTGTCAGTAGATGGAGTAAATAAGACTCTTAACTGCAAACATATTTTACTGTGATTTAAGATGATTAATGCAATGAGACCTGTTCCTCAGCAATACGGGAGGTGTTTTGCAGCTTGATGATGGTCTTATTGAACGCTTTCTGCATCTCTTCCATCTGTTTACGATATCTGGAAATCACAGATACATATAAATAACTTCTAATAATCTCTCCCAGATTGCAAATATCCGAAACAAATTAGGGCAGTAAAATCTGTACTGAAACTTTGCTTTTTGTTGCAGTTTAGATTTGAAAAGTTCAACATGGCCAGTGGTTTCACCTCTGGCTGAGTTCCTCCAAGTATCTGCTGGACAGACTCATGTTCATCTCCAGAGCTTTGATCCTGTTGTTCAGCCTCATGAACACACTCTCTTTCTGGCTGGATCCGTGGATTGCGCCTCCGTTAACTAACACGCTGTTCCCATTCACTGCTCCACCATTATAATCTCCACTGTTCTGCAGCTCTGCATAGAAGTCTGTAGCCGTCCGCTGAGTGTTGCCATTACCACTAGCATTCAGCAGTTCCTCTTCTACAGTCTCTTCCACCCGATGAGGCTCTCCTGTCTGAGGAAGTGAATCAGCCTGCTCCCCGTGGGTCTGGGAAGTCTGAACATTTTGTCTCTGCGAGTCCCCGCTGTCTACGCCTGACTTAACTGAGTCTGTGTGAATGTCATTTGAAGGCAAAGCTGCTGGCAGCTCAGTGGGAGGGGAGATAAAATCCTCAGGTCTTGAAGCAGTGGGAAGAGGCTGAACAGGCTGATCTTTGACAGGAGGAACCGTGACGACAGGAGAAGCCGTCTCAGAAGATGGAGATAACGGGGGAGTGCTGGCAGAAAGCGTGGGGGTGACGCTGCTGGCGTGCTGAGTCTTTGGGATAGAGACAGCTTGGAGGAGAGGAGTGGGGACAGGATCTAGGGTTGCGTCTTTAACTAAAGGTAACAAGTTCTCCTTTGGGGTTGGGGTAGGCTGTGTTAGGGAGCTGTGGCTGTCTGAGAAACTCTGAGGGGGGATGGTGGAGGTTCTGCTGGGCTCTAGGAGGATGCTGAGCTCGGGAGTGTATGAATCAGGTGTGTCAGTGCTGAGAGGCGTGTCAGTGGTGTATTCCTCACTGACAGCTTTGCACTCATTTTGCCCCTTCTCAGGCACCTCGAGTTCTGGAGCTTTTTCTGTGAGAGGAAGGGGTTCTTGGATAGGTGTGGGGGCAGGAATAGGAATCAGTGGAGGTGTGTGTGTGAGGACAGGTGTGCTCACAGTAGGGCGAGTCTGTGTTTGAGTGCTAAGCTGCCTCTTCTTAAGGCTGCGCAGTCTCTCCTTGGCCAGCCTGGCAGAGCACCAGCGATGGAGCAGCTCAGGCAGGGTGACCATGCAAGACAGAGAGAGGGAGGAGAAGGAGGTGAAAGGACAGTAAGCCTGGCTCTCCCACTGGTTCCTGTCTGCCTCCTTCCTCATCTCCTCCTCGCTCTTTTCCCCTTCTTCATCATCCTCTCCCTCCTCCTCCAATAGAGTAACAGTTGACCGTCTGATCTCCTCATCCTCTTCCTCCTCCTCTACTAGAGTGACAATCTGATCCACATCCTTATGTGGATCAGATGATGAGTGGGAAGATGTGGAGGAGTCACTAGAGACAGAGACCTCTTCTGTTGTAGGTTGTTCTGGCTTTGAAGGTTGCAGTCTGAAGAAAAGAAAAAACAAAAACATGCTTTCTGTGGGATTTGGAGTTGAAAAGCTCATCACGTGGAACTGAATTCAATTTAAATGAATAAAGGTTTATCTCTGATGGCTCTTACACTGTGTGTAGGGCCTCAGTTGGTTTGGCTGACTCTGTGCTCTCCTTTTCACCCCCCTCTGTTGTTGCGTTACCTGGGGGTTGGAGAAACACACAACAATTAAACAAACACAGCACAGCAATAACACTTGGCTACTGTTTTTAAGATTGCGTAGAACCCTCTAACTTGGCAGTGGCTCGTTTCTTTCCACCCTCCTGTAGGAGGGACAGTGTAGGTGCATAGTCCCTCCAGGCTGGAATGCCCATGTTTAGGCAAAGGGAGAAATGCTGTGAACCAGTCTGTTCCAGTTTGAACTGATTGTGTCTCTCCCAAATTCTGCCTCACTCAGTGGGTGTAAATGGGAATAAAAACAGCCACTGTAGAGAGCAAGCAGTAAAAAGACACTATAGAGTTGTGCTAATAATTGAAAGGATGAATTTGTGTTTTTTTTAATGTATTTTTTTATCAGTTGTCATAACCAACAGGTCTAAATACAATAAATTTTTAAAAGCATAAAGAAACATAAGAGCCAAATCTGTTAATAGATTCCTCCCCTCTTTAAGTCAACCCCACTAGAGAAAAGTTGTCTAAGGAGTCATTTTGATAGCGCTCTGTGTGGTAGACAGAACTAGAAGAAAGCTCAGCGTCATAGGCCTAACTGTCTTAATTTAGCTGAGCTCCTTGCCAAGAAGAACTGAAACAAAGATAGCCAAAGTTCTGCTGAAATACCGCTAGGGACCTCCTGCCAAGAGCCAAGTAAACATCTGGCTCTCTTAGCACATATACACATGAACATTCAGTCTATGCACATGTTTGCACTTTAGCCAAGGAAATAAAGTGACCCAGTTTTTGAAGCAGTTAATCTAAACAAGATGTGGAAAGACAGGCTGGCTGGAGAACGCGAGGAAAAAGGCAGTCACACAGTAAGAGCAGAGTACAGGAGTGAAAACACAGCATTAAAGTTTGCTTTATAAGTGTTAAATACATTTGAATTTGTTTTTAAAGGGATTTATAAGATAACGCTATACGGTCTATAGAAGAAGCACAACTATAATTTGCTTTCACATTAAGGAAGTTTTCATCTAAACCTCAGGAAGGTGTGAAACCTATTATGTAATATGGACGTTTCTTAACCAGAATTTCCAATTAGCTTTTCACACATGCACGCACCTTCACAAAACAAAAACCTGTTGGATGGATGATTCATGCTCAACAATCTCAGTAAAAGTCTTTTATAGTGCTGACTCGGAAATCCCTGCTCCATAACACTTCATACAGATAGACCAGTCATATTATCTCGAGCTAAGGTGTGGGAGCAACATGCAACAGAATTCAAGTCAAGGTCTTTTTTAACAAAGCGGAATATGTGAAGAGGCTGAGCCATCAATGTCAGATTGCTGATTAAATCTGACCTGCAGAGGTGGACCAAGTATCTCTTAGTGTTAAGTAGTTTGCGAAACACGAGTACTAGACCATTTTTACATGTACATTACACACATAAAAAATGTGCCCCTAATCAGCATGTGTAACGTTCTCCTGGCAATCTGTAGTTTAAATCTGTAATTTACTTTAACTTTTAAAGAGACAGTAACAGATCACCTAAATGTGATGTCTATAAAACAGGAAACTTGAGTTTATCAGCTCTTTATTGGCAGTTGAATGGGAAGCCAAACAAATTTTAGCTTATGTTACACATGTGCATGGATGTGTTTATACTTTGCCTTACACTTATGCTTAGAGCAGTGCAAATATAAGTTACTTCAGCGCCCATTTGGGCTAACCCCAAAATCAGTATGAATGGATTTATTTTGAGGTTATTTTTTTTAAGAAAATGAAAAATGAAGCAATATAAATAAGTCTAAGATACTCTGATGAATGTAAGATGGCTGAAAATGTTGACTTGTGCATGGTGTACTGTTCAAGTGTTGCATGTGAAAATGTGATGGTAGAAAAACAAAAACAAAAATGGAAAAGTAAACTTTTAAAAAGGTCTAAAAAGTGGCCTCTGAGAAATCAGTACCTCCCGTTTCTGCTCCACTCTCCAGCTCTGGCTTTCCTCCCAGCACATTAGCAGCAATGTTGTTTACCATGTTTAGGATGGCATCTAAAAACAAAAACAAAGAAGAAGAACATCCACGCAATGCATTTATTTTCCATGACATGAGATTTCTGACTGACAGCAGCTTCAGGTCAAACACATCAACGCCAAACCACATATTGTGCCATATGTTTTTGCTTTATTTTCTTAACCATTCTCTCTGATGACTGTATTCTCCTTCTATATTATGTCCCCTGGATTTACTGTCATGAGTTTTATTTTAAGCCTTTCCTCCAGGGTCCATCCACTCTGAAGCCCTTTTATGGTTTATGGTTAGAGCTCTGAGACTTGTGTGCACGGTACATTTTCAGGGGTGCACCGTTCCCCTCCTTCGCTAACTCAGGAGACAGAAGGGCACCAGTGTATTTGTGCATGTGTGTGTGGTTTCCGGAAATAAATAAATAAATAAAGCCAAGCAGCAAAATTTATGCAACTCAAAAAGCCCACAGTGTGTACGCAAGATACCAAGTGGGTTAAAATACTTCAAGTTGAACAGTATGTGAATGAGTTCATACCCAACAGGCCATAAAGTTGGCTGCTGTACCAACAACTGTATGAGGTCTGAGATAATTGAAAAAAAACTGTGTGCACTATGACTGGATACAACAGAATTAAAGCCAAACTTGCACAAATCATAAAATAGTTCTTCTTTAACATAGGATGGAAACACCAGATTACTGTAGCTGCAGTTTGATGACATGTAACGAAACATTTTCATTAACATTTTTCATGACAGTTGACACATTTTCTTATTCCTTTTTTAAATTCGATCAGGTGGGGCTGTCCGTTTTTGTGCTGAAGCCATCTGACCAACAGCAAAAGCTCGGCCCAAACTGGGTTACGTTACAGGAATATAAGATACAGAGCACAGCAGCAAATATTTAAAAAAAGAATCAGGGTGCAACAATGGCGCCAAGTCCAATCTGACTGAAATGGTGTGAAGGGACCTCATGAGGGCTGCGCCAACATGAAGAATTCCCCCTTAAAGATGTGAGACACTGATCTTCAAGTTATTGCCACTAAAAGTGGTTCAAACAAGCTAGTGAACCAGCTCAACTGCATAAAGTTCTGTGAAAATCTATTTTTCACGACTGCATTTATAAGAACGTGTGTACGTGTACATACTGGTTGCTGAACCAAGCAGGTTTTTGGAGGCCTTGTCTTCTGTTGGTTGGTAGCCAGGAGGATAGTCTGAAGAGAAACACGTGGTAGCAGTTAAATTAAAATCATATTAATTGGAAAACAAAGGCAAGAAATCGAAGTAATGTATTTGGTAACTACTTTGAAGAATAATGTATTTTGGCTTTTTGAGCCTGGTATAACCTATAGATTTGTGGCACTGGTTTGCACAATGATGAAAGTACAGTATGAATTCATTTAATGTTAACACATCCATTTCTGGTCTTTTACATACAAATTTGAAATTTGTAATTTGTGCATTTGAAATCAACGTCAACATCTTACCATAGTCCTCATCCAAATACTCAAGTCTCTCTGAGGGGTACTGAGAATCTGCTATCTCCTCATACTCCTCCACCATGCTGGTACCAAACACCCTACACAACACAAAAAAAACAATACGTTACACAAACAGACCTACAGAAAAGGTCAAGAGTTGAAATTACCACACAGCGGAGGCAGTGGAATTTTTTGATGCAGCTCTAAGAAAACAATGCCAGTTGAGCACATTTTGAGATAAAAGATAAAAACTCACAGAAACTGAACAATGTGTTGGATATGGACGCACAAGCGATGACTGTCTATACGAAGCACCCTCAGAGGGAAATTAACTTAAAAAAAAAACCCCCAAAACAATCTTTTTTTTTTTTGTTTCTTTTTTTCCCTTATTGTGATTGTGCAGTTAAGGTCTTTAGAGTGGACATTCTTAAGGAACCCTCATCATCAGACTCACTGTGCAAGAAAAGGCATTTTAGCTGTGTTACAACATTCAGAATTTAATCTAAAACAACAGCAACAACAATTAAGGTGGTGCATAATAAGTAAACAACAAAATCTAATCATAACAGACCTTTCATGATATAGCGGCGCTCCTGTAATTACAGCTGCCTGGATAACAATTTGCATTGATGTAATAAAATCAAAGTGTTTGTTTGTCAACCCTGCTTATGATAAAGGCGGTTGTGTTTTAAAAGACAGATTCCAGAAACTTTCAAGATCTAATTAAGTAAACTGAAACAAGACAAGACGATAAGACTGTTCTTCAAAAAAAAAAAAGAAAAAAAGAAAAAAGAATGGCATAACTGTTAGAAAATATGAACTTTTATGCCAGATATCATTTTATTTGGTTTTATTAAATAGTGCTTCTTACAATTTGCATAATTTACCCAATCGCACAAGCACTTTTTCCTATGCTTTTTCTATATAAACGCATTGTAAAACAGTTGGGGTTAGCATCCTGCCCAAGGATAGTTGCCATGCAGACTAGAGGAGCCAGGAAGCAGCTAGGGATCGAACCACCAACCTCCCAATTAGTAGATGAGCTACAGCCACCCATGGGTTGATAAGATTAGAGAAAGGTCTAGAAAGATAAAGGAAATTCTTTAACTTACCTGATAAGACTGAGGGGACAGAAGTGTTCAGATCCAAAATGAGAGAGAAGTTCAACCTGCAGGTACAATAGTTAAGCTATTAAACAGTATAAAAATATCCACAACTCCATGAACCCACAACCCACCAAATTAGTAGAACTGCCAAGCTATGACAGTTTGTGCATGTTTTACTTGTTTATTATCCACATGCATTAAAGATGAAACTCTACTCGCCCATTTGAGTATACAAAAACTAAAAGTGTTCTTATTTCAGCCCATTATAACCTCTGACAGAAAGAGAAGAGTGCTAACCTTTATGTACTTGATGAACATCTGATGCGAGAAGAAGACAAAGACAGAAGGAGAGAGAAATAAAACAAGAAAAAGAAATCAGTAAGAGCTGATTCAAGCTACAAGGAAGTCAAGAATCTGTGTACGGTTCAGCTCTCTTCTACGACAAACACACAGCTGATATATGCAAGATCACCATTCTGCAACAGAACACAGGCAAGACACTAAACAGATGTTTCTAATAAGCTGCAAGAAAGACACAAGCAAGACTGAGGGAAAGACAGACAGACTTACAGGCTCACTACTCATTAAAAAAAAGAAGAAAAAAAAAAAAATAAGATGCTCAGGAAGTAGAAACTAAAAATAGATGAAGCTGAAATCTAAAAAAAAAAAAAACAAGTTTATGTAATAGAAACAAAACTGGTTCAGAATAGATGTGAATCAACAGTAAGCTCCTACACAAAACACCCACGAGTTACATAAAAAAGGATAATTATCCAAGTATTAATCACCTGCTTAACAAGTCTACACTGAATATTTATTGGCAAAAGTGATTGTAAGGAAAGAGACCGTTTAGAAGAGCACCAATTTAGATCACTTTCAAACCCATTTTTATAGATAATAATGGGCTGTTGTGTGAAAGCTCACAGACATAACTACATAGCCAACCTTTAACACACTTAATCAGAAAGAAGCAGATTTCATAAATGCAATGGACAACAAATTTCCTTAGGAGGCCATGTGTATGACAAAAAAGAAAAAAATGATAATAAAGTGATATCCATCGATGAACACCTTGCTTTGTTTGTTACGCTGCAATTTAAGCAGAAATGAGGCACATCTGGTTTGACTTACGGATGGAGACAGAATCCCAGATATGGGAGCATTTAGGAATATGAACCATGAGCGTAGGGACAAAAATTATTTTAATGCTTCTTGTCTGTTTAGTTTTCCTTAACATTCAGTGGCAAACCTAATGTTTAACCATCTGAAATTTAAATTCATTTTAGTGGAAACTACTGTAAGCGCCCTGAAAAAGGATCACGGCTTAATATAAACTCTAGCGTGATGTAAGTACAATCCACACAGTCCAAGACGGCCAGTCGTGACGCTCACATGTTAAATACAATCAAAACAGTCGTCGAGTTCCTCTACTATGCAATTCTCACATGTAAACAGTTACGCCCTCACAGTCACCATAATTTAGCTATTCAAAAGATGACTGCCCTGATGTCATCAGTAACTTTCTATTAAGTCACAAGACACTCCCTGGACCTACACCTTTAACTTCTGTATATAACCATGTCAGTATGTGTGTATATCTATGTCTAAGATTTCTAATATACCACTGAAAATGGGGACATTTTATGTACACTTTATGATATGTTATTATTCTATCTGCAAGTAAACAGGAGTACCTTCACATATTTAGCATAAAGCTGTTCATCTAGTGGGAAGCTCTGGACAATCCGTTCATCGCGAGCATGGAAAGTTCCCAGCTTTACCCACTTGTTGGTAGGATATCTGCAACAGAGAGAGGGGAAACGTACGATGTGAATGTGAGGAAGATCGATTTTGTAACATGTCATCTGGCATGACCTCACAGGGTGGATACAAATGTCATTATATTCATGCCATGTCTAAGAGTGGCAATTATCGGCATTATGGAGCAAGACAGCGCTAGATATAAATCTTTAACAAAGACAACACAAGCCCTGACTGCACTAAATTTAGAGGTGATAATACTAGGGGACAAAAATGAATGCAAAACTGGTTAAGAAACTGCTTTAATTATAGAGTACTGGCTTTCCCCTCATCTCTAAATGGGTTATGGTGGATAGCTGTCAGTTTCTTGCTAATATTGTAGGACCTTTACCTTACTATATAAAGAGCTGTAAGGCAACTGTTGTGAACTGGTGGTATATATAAATACAACTGACTTTTTCTAGGAGGAACTGAATATGATCCAGCCAGTGATGATAGAAAGAAAAGTACTTGATTAAAAAAAACAAAAACAAACACCTAACAAACAAAAAACATTTAATATTAATTTATTATGAGCAAAAAATAACAAAAAAAAATTATGCAAAACTATTGTGAAACTTTATTTAGCCACAGTGCAAGTTTGGAAATGGGAAACATGAAAGGTCTCTATATGCTTAAGTTGGTAACCACTATGTATGTCCTTAGCTAAAAATAAATAAATAATAAAAATTTGGTTTTTAATATTTTTTAGTGACACATTGAGCTTTCCTCTTCCTTCGCTCATCTACTGACTTTTAATTTCATGTGGAAATGAACTGAAAACATACTACTTTCTATACAACACTAGAAATGTAGATACAAGGACTATTGCAAATCATTTGAGCAGGTTAGTGCAGCTACGCAGCTTGTGAGATGCGTGTTTGTGGGACGGCTTGAGCCTTGCTGCAGCGGTACATAATTTCGTTTTGGGCATGGTGCCTGTTTGTTTCTGTTTTTTTCCCCCTACACCTGAGGCGCATGGCTGTCAGCAAAACTGACAGTAAAAAGATCTGTTGATAGTCATACTGACGTAGCAATAAGCAACATTACATAACTGAGTTTGTGGTATTAAAGGGTGGGCTTTAAATGAATGTTATAGTCCTAACAGAAACCCAGTGTGGACAAAAGTATTATGTCAGTAATTTAAAAGAACATATGAAGCTTTGTGGTTACTATTTTTCACTGCTTGTCAATGCAAATACTACAAATATCATGGTTAAGATAACGAAATGGCCATTATGAGATAAAAATCGATGCAGGAACATGGATGAGGCAGTTGAAGGGTTGCAGGAGCCGTTATGAACAGGGGAAGTAAATGGTGTGGCCTGGGGCTTACACAGAGCTTTGTCTGCTATAACTGTCTGACAGCATGCTGAGTGTAGTTTTTGAACTGCACACTAGCTTAAAAGGAGAAAACAAAACAAAACAAAAAAACAAGTGAATACCTGTCACTGATGGAAACTAGAAAGTCTTTGGGTGTAGATGAGAAAAGCTCAAAGTTTGCAATGTCCAACTGCTTCACTTGAATAGGCTCACAGAGTTCTATCACAAACCTGTAGAGAAGCAAAAAACAAAACAAAAACAAAAAATTATTATAAAACTTTTAAAGCTAAAAATTGGGCTCAGTTAAACCCAACCATTATTGTGGGACCCACCAAATTTTGTTGCTGCATGGATTCAGCATGTATAAGTCCATATTCTCCATGAGAATAGCAGACGTGCTCTGAAAGAAGAAAAAAAAGTTGAATTAAAATCCTACCATCACCCCAACATTGTTAATCTTGCTTGTTTCCTTATACAATTGCAGTCAAAATGTGACAAAAATTGTTTCATGCGTGCTTAGATGTCTGGTCTCAGCTTAAATGCTAAGCGAACAAGTATAAAGTCATTTGACACATCTGTTGACACATAATGACAGCATTACGTGAGGATTCGCGTTTGTGTGTAGGCGGCAGAGCGTGATGTGCGACTAACCTTGGCCTCACTGTTGGCAGAGAGTATCTTGGCTCCACACTCTACAGAAGCGTAGTTATTCTTGAAGTTTTTCTGGACCTTCTTTGTTGGATGGGGGCTGCTGCTGGTTGAGGTATGGAGAGACTGACCTGGACAGAGAAAGCACTACATTAGGTCTTTCCGAGAGCCTTGAAAATGAGTGGTGCCAAACCGAATAGACATATTGCACAACATGCATAAACACATGCTCCACTGACTGCTGCACACAGTGTGCATAGCGTGAAAAGGAAGGGAAAAAAAGAAGGAAGCTATACAGGAACAGAACATAAGGAAGGATGCAACCGAGAAAAGACGCAGCATACAAACGGGTAGTAAGTAGTCTTCTTTACAGAAGCAATGGCATAAACATGTTGTGTCACAGTCAGATTAACATCAGCAAGCTATTTTTGAGGTGCCTGAACCCAAACTTAAACAAGAACTTAGTTATTCATGTGACGTGTCTCTAGTCATCCCTGTACGAGCTGTCTCGTATCTGTACAATAAATCCACATACTTTTCTCCTTTTCCACCTCCATGACTTGCTTCTTCCATTCATCAAAGGTAGGGATGTCCTCTTTGCTGGGCACAGAGGGATCAGTCTCCCTGGGAGCGTTTGTTTCCCCTGTCTGAAACATACACACATATCCAGAATGTAAATATCAGACACCAAAAAATATGCAAAAATATTTACATGGTGGAAGAAGTGAACCTTGACTTTCTGTTAACAAGGTTACTTGGCATCAGTGATGCACTAAGCAAGTACCTTATTATACAAGCATAGCGTGTGGTAGAACAACTAAAAGATGCCCATCCTCTATTCGTGGTAGTAAAGCTAGCCCGTGGTGACTGAAGCACTGAGATGCACTGAGCTGTGATTAATATTTTGATGGATTATATAAGTGCCCCTTTGAGCCTCACAAGACAGCCTGATTCTGAAAATCCACAACTCAGACAGCCTCTTATGTAAAACACCCTAACAGCCCAACAAGAGTCATTGCCAGCCACATACAGATTAGTCATCAGATCTCAGCTCCAAATCAGCAAAATGAGGTACAAATACACAATGAACACAAGCCCTCCCGTCCTCCGAAACTAAATACTTTCCCCAGATACAATCGTCCTTCAACCATGAAAAAGCAACTGACAGCAGGCTGACTCAACATTTTCAAACTGAAACATTCAAATGTTGCCCTTTGCTAGAACAGATGTGCATGCTGAATATTTATAATGTTCATGGCCACCTAGACGGCAGGTTTCGGAAAGTTTTGCAGTCTGTGCGGACAGGTGGACTTACTCAGCCTCAGGCCACCGATCTTATTATATCCAAGCTCAGTGCTCATGTCGTTGCAGTTGTTCCAAAATAATCTTCTCCCTCAGATCATATTTCAGGAACATCTCACCTGAAATAAGGACGTTGACTGTACCTTGGTCTAAGTTTTTTCTCCCACCACGTGTCCAACTGTCAAATTTTCCATCATGATACCAGCAGTTTTGTAATGCCTCAAGCCATATGCTACATGCGATTTGCTTCTTTCACAACAGAAATAACAATTCCCAAACACCACAAAGCCTCTAACCTGCTGTTTTTT
>NW_005187447.1:719240-722161 GCF_000239375.1 Pundamilia nyererei | reverse complement strand
AAAAAAAAAGCAACATTAAGTAGAGAGCAAGGCCAGCGGTCGACGGTTGGGCACAGCAGAGAGGTGTAGCTTGTACCTTCATTATCAGTCTCTGTGCTTTGATTGGCTTCTGGTGGTTAGAAACTCACCTGAGGAGAGGGCTGCCAAAAGGGGAGCTTTCACAGGTTGCCAGTTCGGGGGGAATGACCCCGCACTGTGAATCAGAGTGCTCAGCAAAGACAAAGCTGTCTACTGGGAATTCATCTCCTGCACTGGCAACCCGCACTGCACTGAGGGAAAGAAAGGACATGGCGTTTACCACACCTCCTTACACTGGGGAAGGTAGACAGGAGGGTAGGGTGGAGGGTAGGGTGGGGGAGAGGGCGGGATGGGGACAATGGGGAGGAGATAAATGACACAGAGGCATGAGAGTGGGAGGGAGAGAAAAGGAAGAGGGGGGCAGAGTGGTTGGCTGCTGCTGGTGGCTAGCTGATTAGGACTTGAAATGCTGATTGAAATGCCCCAGTTCTGAATACAGAAGATACCATGGGAAGGACATGTTGTTGTTGTAGGAGATATTTAGACTAATCTGGGTCAAAGTTCCAGGTCCATAGGGATGATTCTCTTTATTTTTTTTAAAACTTCCATTACAAAAACCATTAGAAAATAAATAAACAGTCCCTTGCTCCAGCACAATGCTCCATGAAAAATAACTGAAACATCCATGGGGTCAGATCTTCTTTAGACTCATCTTCTAGTGTGTGATGAGTCACTTTGCGTAAATAATTGTGAAGAAAAAGCAACTGAGGGAAACATAAGTCAAACAAAAATACCAAAACACATTTGCAATGTCTGACATGACAATAGTGGCACTGAAACGGATTACGTTAGACCTGGACTGTCGTGAAATTGGCTTTAACCTTAAGAAGAACAACATGTTCTATGGGGTTTTTTTTTAGCGATGTAGGGTTAGAAATTCAGTTCTCCAATTTCAGTTTTGTGGTTATAGCCAACTTCTCTTGAAAGACACCAGATCATTGGCTTGATGAAGTGAATCTGAGCTTACCCTGTGTGGGTCAGCCCAGCACTCTGTGAGGTAGGTTTGTTTTCAGCTTCATCGGGGGATGTGTCTGGGTTTGAGTCTAGATTGGGAATTGGTTCACTTGAAGTCTCTGCTGGGGTATCTGTGGTCACTTGGCCCTGTGCTGGAACTGGTTCTGGAGTGGCGAGCACTGGGGCATCATGGTCGTGGTCGTGGTCCTGTGTGTGAATCTGCAGGCCCAAGTCAGCCTGGGGATCTGGGGTAGGTTCTGGCTCAGGGGCAACAGGTACAGTATCCGACTCTGGGTCTAGCTTTGTCTCTTCCTCTCCAGCTTCTTGTGGCTTCACAGTCTGGTAACAGAAGAAAAAGTACATTTCTGATTAGGGCTGTTCGACATAACGACATATATTGGATGACGATATAAAAACATCTACAGTTTCAATTTACGCTATCGTTTGTTTCGTGGTGTCGCAAAATAAACGTTTACGGCAATATTTTTTCATCGTTTTGATGGTCACCATAGTGGTTATATTTATTTCTTAAAGTTCTCTCTTTCTCTTATATTTAATATAACCACACTTCAGACGGACAAGCGCCTGTTTTTATGCGTTGTCGTTAGCAACAACGACGGTAAAACCATCGCTGTCCGCTTGTTTATGTTCCACATAAACCCTTCACAATAAAGCTCAAGATCCTGTTGAGACTTTTCAAAATAAACTGAATCACGTGAAAGAGCAGATTATTTACGGATGAGAAGTAAAAAAAGAGCCGCCAGTGCTAAAAAATAAACCTTAGACTCAAACGTTAGAACAGGCTCTTCCCCGCAGCACGTCGTGTAATAAATACTCAAAGAAAATGGCCGCCTTTACAACTTATGTCTAAAAAAATATATAGTTTCATGCATCGGCTAAAACACTGGACTCCAGCTACATGACGCCCAGCTGGAAACACTTCACGTAAGTCGAGCTGCCCGAGATTCACAGAATTTACAGAAAATGTTAAATTTTTGTGATTTATATCGTTATCGGACGATAGATGTCTTATATCGGGATATGAGTTTTTGGTCATATCGCACAGCCCTATTTCTGATGCAATTTAACTGCTCACCTGGATCAGTGCCATCAGATTAAGATCAACATTATTTATCATTTTCCTTTTCCAGTTCATGTGTTTGTGTCCCACATACATAATATACTTTTAAGAGTTTATGGTGCACACTTAAAAGCTGAGCTCTGCCTCACACTCCACCTTTAAGGTATTTACAACCTCAATTTCCCTTTTTATATTGACACTTTTTTTTTAAAGCCTGCCTTAGTATCCTGTTCACTGTAACTTAACTTTTTGAGCAATACTCTGGAAAACTTCCAATAACTGATGTGTCTTTTTACCTCTTCATGGTGTATGCTCTGTTTTTGTAGTTTCTCTCGTGCTGCTCTCTCGGTTTCTAGCCCCATATCGTATGATGTGTGTGTCTTCCACTCTTCCACCACCTAGGAGAAAATGAATAATAAGAACACAGGATAAGAAATACAAGTTAATGACATTACTGGCATTGTTACTAGATTGAGTTTTATTCTAAAAATTAGTTTTTTGTATGTAAAAATGTCAAAAGCAAAAAGGTCTTTCCACCTCCTGATGTGAAAAAGCCTTTTGTCGATGGACAAAGGCAACATTATAAGGCTAATGACTGACTGCCAGGGCTGCTGGCAGAGCTGTTTGTTGTTGGACCTCAAACAATGATTCTTTTTCTTCTGTGCCCACAAATGCATACCAAAACTCATTCACTTCCCCAAATTATCATTCATTCTGATACTCACTGACACATGAATACAGAGAAGCATTTCAAATGTTTTTAAAAGTGAGGCGATCTACAATTTTCCTCGTCCTACTTCGAACGGCT
>NW_005187447.1:643631-718730 GCF_000239375.1 Pundamilia nyererei | reverse complement strand
ATTATTGTCTGCTAACTACTCAGATTGTCATTTTATTAATCTTATCAACATTTGATGGTGGCAGATGGAACAGGAAGTCTTGGCCTGGATAGCCACAGACTACACTTTGGATAGTCTCAGGAAGCTATTTTTTAATGTGTTCCCAGATAAAGTCTTCTGGTTCTCTTTGTGCTTGTCAAGTCTGATGTAATTAGCTATTTTCAGATCCAAATACTCTTTTGTTTGCCTAAAGCAAAGATGTTCAGAGGTACCATTCATGTTTAAAAACAGCCCAGATTCACTAAACTCCATTAAAGTGATCAGCTGAGCCGTTCTTCCAGATGTTAGAAGGTATTGGTAAGCTATAGTTACCTAGTTGATGTATAAAGATGGGTTGTGATTGATGTAAAGAAGAAAAAAGTAAATACTAGAAAGATTTTGGAGGGTTTTACACATTTATCTGCCACTCAACAGCTAGCTGGGTATCTTTAGGCTATTATAAACATCGCAACACTGGCAAAGTATTAATTGAAATACAGCACTTGTGAGCCATCAGATCACAGGAAGAAGATAAAGAAAATAGGCAATAAAAGCCCAGAGTGTCTGATATGATCCTACCCAAAAATATATATAATTATTAATTGCTGGAGGGATACTTCGAAAATGCTCCCTAACCTTATTTGTATAACAGAAATTTTAGTTGGGCAGACAGTGATCCACTTCTGACGGACCAACATATTGGTCTCCAGGATATCAGTGAGTTTTTAAGCACTTAAAGGTGTACTCCATTTAAACACTGCTAATTGAAGACTTTCCTACTCAGAACAGCAGGTCACTGAAATAACAAGAACCTTAGCCAAAAAAGAAGGGCCTTGGAGCGCAAAACTGGATCAATAGGTGCCAACTTAGCAAACACACCAGCCCATTTTTCGTCAACGTTTACTGGGTCACTAAAGTTCATGACCCAACTCCCACAGGTAGAACTTTGTGTTAAGATGACCGTTTCTGTTTTTCACATTAAGAACGATTATACAGGTCGCCAAATTGTAATCTGTTACAGTCAAAAGCTGAGATACATGAAAAGGCCAGAACTTCTACACACCTTGTTTTGCGTGGAGTCCTGCTCCTGCTCGAGGCCATCAGGATCTTTCTCCTGTCGAGGCTGACCTGAGCCGGACAAGCTCTGCTCTGAACAATAGACATGTTGACTAGGGTACCTGAAAGACAAACAAGAGAAGATTTGTTAGAACATTTATAAGCCTTTATATACACACACATTTAACAAACAAACAAACAAACAAACAAACAAACAAACAAACAAACAAACAAACAAACAAACCAAAACAAAAGAAGGATTACTATAGAAATACTTAGGCTAGCCTAAGTAGCCTTGGGGGAAAGAGCCACTCACACAGTTAATTAAAGCACTGACTATAGGAGAACAAAGAAAGCTTCGAGTACAGGAGAGCAAAAGTAGAGATTCAAAACAAGGGCTAAAACCAAAGGAAGGAGTCCACATTAAGTTACAAGGAGAGACAGACAGGAACAGAATTGCATGAACAAAACAGGGTAAACCAAATTCCTTTTGCCATGTGTATTCTTATAAGCTGCTCAAGGCAAACTATTTTCTTTGATTCAAATTTGGCTTAGGATATTGCTGTAATTCTTTTAGGCATCTGAAAGTCAAGTTAAAAAAAAAAAGTGTAGCCTGAGCACTTTCTGCACTGCTTCTTCGTGTATCTTGTTGTCAAACTACTAATGCCTATCAATTTAAACACGCAGGTGTTCTACACCAGCTGTTCTAAAAATTTCGCTAATTCGTAGCTCTTAATGGTGTCGCATTAAATCACCGACTGTGAGGAGAATAAAAGTACTTTTACTGTATTGACAAAGTTGCAAAGACACACACTATTGTGGTTTTTTTTTTTTTTTTTTTTTTAATTACACAAGTTTCATACTTCAGGTGAAATGAGCATTTTGTGAGATATTGAGATTCCCATGACTCTCGGTTATGTTCACCAACTTCCACCAACCTGCAGCGTGTTCAAACTCACATAATCTCAAAAATTACTGGGGTGGGGTGTGTGTGTGTGCGCGCGTGCGAGTGGTGGTGGGGGGGCACGTTAACCTTATATCAAATGAATGTCAACTTCAACAGTAAGTTAATAAAAAGGAGATCAAACAAGGATGGAAAGGTTATGAAACCACAAGACCAGAGCTAATAAAAGGCAAACAAAACAAGAGACCGAACAAAGAAACAAGGCAGGGAGGCGGGAAAGATAGGCACAACTGTTTCTCAGTTATTACTATATTAGTGGAGTAGAAATGAAAAGCAAAATGAAACAAGAGGTAGGTCTCAACTGTCTTAACAAGTTAACTTAAGCCATCTGTCAGTTAGTTGATATTATAACAGGGTGAACAAGTTAGTCAGCATACAGACTTTGAGCCATTCATTTGGCTTATAGATTTAGTTAAACTGAATGGCTTTAGCTTTAAAGAAAGAACTCACACATTTGGGAAGCAAAACAGAAAACTTAAACTGATTAAATAATTTAGTTCACGTCGGTGAAAAATCAACAAACCGTGTCAAAGCTTCCAATGTAAGAAACCACAATATGGAAACTGCCTGCTCATTTAAACTAGAGCTCATGTGCACTTATGAAAGTAAGCATACAAAGCTCAAACCTGAAGCATAAAAAACACCCATCAGTAACTGTTGCACAGACAGACAGACAGAAAGACACAACTCTACTCGCAAGTGCCATGTGATCCTCAGGCTGAAACAGTTAGCCTTGAGTGCTCAAATGTCAGGAGAGAGCGAAGCACATGGACAATCATGTTAGCGCTCTGTCAGCCTGGCTGTCAGGAGTAAGGAGATGCACAGTGAGCAACATACGCAATCACTGACAGACAAGCATCTGTGCAAGTCAGTGTCCTGTCACTCAGAGAGCCCTGCCATCCATATATTCTATGTTTGAAGAGACTAAATAGACAAGACAAAAAACAAAAAAAACAAAACAAAACAAAAAACATGAGAAGAACATCTTTTGAAAGCTTTGACCCCTCTAATATAATCATCTTGGGCACAGACATTCACCAAACCTTCTGTTTAGGAAGGTCAGGCAATAAGAAGCTGGCTTAAAGGGATGGTTAAATTAGATTGTTTCTCTAATATCTGAAAGAGAAACAAACTGAGGTCTAGTGTCTTTGGTGGCAGGCCCGATATCATCAGGCGATATATGCTTTTTGCTGATTTATCAGTAACAGCATTCATCAAGTGTACACAAACACTTGATGCAGCAAAAACACAATCAGCAGATCTGAGCAGAGTTGGGCAGAGTGTAAATAATTACATAATTCTAAGGGAAATCTGTTCATGCTTTATGGTGATCGACTGAATTCTCACTTTAAAAGTGAACAAAATAAATCAATAAAAAAAAATTAACAAACCCACAATCAAATATCATTATCACATCAGTATAATAATAATAATAATAATAATAATAATAATAATAATAATAATAATAATAATAATAATAATATCATTAAAAACAAATGCTATAGTCAGTCAGGCTCTACTGATGGGATTCACCAAGCCCCAGTATAACACGGCTGATGCCAACATTTGGTGATTTGATAAAGTGCTTTTTTCCCCCCCATATAACTGAATAACATATGTTATCTACAAGTCCTTACAAAAATAAATGCAACAAATTTAAAAGGGGATCAATTTAGTAATACAACAAAGCCATTGTTAATAAAGATGACTCAGTTTATTACAAAATGAATCACAGCCCAGTCTATGGTTTTACCCCAGTATATATATTGGGCAGAGGAGCAAAGTGTTATATCTGTGCCAGAGCTCAATTCTAAAGAGTATTAAACTCTAAAACCGAGGAATTAAATTTACTATTGGTTTAGAAACAGGTTGCTACACAAGCATATTGTCATTTCATTTATTCAAGTACTACAGACATCTTATCTTGTTAAACAGAAAAATTTACAGATCGCTCTTAAATTAAAGTCATACAGACTCTTCGACTCTTTTGTATGTGGATTGTTCATGCTTACAAGCATAGCCATCTCCAAGCCAGCAAAAACCCTGACACAGCTGTCAAAATGAAATGATGAAATATGTGCACGAACGTATATGTGTTAACACCTCGTAGTCTCAGCGTTCCCCCAAAGGTGATAAAATGAGCCACAAAGCCAGAGGGGGAACCCTAAGAGCCAATCACTAGACCGACACTAAGGAGTAAATATGGAGCACAAGCTAATGTATCTTCCTGACTAAACTTAGATCCATAGCTTTAAGCTATTTTGTGTTGCGTTTCAAATGTCTCCTGTGACCCCTTATAACTCAAACACACATGAATGTAAAGGGAAGACCTCGTCCATTCAGTGACGTCAGGATATTATGTAACAGACCATTAGCATATCTTGAGGTCAGCGTGGCATCCATGTATGCAACAGGGATGATTAATGGTTTTATCCTAAAATACTTTTAACTTCAATTTTAAACAAACATGAACGTTCATGAAAATATTGATTCGTCACCTAATAATCACGTGCTGACTAAAGAGCAGAAAAATCATTAAAACACATGTTTAGTCAAGTCAGAGCTACTCCATGCCTTCAAAAGCTAAACCAGTGTTTCACACACAGACACATATGAATCATAGATGCCCACACAGTCAAATACAGACTCTTTACCCTAATATCAAAAAGGAACAAAATGTACTCAAATCTTCTGAAAAAACAAAAATTCCAGGAAAATCCATGCCATGTGCCTGACACCAACATGCCAATTCATTTTATTTTGGATTATAATAGACTTCTGTTAAACTTTTCAGGCTACAGCCACCTCAAATCGCTTACCAGGTCCTTGCCTGCAAAACTCTTCCATACTCTTTGCAGTGATGGTTTTTGTTCCCTTATTTCTCTTCCTGTACATAGTCGTAAAGCTTGTAGTGCAAGCTTTTCCTAAACCAATCAACTGTTGCATTGCAGATCTATTGAATCACATGTGTGTCGAGTCAAGGAAATAATCTGACCAGTAAAGCAGAATCAATAATGGCATTGCTAACAATCAGTGAAAACACATCACGTCAACATGCAACAGCTGTGCTGTGCAGCTTCCTTTTGGTTGCTTCCACCTTTTTAGTCTTCGTGACTTATCCAAAAATCATTTATAACTTGAAAGTGCATGCGTGGCCTGGAATTACACAGAGACAAGCAGTCGATCATGAGACGGAAGATAAAAGAGGTTGTGTCTGAGTTAAGAGTCTGAAAGAAAACAAACAATCAATATAGCAAAAATAGGAGTAAGATGAAGTAATAATGTTATTTTCACTTTCCCTCTATGCATGTATTACACCAATTCAGAAGCTGAAACACAGTGCAAACCCATCAATTTAACATATCGTGGCTCAAGAGTTGGGAGTTCGCCTTGTAATCGGAAGGTTGCCGGTTCGAGCCCCGGCTCGGACAGTCTCGGTCGTTGTGTCTTTGGGCAAGACACTTCACCCGTTGCCTACTGGTGGTGGTCAGAGGGCCCGGTGGCGCCAGGGTCCGGCAGCCTCGCCTCTGTCAGTGCGCCCCAGGGTGGCTGTGGCTACAATGTAGCTGCCATCACCAGTGTGTGAATGTGTGTGTGACTGGATATGTAAAGCGCTTTGGGGTCCTTAGGGACTAGTAAAGCGCTATATAAATACAGGCCATTTACCATTTAAATGTGCATCTCACATCAACTGTACTTTTATTGTTATAGAGGAAATAGAATAAGTGACAGGTACCAGATAATTTTGGAGTCTGAGCTGTCTTTTTAAAACAAGATCCTGTGTGGTTTTGGTCAGAAACCTTTAGCTATAAGACGCCTGCAGCTTTGTCCTGTGATTTCTTGACTCTGCATGATCTGCTTACGTAAAGCCGTTCTACAACTGCCACAAAGCTTTAGAATAATTTCAAATTTTGCAAATATCGGACATCCTCTGGATACTTTGCCAAGTTCTGATATGATTATTTCCTTATTTTTGCCTGATGAAACCTAGACTTTTTCACTTTCAAGTTTCAGATAAAGGCCAATAAGGTCAAATGGAAAAAGTAAAAAAGGTGACTTCAGAAGTGACTTTGCAGCTGCTGCTTCTGTGCAAAGCATGCTCAGTGATGCATCAACTAAACACATCAACTAAACACTGCTTGTTATCATTTTTTAAAACTATCATTCAATCTCTCAGATAAGCGCCCTTGTGTAAAATGCAGATGGGTGACAAACAGATCTCACAGTACAGTACACGTCTGTATAAACTTCCTTGATCATGAATGCAAATCTCACAATCATCCCCAATGTGACTCACTGGGAAAATGTTTAAAGGGAAACTTGCAAAGTCATAAATGTGTCTAATCAAATGAAAAATATTCAAATACAAAGATTAATAAATAACCTCAATTCCCCCCCCAAAAGTGGGACACTGTGTAAAAGGCAGGTAAACATTTGCTAAGTTTTCTAAGTTCAATTGTGAATAAAATATGGGTTTACAATATTTACAAATGATTGCGTTCCTTTTTTAGCTTTACAGTGCTCTGCTTTTTGAATTGGGGTTGTATACGGAGCAATTCAAGAGCACAAATATGCTGTTTGTACTGAGACATTTAAACCCAAACCAAAATGTCAAACAAGTGGGAGGCAGGGTTGGCCTGGCTCCATTCATTCATGGGGATGATGCAGAAAGACCTCAGTGTTGACATTTCTTCCAAAGGTAAGGAGGCAAGGCTGGTGAAGAGAGGAGGAAAAACAAACAAACCCCCCCCCCAAAAACCTCAAACCAAAACAAAAACAGATAAAATATAACTAAATAAAAACAAAAAAGAGGAGCCGATGTGAGAGTATCAGCTTTGGGGGTATACTGTGACCTACTTTTTAAAATTCAAAAGTATGCAACAGTGGGAGGGGGAACATAGTACCCACAAGTGAAGAAGTGGGGAGAACACTGCAACACGCTGTATGGCATTTATTACATACCAGTAGTGGGTTAACCTCAAGAAGGACGAGCATGAGTCAGCAGTCGGCAGAGTCTTCCCCATTCTGCTTCTCTTCTTGTTTCCTGACCGAACTCATACGGTCCTAGGATTTTCAGTAAGTTTTTTGCCTTTTGCATATTAGCCTCTAAAAGCAAGAAATATTCCTAATAATGATGAAGATAACACTTTATAGCCAGATGCACAGCGAGGCAATAGCTACATGTCTGTGCTGGTTCCGAGCCCACAAATCCCCTGATATTTCCTGTTGGCTTTAGGCGCATTCAGAATCGGGAGACACGATTCAGCCTCATCGAATCAACTGTACTATACTAACTGACTGGGTTGACACAGGAGACAAAACTGCAGAGGCAACAAAGTGAGAACTGTTTAATCTGCCGACAACAACAAGTCTAATTTTATCACCAGCTGCACGGCATGCAAAGTGCCCTCTGATCTCTTGTCACGCAGGAAGTTTTCCTTCTGTCTTAAAGATTTTAGACATATTGATGTACGCCTATGACCTTTCTCCTCTTTCATCAATTAGTTTTTTTTAAATGAAATATCAATAACATATACAAAAGGTCATCATCCTGCCCTGTCATACAAACTGATCTCGGTCCCAACATGACACTGCAGCACATGTAGCCTTCAACGTCAGTCACAGGAGATTAGTTGCCGTCTTTCGATTTCCTGACCTAAATCTCTGACCAGCTTGTTGCTCTCCATTACATAAACTCTCCCTGACACACATATTCATTTTAAATAACCAACAGCATGTGATAAGTTTAGAAATCCATTAAAGAAAAACTTTCTATTTTGACACAAACAACAAGTTAAAAGGAGAAATGTCAAATAAGGTTAAATTACTCAAATTACTATGGTTTTAAATTCATAATAAAGAGCAGAGTGAATACTACATTATCTGTCCTGTGTCCACGGGGAAAGGAGAGTCTTGTGATGTTCACATTATTCCAGATATGAGGGGAGTTGCTGGCTGGAGTGAGTTAAGAAGGAAAACCATGTAAATAACAGCTTAAACTTGAGTTCAACTTTTCTCTTTAAATTTGACTGTAAAGCCAACCCAGCCTAACCACACACAGAATTTTAAAAAACGAACAAACAAGAAATTCAAAAATCCCAATTGCTGAGGATTTATTTTCCTTCGCCACAGAAATTGACAGAAAGACACACAATGTTTTACTTTCACACTGAATAGAGACAGGAACATGGGAGAGGTAAAAGAGCTGAGGAGAGAATCCAGGATCCACGTGGCCAGAGGTGGATTATGGGGCGTGGAGATGTGCCAGGGCTTGCCTGGAAAAGTAGGCCAGAGCATCTGCCAAGCAGACAAAAAGATGCCGTCACCGTTTGGAGGAAAACAGAGGGCAGTGCCTAAAGCTCGGCCTTAAGAGGACTGACCATGTTTGCGTGTGCACGTTGGAGTCTGTGTGCACGCCAGTTTTGCTCCACATTGAAGCATGAAATAACGGACAACAGCAGTTTGTTCTAAAGCTTGCTGATCCTCCATAATCCTCTTCACTGATGCATCCTCGTAGCCACCAGGACAGAGCGGCTGAACTGGAAAACTGCTCGCTTCCCAACTCAGAGAGTTCTTAACCAGGGTCTAGCTGCAGCACATTGCTGGTATAAGCAGGTGTTCTGGCCTGGTTTATTGACCGCTGGTGAAGTACATCAGGGATCTTCAAGATTTTTCATTTTCAAGCACTACATGGTCATGCACTAGTTTACACAGCTCCTTGTTCACATGATTCAGCCTTGAGAGCTCCGAGAGTTCCTTATCACTCTCGTCACGCAACGAGAGTGATAAAATTCTTTATCAAAGATGATAAAGAATTTTCCTCATCGCTGACCGCAAAATTCTTAATTTGCTTTTTAAAAATACTGAATCTCCCTTTTCTGATTATCTCCAGTCTCATGTCAGCCTTTTTATAGTCTTTATGCAGACTACATTTTTAAATCTTTTGATAATCATTTCATCTTTTTCCTCATCTGCGATCATCAAACTTGCCATGCAATTTAACCTTTCCATGAAAAACCATGTCAAAATTTGTACCCTATTTTGTCACCTATAAGGTGACTGATAACTATCACTGAATGCATTTTCCCCCTCTATATTCAACACTTGTCAAATGCTCATGTTTACTACCTAGTGCTGCAGACGCATTAACCTGTAAACATTAGCAATGCTGTATTTTTCTTACTGCCTTCCTCCGCTTGGAGTGACCCAAGTTACTGTAATGGGGTTTGAGTACTGGGTTCATTTGCCTAAGTGCTATAATGCTATGTGCTGACTTGACGTATTGGAGGAGTAGAGGCACTGCAATATACTTCAGCCATTAAGAATAACTAGCCCTGCCTTCTGACACAAAGATACAGGCCTGTACTTATCAAGCATCAGATCCAGTGTTGGGTAAGTTACTTTAAAATAGTAACTTAGTTACATTACTAGTTACTTCTCTCAAAAGTAACTCAGTTACTTCAAGTTACTCGTTACTTTCAAAGTAACTAGTTACTAGGGAAAGTAACTTTGGTTTTACTCAGAATTCTCTTGTTAATGTGTTGCTTCCATAACTTTGCCAGTCTTCTAGCTTGCTTACTTGCCACAGTGCACTGTGCCACCTACCAATAGAAAGGAAAAGATAATGTATAATGTATAATGCATATTTCCACGAGAGAAATCCCACGCCTGGACCGTCATTGACTGCTGCCATGATTCTAGCCTACGTCACAGCGTCATGTGCGCCTTTTACATTCAACACAAAAACTGCAGTCGTGGTGCTTTCGATTGTACTCAGAACTCGGAAATTCTGCCTTCTGAATAGGAAGATGTAGGCAACACCAGACTGCAGATGAGCTGCATACAGGGCTGGACTGGGACAGAAAATTGGCCCGGGCATTTTGACTAGAGACCGGCCCACCATTATAGGAAAAATCATAAAGCCTTTGAATGAAAACAAACACTGTTGTGACAGTGATGTTCACTGTTTTGATGGTATATATGTATCAATCTATCAATCGTTTGTTGTAAGATTCAGATAATTATTTTTTAAAAGCTAGACATTTTAAATGAGAATAAGAAAGAAAAGTATTTCTTTGTGCCCCCTTTCCCTGTTAATGCCCTACATGCCCCCCTGGCAACACTTTGCTAGATCCGCACCTGCACAGTTACCAGCTGTCAGCTACCTAAAAAAGGATCCTGGGGTTATTTGTCTCTCAGAAACAGTTCATAACTTCCCTTCAACTCATTCATGTCACCTAAAAGGTAAACATGTTTCTCCATCACCTGTTCAGCTCTGATGATTCAGTAAGGACATCTCCTGGTTTCATCTTCATGTTTCCCTCTCACCAGATAACCAAACCATATCATGACCAGCAGCTTTTTTGCAGCTGTGGCTCCAGCAAACATCAGCTGATACTAGAAATTAATATTAAATAAATTCTAACAATAGCTGATCAAGCTTAAACGTGCTGCTATTGTTTAGCGCGACATCCGCTGGTTTCCTCTTTCGGCGCAAAGTGAGCGATAAACAAACAAGAGAGCCGATCAGCTGATCATTGATCAGTTTCATGATTGAAATAGAAACGGGAGAGGGAGGGGGGAGAATGAAAGAAGAGGCAGCTGTGCAGCAAAGACACAGAGTAACTCCAGCTTTGTGTCTTTTTCATTGTAGCTGAATTACGGGACAAACTGTTCCTTTTCACCTCAATAAGAAACGCGTAATATTTTCTCTGAATACCAGACGGGACGGTTGGCAACTCTAATAACTTATGAACAAAATAAAGTTCAACATCATTAACTTCATAGCACCACCCAGCTGTATAGAAACTCCGTCATGCTAGCTAGCACGCAGTACGGAAAAAGTCAAAATAACGAAAATAAACTCCACCTAAACTTGGTTCATATCTGACCCAGAGAGACTGCAGGTCATAACTTCTTACCTGAAGTTCAGTTCACACTTGGACAGGTGTTGTGCCAAAAAGTGATTGTCTGCCAAAAACTGATTTCCAGTGTTTCTGTGTATTTTTTATGTGTAATATCTTTACGTATGTTCGTAAATAGACTTCGGTGAACAGGGGATACAAAGGGGTTACATAAAGAATTAAAACATTATCTGTTTTTTAAGTATCTTTACAACTTGTACTTACATTATAACCAATCCGGTCCTTTATCCCCACTTAAAATATTTTTACAGAACTATTGTAATATTTGCTGCCATTTCTGCTGTCTTGTTGGGCAACTTACTCTTACAAAATACATTTTTAATGTTAATGAGATTTTTTTTACTGCATAAATAAAGGTTATATAAAAGTCGCTGCCAAAAACTGATTGCAGCTTGTATCTTGCTACACGAATGTTGTTTGTGGCTCAAGATGACTTTATGTCATCCATAAGGGATGCATTTGACATATGTTTAACATATTATAGCCCAACAAGTTACTTATAGCACTTTAAATATGAGCAATCGCTTTTTGGCAAATACCGGAAATCAGTTTTTGGCAGACAATCACTTTTTGGCACAACACCGGCGGCCGCCTCGGGTCTCTCCTCTTGCCTCCCTTTTCCTTCATCCACCTGCTGGCCTCCACCACTTGCTAATGTTACTGAATCTGTGGAAGCTCCGCGATAGCCACCACACGAAGTAACGAGTAACGAGCCTATCTAAATCCCAGTAACGACTAACGCGTTCCTGATTTTGGCATAATAACTAGTTACCGTGCTCGTTACCACAATAATAACGTAGTTACTGTAACGCGTTACTTAATAACGCGTTAGTCCCAACACTGATCAGATCAGATCAGAAAGCAGTCACACCTGACTCAGAGGGTGTTGCTTCATTTACTTACTTGCCTAATTTTTGCTTACAGGTTGAAATATCTCAGTCTTTTCCTTAGAATCAAAGTGGAGTTCGCAGCTGTCCTAACCTGTCAGGATTTCCCAGTAGCTGGAAAGTAAAAAGAAAAAAGTCTGTGCAACAACTAAGCGAACAGAAGATTAAATTAAAGGACAAATTGGGAAAAAAAAAATAAAAAATCCCTGTCAGACTAATTGCACAAAAGCTTTAATGCAACTAATGGATAGATAGAAAAGGTGAAGGTTAAGCGTCTGTTAACAGTTAACGAGGGATCAACCAATTTAAATCGTAAAACTGCTTTATGATAACCCAACTAAGTGTGGAACAAAATAATACTGAGGAAGTTGCAACAGTAAATAATGGAGTCTAATGGACCATTTAGAGTTAGTTTTGAAGGAGCAGAGCACCAGTTAGGTTATCTGGTCAATGGGCTATGAGTTTATGTTTCGGCAATGTGTCCATCATTAACCAAGCCACAATTCACAAATTTATTAATGGCTACACCTCATCAAATATTAGTCAGACTTTAATCAAGTGTACACGCAATAAAGACATGAATGGTCCTCACCCAAAGTGTGCTCTAAGGCAGCGGTCCCCGACCCCCGGGCCTCCGTGAGTCGTTTGGTACCGGGCCGTGAGAGTTGGGGCTCAGGTGTGAAATGTACGGTATAGTTTTCAGGGTTTTTTAAATCAGTTTTCAGCGTTATTTTGTTATCGTTTTTATCGTTAACTCTGTTTTCCTCGGTCTTTTCATGCGTGTTATGAATAAATCTATTTTTCGGTACCGGTACTAGTTTTATTTTGTTGTATTTATCTGCGACACCTTAAAGGCCAGTCTGTGAAAATATTGTTGTCATAAACCGGTCCGTGGCGCCAAAAAAAGTTGGGGACCGCTGCTCTAAGGTCCAGGCCACATCAGTCATTTTACAGGCACTTCTCCATTTTCACAAGAAATACTGCCTTTCCTTGAGTACTTGTCAGATCTTTGTGTCTTAACTTAAAACGGTGTCCCAAGGTCAACAACAAGGTGACATCTGTGATTTTATAGCTAATATAATGAGAACTTTGATTAATCGGGTACCAGATGAAACACATCATCAGTGACGTTCTGGTTAAGTTTTAATCATATGTGCCACTTTTATTATTCAATTAACTGCATTTATTTGAAAGCTGTCTGATACGAAAACGGACGCTGAGCCAAAATTTGCATGTCACAAATGAATATTTAAACTGTATTAAAGCTCAGAGTGATAAAGCTTTTATTCTGAATCCCTTAAAACAGACGTCAGACTTTAACGTGCACGTGACAGTTTGTTACATAACGCCAAAACCTCATCCTGTTCCTTCTCAATATCACATAATTACAATTTAATAACACACTTGAGTAGACTTTAGATCCTGAAAGGACACATACGCTTATAATCCAAACCACTTTAAAGTATTTGTGAAACTTGTCTTTTATGATTTATACGGATCACTCTGAGTATACCAGCACTGTGACGCACCTTCAACATTTACACAGGAGCCTTTATCCAGGATGTAGTTTGAATGAACAGACACACCTCTATTTGGGAGCTATCCCATGGTGCACCAAGTAGGCCAAGTCACCAGCACTGCTGCTTCTACAGGCATAATTCACTAAACCAGCCAGCAGTCTACTGATTAAGACCATTTTTATAAAAAACCTGGGAATAAATCACAAATAAATTAATATATTTTAGAGGGGAAAAAAAGAAAGAAAAAGCCCAACATAACTGAAAAAAAAAAAAAAAAAAAGACAAAAAAAGTCTTAAGTTTTAGTCTTTACTTAATTTGGTAAAGCAACCAGTTTGAGGCTTTAGTGAAATATTGACAGTGACACTTCTACATGCATGACTGCTTTTATTGTAAAACTGGTTCTTGGTTCTTAACTTCTGATAAATGCCACTCCTATCATAAAAACAGCTAAAACTGAAACTAAGAAAAAAAAAAAAGGAGGAAGACTAAAACAGGACTCTGGAATCCAGCTGCAAATAAAATGAATCCAAAATAAAAGAGCTACAGTAAAATGCAATAACCATTTTAACACCAGTTGGATAAACATTTTAAAGTCACGCTGGCAAAGACTGTTTGCGCAAAAACACCATTGAGCACCTAAATTTAAACACATTTGCAAAGACAAATAAGATTTGTATTTTATTATTCACAGATTTTTTTTTTCACCATCATTCACGTTTCACTTAGTTCTTCGATCTAGTAAGAAAAATAAAACTGTATAAACGGAAACAAATGCATGCAGCCCTTTGTCACATATCCAGATTGTTTAGTATGATTTTGTGGATAAAGTTATTTTTATTCATTTTTTTAAATAATTCAATTAATTGTTGTTATTTTTTATTATTATTATTATCATCATTATCAATAAATGCAACCAGTTTCCCCTTTGAACATTAAAACTTCACACTGAAAAACCTGCAGAAAATGCTTGCACTTTAGCATTCATGAACTGGATACTATAATTGTTACTGATTAAATGCCTAACCCAGGGGTTTCAAACCCAGGGCTCCAGAGTCTTATGTGGCTTTTTTTGTCCATCTGGCTCCCTATAAGTCTGACACAAAACTAAATTAATATAAAAATGATCCTTTTAATTTTGCTGAAATTCAACTGCAGTGGTTAGCATGAATGCAAACACATAAACAGCTAGTCCTGAGTGCTACTAACCCAAAAAGTCAAGGAGAAAATTGGAGGATTTAATGGTGTTTTTTGGCTGCCAATGCCCAGCTCCTGCTGTGTACCATACATCGAAAACATACCACACTGAGTTTTGTATTATAATCAAATAGGACTAAACCTAGTAAGAAGGGCATTTTATTTAATTTCCACTGAATGATGATGGCTTATAAATAAATAGGTCTGTCTTACTTCAGCCTCCACATTTCATAAATATGTTTATACTCATTTTTATAAGATTAAGGAACTATATGAGGCCAAGGAAAACTAATTAAAAACTGAGCTGACACCCATATTTACTGTTAAACACCACGCTTTAAAACTATTATAGCCAAAAATAAACAAATCTCTACTAGAGAAAAGATCCCATTAGCAGCAGTGACATTGTACATTACTGCAGTAGTCCCACAGAGGCTTGCCGATGAGACATCAGGACCATCGACCCAGACCAATGGGACTGAAAGATGCACTCATGTGATATAATCCAATTTGATAGGAAAAGCCACTTTGCCAGTGAGAGTTAGCATGGGTGGCTGTGGATACAACAATACATGTGCATTCTTGGCCTGCATGGATACATCAGCCAGCACAGCAGGAGAACAAAAACCCATTAAAAATTCAACTTGGCACAAAGTGTACCAAAGTGCTGCAGCGTGGTGAAACATTTACATCTGTCGTAGATGTTTCACTGCAAACTGGACCCTGTAAAAACCCAGAAGGGAGCCAGGTTTGAAAAATAAAAGACTGGAAAGTGACAAGTACTGTGATATGTTGTCTGTGAAGGTTCTCAGTCATCCAGGTCATCGTAGTCAAAGGAGCTTGCAAAGAAAAATGCTGTGATATGTTGATTTTTAATATAATAACAGCTTATCAATCATTTTGGATTCAGTAAAGTAAAGACGATTTGATGATATTCTCTTAATGTACAAGCTCCAGCAAAACATCTCTTTATCTTTAAAATTGTCTAAGCCTTGTGGAAAAAAGGCCTCCTGCTGGGAATTGCCGACAGACACGCTTCATGCATTAGAAGACCAAACCATACCAACAAGAAAAAGGGACAGAAATGGTCCCACACACACACAAAACTCATGCATGAGAGCCTGTCAGTAGCAGCTAAAAGGTAAACAGTGAAGAGCAGTGAGTGAGAGGGTGGGGGGAAGGGAGAAAAGAAGAAACAGAAGATTTTCACAGGGCGGAAAAAAGTAGTACCTTTCTCAAAAAGGGCAAGAAAAAGCAAAGGAAATTTATACACCAAACTTGGGAGTATTTACTGTATTCAGCTTTTACAAATGACCTCAGACCCATAACACAACTGAAGATAAAACACATCTTCTATGAATTATTTTAGACTTATTATATACTTAGCATATACTTTCAAATGTTGTAAATTATTTGCAGCATTAATTAGTCAGGAATCATAAACAATTTAACCACAAGAAGAAAAGGAGATCTAGTAAGAAAAGCAAGTGAAATGAATCCCCTTCCTAACCTTTACCATGCCCTTGTGTCATACAAGTAAACACATGCAGTGATATTTTATTAGTTTTCTGACGTACATCTCCACCTTTAAAACCTTTCAATCTCCACCCTCTGAATACTATTCTCCATCGCAGCAAACAGTAGTATTTTCTTTCAAACCACTGACAAAGCCTCAGGCTGTTGGCCCGTATTCAGCGCTCACTGAACAACTTCCCAGAAAATTATTATGTTTGTGAAGAAAGATTGTGCAAATACGTTCCTCCTCATATCATCAGGTCTGAGATTAAAAAAAAATTTTTTTAAAGTTACGCATATATGTATTGTGCGTCTTGAATACAACTGAGGGACATCACACTTTAAATGTGATTACTAAAATCTTTTTTAAGTGACGGAAGTGAGAGATGAAGACAAAAGCTATTTTAACATAAGCTCTGGAAAATGTCAGGAAAAAAATCACGCAGTACCCAAGTCTGAAGTTGCTCTGATTGACAAGTTGACAAGTGAAGTTGGCAGATTGACAACAGCAAAACTCATTATTACAATTATTCTGGCTACCTGTAAACAATCAAAAACAAATGGACTGGTGGTTTTTAAAAGTCTAATTTCAAAGGTGATTTTTTTTTTGTTAATGATTCAAGTGTAAAGCAAATAAATAAAGAGATGGTGATGGGCATAGATTCATCCAGATGGTTGCAGACAGGGACAACAGAGATCCAACCAGGTGGCTTTGTGCACCTCAGGAGACCTGCATAGAAGCCATGGGGAGCACAAGAGAGCCAGCAAGTATCAGACACTCATATCACAGAAAGCAGATCAGGTTAGAGACCACTGGAGCTTTGGAGACAACAATCAGGTGAAGGCAACTGTTAATGGACAGGTTTACCTAGATCTCACAGACCTTGTTGATTAAAAGGTTCTCTTTCCAGGCATGTTGGCTTGATCTTAACAAAGGAGAATCAAAACTGCTGTAAATGAAAGGGCTGCACATAACTTTTAACACAAGACAAGACCAACGTAAAAAACAGGGGTAAAGTCTTAATGCAGATTGCAACTGATGTGGACATTTGGGTTTTAACATGCAGCAACTCTGGGTAATGGCTAGAAAAGTTCAGGGCAGTTTTATATAAACCACATCAGACCATTTTGTCTAGCACTGCCTTCATGGCACACTTCACAGTTGTTGACTGCTAAAAGAAAAACTGGCAGCAGAAAGCATTAGCATACAGAGGGGTATGCAGCTGGGACATGAGAAGGCTAGAAAGCAAGAGAGTTGTATGTGCTCATCAGGCTCCATGGCCAGTGGGCAGGAACAAAGGCATGTGCTTTAGTGCCAGTCCAGCTCTGTCTCCTCACATAAGAACTAAAGCAACCAGCCCGCAGGGCAAGACCTTGGTTCAACAACAACACAAACTCGGACTGTGTTACTCAGCTTCTATTCTCTGGGCTTGCAGTAGAGACAAGCAGAGACAAAGTGAGATTACCTACAGCTTCCAAAAATCATGCATTCAAGCTGTGCATTTTGGCTGTGAAAAACCAACGCATTTTAAAAAAGATTTTAAAATGATCAGTTTAAAAACAAATTCAGAAAGCAATTTATTTTATTCAATACTGACTGAAATAAACAATGATCGAGCTAAACTTCCTGGCTCTGTCCTGTTTTTGTGAAAAACAGAAGCAAGAGACGGATTGTGTAAAAGGTTTGGATTAAACTCAAGAGAAAAGGCTGCGAACAATAGTGCCTGGGTTTGGTTTGTAACATGAAAAGGATGACTCCAGATTTTTCTGGCTTTTAGGTCAAATGTCATGTTTGCTGTGATTTATTTATTTATTCCCCCTCTTTAGAAACCTGTTCAGTTACATACCTCAATGTTTTAAAATCCAGCATTTGAAATCAATAGGACCTTAGCTGAGATAAACTGCCTTTTCACTCAAAAATTAAGTGAAGGGTAAGATAACAAGTTAATGGAAGCAATGAGCAGGTCTCCAGTTGGCATATTTGATGATGGAATCCCTTATGTTACAAAACAAATCTATTACTTATATATATTCCTTCTTCCTACATGCATAGATTTAGCAAGTTTTGTTTTTATGTTTAAACTCAGTCATTAAAGACAGTGTAAATAGCTTACCATAAACCCCCAAATTACTGTACCAAATAGTCAGTGAGCAGGCGCAGGCAGTAGCAATGTTTGTATACACTCAACCTAGAGTCCAAGTTCTATAAAGAAGAAGAAAAAAAACAAAATAGCACACCACTATGTAAACTTATAACCCTTAAAAGCATCTTTGCAGACCATTCTTTTTCTATTATGCATGTTGCGTTCACATGGACAGATGAGCAGGTAACACATGTATGAGCTCATGACATTGTGCTACATTCTTTGAATCACAGACGCATCCACAGTACAGCTGATGAAATGAGAAGCTGCGAGGGGGTGAGCTACAAGAACGCCCAGTAAGCATTATTGTCTTCTTTCAAGGCCTCCTTTGTAACCTTCCAATTTACGGTCCAACCAGCCTCCCATTTCCCAGCTGAAACAGCCAAAGCACACACAAAGTTTTCGCTGTGACATTTACTTACAGTTCCCAGTATGGGTGCTCCGTGAGTGTGTACTCATGGTGCATGTGGGGAACATAAGGAGGACTGTATTATGTAACAACTACCCCCACCAAAAAGGAACTTTTACAATGTGGGCAGAACACAGTTCTTATAACAAGAATGTCCACAAGCTATATCCTGACTTCCTTCTTTGTAAGGCACTCAGAATCCCTAACAGCAAAATTTGACAGAAACTGGAGCTCACAGTGAAGAAATGTTTTTTGTACAAAAGCTCTATTAAACTTATTTCCACTTCTTTCATTTTGTTCTTGTAGCACAATACTGTATGAAAGTGCTCCAAGTAATCCTCATTAATCTTTTACTGGGCATTGGTGAAGCCCCTCAGTTTACCCACTATCCGAAACAAGCAATTTTAGCACCTCTCATTTTAAGAACACATTACACAAAAGCCAAATTCCTTCTGATTGTACGCTTCTTGAAAACACAAGGTACGAGCATCAGGTGGGTGAGATTGCAAGTTGCATTTGCTAAACGTCAGTAAATCCTCACTTTTTAACTTCAGAGCAGTCTGAAGCCTGACACTCTGTCTCTTTCAGCTTATATAGAGTGAAAAGAAAATGATCTCATCTTATATTTGTTGAACTACTGCTCATTGTGAGCCGTCTATTAGGTTTTCTTCCTAGCAAAATATTTGCACTGCAAAACACAGCCTCACCCTCAGAGTTGCTCAAGGACTGGAGCTGTGAATTGGGATTCACTAGAAGCAGAAGGTAACTTAAAACCCACACAGTCCTCACTCTACAGGTGATTTAGGAAAGTAAACGGGTTGGTCTTGCATGTGTTCTCCTTCTAGGTTAGCACCAAAGCAAATGAACAAACACGTCTTTTGGCATCACAAGCAGATGCAAATAAAACGCCAAAGCACCCTAAAGCAATTTTAACTGCACTAATATAATGACATATAAAAGTCCAAGTTAACAGCACAATTAAAAATAAATAAATATATTAAAAAAAATCATAAAAAAAAAAAAATCATAAAGGTCAGTAGATTAAAATTCAACACGATCAGCACACAGCCCAATTTAAATGAACATGTTCAAAAACTTTGTATGTTTTGCTGATTTTGTTAACAACTGGATGATTAACAATATCTACACTCTAATGGAATATAATAGAAAACCCCCAACTGATCACTTGGTTGCAGAGGTATCTCTTAAGTACTAATCAGGTTATATAATAATTATCTTTCTATGCCATCCTTCAGAAGGACAGAATGAGATGGTGACAATATATGCAGTAAAGGGCGTTGAGTACACACCCCAAAAATTAAATAAAGAAAAGCTTTTGTGGATCTCGGGTAATTTTCCAGAATATACAACTAAGAGAAAGATGCCAATTGTCTAACAGAAAGTCAAACAAGTTCTAACAGTTTCTAACCTGGAATAATTTAATTGTGCTGTTAACTTGGACTTTTATATGTCATTATATTAGTGCAGTTAAAATTGCTTTAGGGTGCTTTGGCGTTTTATTTGCATCTGCTTGTGATGCCAAAAGACGTGTTTGTTCATTTGCTTTGGTGCTAACCTAGAAGGAGAACACATGCAAGACCAACCCGTTTACTTTCCTAAATCACCTGTAGAGTGAGGACTGTGTGGGTTTTAAGTTACCTTCTGCTTCTAATGAATCCCAATTCACAGCTTACCGAATTTCCCAGAGGAACCCACCCGATGGATTAATAAAGTTTTATCTTATCTCTCTCTTATCTTAAATGCTGAACCACCAGACTCAGACAACATTTCTGCGCTAAAGTTAGCATCTAAATAAGAAGAAAATACATATCTGGTAAGCTATCATTACAGATAATCAACCTGGAAATATGCAGTTTCATGCAAACGGTGTCAAGAGCACTTGCACACACACACACACACGCTCCCCTCCCCTCAATGCTGATGTCAACAGTCTGAGCTAGCTTATTGTGGGCACAGTAAGATCCCTGTTGCTGACCACACGTGAAGGGCCAGCATGACACATGCAGAACACTTTGTTGTGCTTCTCTGAGCACTGAAGCATAGAGATGTACTGCCAAGCAGCTTTAAAACACCCTATAAAAACAGGCAACAATTCAACCACAAACACACACACAAAGAAATAAAATAAAAGCATAGATTTTGATCCATAAAAGAACAACAAAAACAACATCAGGCTAGGTCATTTGAAGCAGGACAAGCAGAGTTATTAAAAGCATCAGGTCAATGATCATGACACACCTACCCATAGACACTTGTTACCAGCAATCTAATACAGAGCCCCCTTTTCAAAGCCTAAAAATCACAGCTGCCTTGGAGACCATCGGATTACTGCAAGGATCACATTCCCCATTTCTTTGCTCCTACCAAGACGTGTGAGAGTTGGCACGGAGGAGTGAGAAGCTGCACGCTAAAAAGGGTTTGCATTACTAATGAAGTTTGTACGTGTAGCAGCATTGTCATTAGTTTGTGGGAAAGTGGAAAAAGGGCCCATTAATATAGGCAAGCAGACACTTGACTTGCAAGCAGCAGGCCTGCTGGAATATTTAGCTTTCTTGCTATATAATATGTTGGGTCTTTACAAAAGAATATAAAGTGTGCTTAAAATGACTAAATTAGGAATTTATAAATAACAATTCATCATCAAATCAAATCTTATTTGTGTAATAGCTATGAAGTACCAGGTTTGCAATCCAATAACAGCTCTTGTTTGCTTGTGCCAATATGAAACTCTTTTTCAAAATATGCAACCCTATGAAGGAGCTACAGTACACTAAGTGCTGGAGTGCAAGTTTTACTTATTCATGAAGACATTATATAAGACGAATGCCTGATATGATCCATAAAACATGACTACTAAAATTCAGTGCTTTAAGGAAATAAGGACAAACATGCTTCCTTTAACACTATAGTCAACAGTGTGAATCAAATAACCATTACAGGAAAGCAACCAGAACCATTGCTGGATCTTGGAACACAAATATTAGGTGATTATTTCCTGGAAACGTACTACACACTTTAAGTAATGTGAAATTTTCTTGTACAGCTTGGGAGTTTTAAATTTCCGCCTCTACCCCAAGGGAGGCCTACGCCACACACCATGTCTCTCGGCTGTCTTGGGAACACCTCAGTATCCCCCAGGAAAAGTTAAAAGCTGTGCTATACCCACAACCTGAGCACCGATAAGCCAAAGAAAACTGATGGGTGGATTTACACGTACATCAAATGTGTCTTTATTTATTTTTTAGGTTATTTAGTCTCCTAAAGAGCAAACTAATCTACATTCTCAAATAAAGTGAGACTGACATATTTATCACAAAGAAATTACCAGAATGGCAGAGAAAGCTGGACAGCTACCTGCTTCTGAGTCACCAATCTGGATAAAGGTGGCACTTTAGCCAGACTGCTAATCCCATTCCACAAACCCTGCGTACTGTTACCTGCTGCATGCCTCCGAGATTAATACAACTCATGAATTTGTTTAATCTACCAGACCTCTGTGCGCACATACTTTGGAGAACAACTATCATTTTTAGGAGGGGAACTTATTTACCAGAATGTAATAACAGATCTCCAATATGTCGCTGTTAAATCTATGTTAAGTATGTAGAAGTTCGGTGATTTTACAATGATTTTACAATAAGCTAGCTCTTGCGAGTATGGTTTTCTCTGTACAATATACAAAGACACATTGAAGTTTTATAACTGTAGTAACTTATAAATCATTGGACAAACAATGGTAGCATTTCCTTGATTTAGCTGCTTTTTTGTTTCATATGACAACATACATGTCATCTCGAGTTTTTATGAGCCGGTCAGACTGACTGGTCGATTTCAGGATAGCAGTTGATGCCCTTATGGATTTGGCATTGGAAAATAAACAGTCATGAAATATAGTTTAAATCAAGGGGAGATAGACTGAATTTTTTTAGCATTAAAAAGTTTAGAGATAAAGAGTTTAGTTGGTCGCCTCCAGCTTGCCTTGGTGGTCACTGATGTTACCTGACAAGTAGCCCGACTTCACTGGTTTTTAGGTTAGCTAGCTATGCCGCTAGTCAACAGCTGGCTACCAAACCTTCTGACATAATTTAAGTCATTTAATAAATAAAGCTTATCAGTAAGTTGGGTACAAACAAAACAATTTCAGAGCTGTTCTTAGGATAAGAACGTCCAGAAAACGCCACAGATTGTAACACGTTGTTAATGTTAGCTGTGTAGCAGGGGCATTGATGACTGACGGATATTATGCGGCAGAAGACACCAAGCAAAGCTACGTGGGGACGAGCATCACAAAGCCTGCTCCACCTATTGTTAGGACTGTGTTTTGCCTGACATGTTGATTATAGTGAGGATGTAGAATTAGATGTCGATGAAAGCTTACCAGCACAGGAGAGCTACAATGAGGCACACCAACAAAACGCGCAGTCTCTTCATTATCTTCCCGCGGGGACCAACATCCTCGCTCCTTGGGGTTTTTCTCCTAATGGATCACGGCTACACAACACACCGAAGAGAATCTTTAAGTACCTGTGTTAATTTAAACATGAAAAACAGCAAATCCCACACTTGAGGGGGTGCTATTTTTCATTATGCGGACCAGCTGTCCGCCTCCTTTTAGGCTCCTGTGGCCACTGCTGTTGACGAGTAGCTGGATCTCGCTATGTTCAACCCCCGCTGAAAAATCTAACCAATCAAATAAGCGTTGAGAATTCGTAGCCCAATGAAAAGGCGTTTAGAGACACTAGTTTAATTTGAAAGCCCCACCCCTTTCGATTGAGGATGAGTTGGTAGCTGTGGAGCAGGACGCGTCACCTATTTCTTGATAAGCAAATCACTTAAGCATGCAATAGTTAAAGTTATTGCTCAACTGTGAAATGTGTCGACGTGAATATATAGTCCTAGCACTTTTTAAAAAAAATGTAAATTAACTTACATTCATTCAAATATGAGGTGTATGAATGAGGGTGAGTGAAAGAATTTGTACACTGTATACTTCCTTCTTCACCACTGGAAAACACCTTCAAGTAGTTAAACCCATAAATATTTTTAAATCCTGGAAAATGGTTATCGGTGTTTAATGAGAAATGGGCTAATTATTTTTTTCTGCCGACATAATTTTTTATATTTATTATATATCATATAATGGGACATTATCTTAACTGTAATCTTATCCGTTTCTATTGTATTTTTAGACTATAAAGAAACAAGAGAACAAAAATATCTGGTTCGTTAAAAACACATTTTACACTTTTGCATGCTATTAGTCACGTTCCTACTTTAGATTTTGTTTAAACTCTGCTTTTAACAAGTTAACACTTCGTCACTTACACGTTTGTGGAAAACAAAAAGATCAAAACAAATACAAGTCTTGGTTTATTTCATTTACCACATAAAACACATTTAAAGTAGGATGGTTTTCTACGTACGCTCATACCGCATGGAACAATAGGACTACAAATCCCAAAGTGCAATTCCATTGAGGCCCTGAATAATTTGCCTGACTTTTTTTAAATTGTGTGTGGTTTATTTCACATACTTAATAAATACAAAAAAGTACATACACCAGATGCTTGGATCAACAGTGAAATAAAAATGTGTTTTTTTTAGCAAATTATAAAACACATTTTTTAATTTTTATTTCGGCGGGGTCCTAAGCTGTCGCCAATCTTCAGAACATTTCAACTAGAAGTCAACTTCGGGCGAAGGTAGCTAACAGCCGCTGACTGACCAGCACTGTGGCCGGCCTCTTTAATCACATTTCTGGGTCTTTGGGACTTTTAGGGTCATGGCTTTGACCATGAAGATGGTCCGGCTATTTTTGTGTGTCCTGTCCGTGTTTGTCTCACTGGTCTCGGAGAGGTTAGTGGTGCTGGCTGCCTTCTCTCAGTCTCTTGACAGCGACTTCACGTTCACTCTGCCCGCCGGTCGAAAGGAGTGCTTCTACCAGACCATGAAGAATGATGCCTCACTGGAGATTGAATATCAGGTCATAAAGCCTCATAAAATAGGGATGTTGTTTTGGGGTTTGTATGGGGTTAGCTGGTCAACCCAAAACTTCACACTGCTATCTGCCAAATCAAATCAGCGTTGACATATTACACTTGTGAAACCTGTTGATTAGATCTTTAGTTGTGGTACTTATTCCAATAATGGAATATAATTAAGGCAATTTAGCCAGGTACACGTTTAAGGTATTTATGCTTTCTATATCTAACTAATGTTCTACTTTTATTTCGAAGTGTTTTACTGGTAGCTATTTGCTTTACAGCTTTTATTTGACTAATGATTATTTTATCAGTTAAGCTACCGAGCAGTCCATACAAGTAAAGGCGTAGAGATATAAAAATAATCATTTTACTGGGTGCCAGAAATTTTAAAGGTATTTCTCAGTATTATATTCGCAATGTTCAGAAAATAGTTGAATTTTTAAAAGAGCTCAAATGGAGTCCACTTAAACCAGATACAGCAGTAAAACTTAACTGTTACATTAAAATTTGGGTGATGCTTTTAAAACATTAAGTATAATGTAATGATTTCGATAGTAGCTATTTTTACTTGTAACGGAGTACATTTAAAAGTGTTGCATTTGTACTTTTACTTCAGTGCAGGATGCGAATACTTTTTTCAGTTACATCATTCAAACCACATGCAGCCTACACTCGTTTACTACTGTTTTAAATCCAGAGCAAAAGAAGCAACAAGTAAATTGGTTCACACCTTGATTTTCATATTGTTGGGAACCTGTTTTGCACGTCAGTGTGCTGGTTACGCAGAGAATCTGAATCTATTCTTCCTGTGTGACGTCACAGAGTTTTAGTTTGTTATTTAGCTGCATAAATGTCAGACTCCTTACAAAAAAACCAACATTCCTGACATTTCATGTGTTAAAACAAGCATTAGTAAGCCACAACAGATGTGAATTTCTCAGGGGTTGAGGGCTGATATGAATGCTTCCATCCGCAGGTGTTAGATGGTGCAGGCCTTGATGTAGACTTCACGGTCTTCTCTCCATCGGGCCAAATGCTATTCAGTGACTACCACAAGTCTGATGGTGTCCACACGTAAGTAGCTCCGATCTTCTATTTAAAAACTGACATTAATAACTCAGGTGTTTGGGGAAGATCTTACTGCTTGTGCTTTCTTCCAGCATAGACACTGAGGAGGGAGACTACATGTTCTGCTTTGACAACACGTTCAGCTCAGTCTCTGAGAAGCTCATCTTCTTCGAGTTGATCCTGGACAACATGGATACAGATGAAGACCCAGATGACTGGAAGGAGTACGTCCAGGGAACAGACATCCTGGACATGAAGCTGGAAGACATTATGGTAAGAGTTGGTCTTGTTTGAATAAATTCAACACATTCCAAACCTGTCGTTTTTAATAGATTTGAATGTGTGAGCTTTAAACCTTAATAGCACTGATAGATGGTAGGTGGTTAAATTAGATTCAGAGTGTGTTTGTTTTATTCCCACTTGCATTTTTAGACTTTGTCCCTCTGTTGCCTGAGATATTTCAGAGGATCATCCAGGATGACACGGGGGGTGCAAAGTGACCGAACACACTGCCAACAAAATAGCACATAATCCATCACCAACATGTAAAGTTACACGAAGTGTGTCACAAGAAAGGACAATGTCATGAACTCTCACCTACTGGCTGAGGGTGGCCAATTGTTTCAGCTTGCACCACTCATTTGCTAAAAATAGCCTAAATTTGTGGCATAAGTCACATAGCCTTGTCATCTTGGTAAGAGGTAGGAAATTTGTCCCCCAGCTGTTGAGGAAGTAGTTTTTTTCAAGGAGGAAGGAACACCATTTCAGACTCTCACTCTGATTACCTGCTTTGTTTTTGTTTAACTTTGGTCAAGTAAAATTTACATAAAGAATACAGTGGATCTATTAGCTTTCTTCTCAGATTCCCTCAGTATGACCTGCTTTTCTCCTCTCCTTCAGGACACCATCAACAATGTGAAGGCTCGGCTGGGAAAAAGCTCTCAGATCCAGACGCTTCTGCGAGCGTTCGAGGCTCGTGACCGAAACATCCAGGAGAGTAACTTTGAAAGGGTGAACTTTTGGTCAGTGGTCAATCTCATTGCTATGGTTCTGGTCTCGGGGGTTCAGGTCTACCTAGTCCGCTCGCTGTTTGAAGATAAACGGAAAATTCGAACATAACACAACCTGAAATGGAGTGAAACAGAGAGACTGACACAGTTGCCCACAAAAACCTTATGGATTTTTTCAGCTGATTTCCCCTTTTGTGACTTTTAATTAAGGATATTATATATATATATATGCACACTTACACACACAATGATAAAGAGCCAATTTACCACAGTTGTTGCTCTGGTCTTTTAAGTCGTTGCAGCTTGAAGGAAACCCCAGGTTTGGAAAAACTTGTGACTCTCAACTTTACATACAACCTAGCTCTGTCTTTCTTGAAAAAACATGCATCTTATTTGATAGGTCCCCCCAACTGCTGTAGTTCATCGTGATAGAAGCACATTTACAATGCAACTATTTTTCTAATGGAGCCAGGCCAAATGCAAAAATGTCTTCTTTTTTTCTTCCTTTTTAAAAAAAATAATTAATTTCAACATAGGTTAAGCTAAACTAGATGAAGGAATGGTCTGGGGCCTGTTATTTCTGTCAGATAGGAGTGAAAGGTGCTGCCAGTCTGTTAGTGTGTCTTCCCCTTATAATAAGATGCCTTATTCATTTGGATTTCGCTCCCAGCCTTTTGCCTATTGGTGAGGCCTTTGAATACTTTTCTTATTGCCACAAATATTTATATTGTTACAATTCAGCCACATATTCCCCTTCATGCCAATACTGAAAATACAGGGCTGCACTGCAATGCTGCTCTTTGGCACCCAAAAGACCGCAAGAGAAGGAAACGGGCCATCTCCAAATCTCTTTATAACTACTGCCCCACTCTCCTCTGCCATGATTTGTGGACTTGTGGCCTGAATGGCTGCCAGCCAGCGCCGCCGCTGTGAAGCCTGTCTGCTGCTGCTGGGTGTCTACTTACAGCCACCTACTGTGTGAAGATGTTGAGCCTGCCCATCTCTCCTGTGACAGAAGTCTATTTCTATCTGAGTGACATCTGGAAGGTCATTGCCACTACTTCAATGCACTGGTTGGTTTAATATGCATAAACTATCCTTTGCCTTGTGGTTGTTTTTTTTTTTTTTTGTTTTTGTTTTTTTTTCTTCAACATACTTTTCCAGGTCCTTGCACTGCCTCAGATCCCACAGAACCCCATTTTGGCAAACAAAAATGGGTCCACAGTCTACACGGTTGGAATAACACCAGTTTGTTACCTGTTACTTGTATTGTATTAAACTGCTACTGCGGTTGTAGTTTTTATTGATGTTTATTCATCTCCACTGTGGAACCCTGGCTGCTCACTACCTTGGCTCGATGCTTCATGTTGCAGTCTTCTGATTTTTGCCTTGTGCTGTAAGGTGAAGATCATACAGTGAGTTTATGCCTTTGTGATTTACACTATCTTTTGTTAGAAGTGAATAAAACCAAACTGAGTAGACTAATTGGTTTACAGTTATAACATTTTGCCACACGGTATGTGCATATGTCAATCACAAATTCTTTGTATGCCTGTAATAATATTGGATGGCTGGTTGTGAGAAATTGTCATCATCTGCCTCAGTTTCAGTGCTTTTCCTTATTCTCATGTATGGTTGCTGTCACTGGTATTTACGTACTGTATGTCTGGATTCTAATAAGTGATGTATTGGTAATGAAAAATATTTTTTGATCAATTTTTAACATGCTTTCAGAATTCTACAAAAACAAAAGAACAATGTTTTTTTTTTAAAGTATTTCTATGTTACTGAGTAATAAAAGTTTGTGTCTACAGCTTCATTCTCTTTGAGAAATGTTTTCTGTCATAAAACAGCAGTGGGAGAAGAGGGAAAGTGGCATCATATTTATTTAGCTAATATCCTGCTGTTGAAAATTTCTGCAGATTAAACAGCTTCACCTTTTTTCTGACCTCTGCATTCTGTTGTTATATTCCCCCCCAAAGAGTGTGATACTGTGATTCAAATGTAGATTAAAAACAGAAATTATCTTTGTCATCAATGCAAAGCCATTATATTCAATGCTCAAAGTGAGAAAAAATTTTTTTTGGTTAGCATATGCTAATGACAGTAACATCTTTCAAAAAAGGTGAGACACGGGCAACATCTGGTGAAATGTTCCCACAGGTAATTAGGTTTATTAGTAATAGGGATGGGTATTTAAAAAAAAGAGCATCCCGTAGAGAAGTGTCAAGTGTTTCAATAGGCTTAGGAATACTTTGAAAAACTACTGCATGCAACCGTATAAGGTGTGCTGCCTCTCTTGGCCCAGGACATTTAAGAAAAAGAGATTTAAAAACATAAGACTTCCTGGCTAAATGATAACTGAGCTATTGTCAAATCATTCAAAATGATTCTGGCTGTATTATAGTAGCTACATGGCAACCAGCAGTCCAGACCAGTCACCAAAAAAAAGAAAAATACAAATTTACAACAGTTTCGATAATTATGGAAGTTAAAATGCAACAAATCAACTTAATATTTATTTATATATATATTTAAAAAAAAAAACAATTAAAGATTCTCACTTGGAGCATTTGATATGTTGTAAATATCATCTTTTTCCAAAGCATCCAAACCTTTTTTTGAAACAGCGTTATGAATAGACCTTTTACAATCATTTCGACATGTTTGTGCATACAGTAACAAGCCTGGTTTTACTCCATATGAGCGGGGTGTATAAACCAGTTATGCAGATGCTTGTAGAATACTTAGGGTATCTGTAAGGATAATTTACCCTGCCGTGAAGCTGCTTGGCTTCTAACATGTCCTTCGTGGTGCGGTGGTGCAGAGATGTGATGATCAGACATTCTTGTAGTGTAGTAACACAGGCCCTTCCAAAGTACAGTGAATGTAACACGGTGGGAAGAAGCAGAATGAAAACGTTACTGCGACTTACTTGCTTTAGTCAATCCACAAAATATCACGTTTCATGATACTTACGGGCCTATCACACCCTGTATGCACGACCCCGTACTCCTGGAAACACCGTTATGAAATGATTTCCTCTGTAAAGTCAAATATAGAACAGATGTGGCAAAGATTAAATCATAAAGTAATAATACAACAACATGAATTTAGTGGAAAGTGGAAGAGTAGAGAATGTAGAAACCTTGTTGGGAATTAAATGTTCTTTTCCAGGGTTTCTTTGTGTTGGCAGAATTTACCGTGGTGGTCGGCGTTTGTGGTTCCTTTGACCCCGAGCTGGAGCTGACATGACTGCTGGCTGCCTGAGCTGTTGTCAGGGAGACATGGGGCTGTGGTCTACACTTTGAGAAGCTGTTATTATCACGATACAGATGAGCGTATTGATTAATATCACAATCAACAAGACAAACAATTTTAAAATTGACAGAAACTATTGCCACTCTAAGAATATTTTCCTAGAACTTTAAAATGCCTGATTACCTTTTTGAAGCCACTTCGGTCTGTGGGTTTGGTCTTATAACTTCAGCACAGAATGGGCTACGTATGTTCAGCACAGGCAACTTGCAAAAGAAAAAAGGTACTGTCATAAAGTGGACAGACAGCGCCAATGTGCTTTTCAAACAAAGCACGGTTATTCACAGATACCAAAGTTGACTTTTGAATCCTGACATATTAAAAAAAAATCAAAATCAAGGGGCATACCCTTTCAGACTGGTGAACGAAGATGAAATTCATACACAGATCTACAATTTCATTTTCAGCACAGGCGCGTGGCATGCTAACCACAGATTATTATATCAGATCGTAAGGTTCCCTGCAAAGATGCAGTCACATTCATGAAGAGAGCAAGAGAAAACTATATCCAAACCCAGATTTCATATACGAACATTTATCATACTGTATACAATAGGCAATTCTAATGATGTTAGTACCAGTACACATGGGAGTAGAGGGAAACATTTAGCATGCAGACTTTCATGATGCCAATCTGGTATAAACAATTTTGTTAAAGAACTGAGTCAGGATATGTGGGGAAAGGTGGAAGAGGAGTTCTTACTTCCCTGAAATAAGTAGAAAGAGAAATCCCAGGTTGTGGGATGAGCTAAATCTCCACATTCCTAGCTCACTCCCAAATATGTTCAGTGGGCTGGCTGTGAGTGTAAAATATCCAAGTAATAACTAGAAACAACCACTGAAGCAAATACTCACTTCAGAGGTTGATTAAATACCTGAGAGCAGAGGTAAATAAACTGTACTTATTCTTTACACCTTGCTTGATTATAATATTTTTTTCCTCATTTAGGTGGATCCATCATATTATTATTATTATTATTATTATTATTATTATTATTATTATTATTATTATTATTATTATTATATCGTACAATATATATAATAAGAGGTCTTGGACTGTATTAATGACATGTAAAAATGTCAAGAAGAGTCTGACCAGCAGACAGTAGAGGGCAGCAGCACGCCAGTGTAGCTACTTCAGAGAGCGCCAGAAGAAGAAGAACAGAGTTCTCCAAGAGGTCGCTGCAGCTAAAGCGCTTTACTTCCGGGATACTGTCAGGATGAGATTGTAGCATCGGCGCTGAGTAAAACCATATTCCAGGTAGGTGGAAAACACCTAAGAAATATTTTTGAAGGTATTTCAGTTAACTCAGCACATTATTGTTTTTACACTCGTGCGTACCGGAGATGCGCGGGCTTATTGTCCCTTTTTTAAACCGGAAGAACCAGTAGTTTTATAATAGACAGACTCAGAGATTATATCCATTCACTTGACAGCAAAGAAAACGCTTCAAATGTTGTTCAGATCCAACATTTGTTTGGCTAACAGAGCTGTGGGTGAACTACCTAAAAACAACATAATATTATATCAGCTTTAGAGCTTTTGAAGTCTTTTTATGAACCCAGAAAAGGACCCTGGTTGGCCTGCTACTTTAAGCCTTGTCTGTAAGGCTTAATATGTTTAGTAAAATAATGATAAATTTCCCTAGCCACTTTGAGTCAAGTCATGTCACAAAACGGTAGTAACTTTAACCAAAGGGCTTTCCAGTCGTGCAATATTCAGAAACATAATGTGTTTATAATGGGACATTACTGGGTAAGCAGTGCAAAAGACTATGAGGAAACCACAAATAATGAAAACCACATAACAAAGATTGCAGGTATGACAGATCATTTAAGTAGTGGATAAAACACCCCTGCTGGTCTCAAACTCTCCACCGTCTGTGTTTTGTGTGTTGAAATCAGGGTGATGGGGCCAGATGGTGCCCCAGGTCCAGCTGTGCCATGGCGTAAGGTGCTGTGGGAACGCCAGCCTTTTCCAGATAACTACGTAGACCAGCGGTTCTTGGAGGAGTTACGCAGGAACGAGGGCATCCGGCAGTACCGTTACTGGGCTGTAGTGAAGGAAGCCGGATTTGTAGGACAGCAGCTGTCTTGTGTGGCCATTTTTATCACCCTCTGGCTCTACATGGAGCAGGTACTGCTTTGGGTCCCCCCCCCCCAATCTTTGAAGCACAAAGTGTCTTTACCAAATGGAGCGGGTTATTAAAGAGCTCTACTTTCTTCACAGGGTCTGCTTCTGCCTGAGACGTTGCTGTGGTCCAGCCTCATCTGTGCCCTACTGGGTTATGGACTTCATCAAGCCTTGACATCTCGCGTTGAATCATGTGGTGAACCCCGCACTCATCTGGCCGATTTACAGAGTGCAGCCATTTTCCTTTCCTTCACCTTTGGCTTCTCGCCAGTTCTTAAGACACTAACAGAGTCTGTGAGTACAGACACTGTGTACGCCATGTCTGCTTTGATGCTGCTGGCCCATTTGGTGTCGTTTCCTTACGCCCAGCCATCGCCTCCTGGAAGCCTCTCTTTAAATGCAGCTCTGTTTGCCTCGGTGTGCCTAGCCTCTAGGTTACCCGGAGCTCTGCACACTTTCGCCATGCTAAGCTGCGCCCTGCTGGTGTTTGCTCTGTGGCCCTGCCTGCTGCAGACGCTGAGGGAGAACGCCCCTGGCCATTTTACTGTGGTGTGCATGGGAGTTTGCATTGGAGGGATAGTAGGTCTGGGGTCTCAGACGCTGGGTGGAGCTGTGCTCTTAACCCTGGCTTTAGCAAGTGTAACACTGCTCTGTCCTTTCCTGCTTGTCAGGCTGCAGAGGCACAAAGACAACATTCATGGACCCTGGGATGAGGCTGAGATTCGTGAGGACCTGAGCCGCTTCCTTCACTAATAAGGAGCCTAGCATAAGCAGCTCCTAAACAAACTGATATTAAAAGTGTAACTGAATTTTATATGAACCAATTCACTGTCATAGTGCTGGTTTCTTGGTGCTGTGCATGTAAAAGGACTAATTTTAACTGTTTTTTTTTTTTGTTTTTGTTTTTTTTATCACTGGTTCATGTATGATTGGAAAGCAATGACAAACTATTATTCTCTTCCAGGTAGTATGAGGATGGTTTTTAATGTTCAAGCTGCTACTGTTTTGTAATTTACCTCAGTTTGTGCGAAAGGTCTCAACTAATAATATGACTTGTTACAGGATGTTAATGGTTTGCAAATCTCTGTAAGAAAAAATGAAATCACATATAAAGGGCTGTAATTCCATTTTCCACAAATTATTTGTAAATATTAGAAGACTTTTAGGATTTCATTGTGTATTTTGGTAATGAGAGTATTTCTTCAGTGTTATTCAATACAATACTAGAAGAAGCTGTTTTACCTGCTACAGACTACAAGCTTAATATAAGACATAGCTGCAGTTTTTAGAGTTACCATGTCCCTTGTTCACAAGTCGTCAGCACAGCAGGTTGTTCCTAGTGTTTGATTTGGCAGATTTTTACACCAGGTGTCATTCTTGATTTAAGGGATTTGTCTCCTTCCAGGGTTAAACTGGGTTGCGTTCACTTCAGCTACTACACAGTGGAGCTACACACCCCATATAATAATAACTTCATGAATCTTGTAAAATATGGTACTTTTTGGGGGGGGTCATGTTTCAGTTGTTATCAAACTTTCTGTCCTTTACTATTAAGGTGTTTGTAATAAAAAAACAACAACACACATACACACAAAGGGACAATATGTTGTAACATTGTCGCTGTGTTGTGAATTTAAATATGGCCCGAAATATGAAGTGTGTCATGAGCACTGAGGTAAGAAAATGTAGACGTTTTCTACAGTGAATGAAAAAGATGAGGGTCTTTCATGTCGCCTTCCGTTCAAATCCCAATCAGTGACGTCACATCCGATGAGCAACACCTGTTGACAAGGTGTTTTCGGTCGACAGAGAGCAACATGGCGGAAGTTTGCCTACCTAATTTAGTCAAACTTCCATTAAAAAAACCAAACACAACTTTATGCTGATGACCTCCCAGTTTGCTCAGCACACAGTGTGAAACAGACCGGGGTTCCTCTGTTTATTTTTAATTTTTGGCTCAGATTAAAGAACAACTACATGGCGACACATTGTCTCCTCTTGCTTTTTGCTTTAATTGCAACATGTAAAAAACAAAAAATTTGCTGTAGAAACTACACCAGAACTACTGCTATATGGTGTTTAGGAGCCTCTGTGTTAGCAGCTAATGACCAAATAAGTGAGCTATGACGGCATCAGCGGGCACTAGTGCAGCCGACCTGGCAACAATGCGCGGTGGTCGCTAGGTGTCATACCTTCACTTCTTCTTTCTTCGTCCTGGTGCGACGTTTGACGGCGGGCTTTGCAGCTGGTTTTGACTGCAGTGTTGGCCCCATGGTCTGAACAGCGCAGCAGGTAAGATGTTCAGCCGAGCTGCTTGTAGCTGTGCGGCCTCCTTCGAAGAACTACAGTAGAGAGTGTGCCGTGGTAACAACGCGTCACAGGTTAAAATGTTTATGTTTAGTTTTTTTTTCCTTCGTCTTCCAGTCGGAGTTTATTTACACACCAGTGAGAACGCATACACTTTACAAACACGCACACACACACACACACACACACCTACATATAAACTGGTATTATGAACATTATCTTCAAATTGGATTTGAAGACCATAGCTTTAACTTTACAACTAAAATTATTTAACGACTTTACTGGAGACCACTGCAACCCCATAAGGTAATTTCTAAGGTTTTGAGTTAGCTGGTTTTAACACCTTGTAGGCCACTGAACCCCCCCCAATTAAATAAAATAAATCAGCATAGGGTTCTGCTTACACTAATGCTGATCAAGTCAGCGATAGCTAGCTTCCAAATAATGACATTTGCACATGCATTCAAAAATAAAATACCTGTTTATTCACGGAAAATAGAAACAGTGCATGTATATTCTTTTCAGTATAATACTTCAGATTGATATTTTTATCTACAAAAGGTTCAGGCACTTGAGAGAAGCCAGCAGACAGTTGTGCACATTCCATCGTTTGTGGCCGTTGATATTATGTACAAAACAGGCTCAGGATGGAGTGAGTTTTGCAGACAGCAGCTCCCAGAGGAGACAGAGAAAAGCCCATCATCGTGCTTCAGCTGTATTATACATCATGCAGGTCAGGAGTGTCTCCGGGTAGCAGCCAGCTGCAGCTGAAAGGACCATGGGGGCAGATGGGTAATGGAGTTCAGAGCAGAGGGGGCTTATTTCACACTTGGGATTGCTGGGGGAAGCCTCCTGGAGACAATATTAGATCAAAGACATTACTATATGGTTTATATTAGCAAAGTTTCTATAAAAGTTTCTCTACATTAGATCTTATAACATCTTTCAAAATTTGAAAGACTTATGCATGATTTTGAGGACATGGTATCTCTGATGGGATGGTGCTGTCTCTCACTGTAGCTTTCTTAATCATCCGCATTTAAATTTCTAGTTAATCTGCAGAGAGGTACAGTCTGGGGCTAAGCAGTCAGGACTTTATAAGCTTTATACATTCAGCCTTCCTAAATAAATAAAGGAATAAGATCATTCTGAACCCTGGATAAAGATGTTCATGAATTAGGAGATGCCTTATTATTAGCAAGGAGTTGATCCAAGTGTAGCAGTGCCAGCTGGGGCTTTCAGTTGTTCCTAATTCCAAGTTATAATTTACATATTTCTATATTTCTTTACTGTGTTTTTATTTGCCCGTAGCTCCACGCATGATAGGCTAAATAGACTTTATAATGATGAGAAAATGCACATAAAGGCAAGACTCATAAAGCTGCATAGAGCATACAAGTAGAGTACAAGTACAAGACTGATTACAGTAAGATCGTGTCCCAATGACTCTATATCTATAGGGGAGCCAGACAAGCATTAGGCTGGATGGAAAGACTCAGGCAAGGAAAGAGAGTGTATGAGGGAAAGAACCTAAAGAACCATTGGAGAGCACAGAGGAAATGAGGCAGAGAGAAAAAGGAGAGACAGGCCAAAAGCAGGGGAGGAACCAGTGAAAGAGGAGAAGTAAAGAAAAAGTAGAAGAAAAAGAGGTACGGGCAAAAGGAAAAATAATGGCTATTGCATGAGGGAAACTGAGGAAGGCAATAAAACAAATGCATGCTAGAAGAAAAAGGGGGAATGAAGGACAGAGAGAAAGATGAAAAGTTGACAGGGCGCTCAGCCTGTTGTATCTGGCTCCAGTAGAAAGCATGCGGAGGTCTTGTCTACTGAGGCTGATGGGAAGGAGAATATGAGAAACACATTTTCCAGCAGACCCCCACCCAGCTCAAATAACAACTTTTTCTAACCCTGTGCCTTTGTACAGGAACATTTGATTTTGCATGCGTGCGCATGTGTATGCATAAATGCCAGGCTTGGCGAAGCCTAGAGGTCATCATTTATACAACAGGTCAGGTTTCATGGGCTAATCTCTCTGGTTTCACAGTCACCTTGGCACCAAGGCTGGGGTACGATTTTGTTGACTAGTGTGCTGCCGAGAGCCATTAGGGGAGCTTTTGGGTCCAGCGCTGGGCACCCGAGGAACAGGTGGAGCATGGCTACGGATCCCAGGCTTACCACTGGCTGCAGTTTTAGGGAGGCTTGGCAAGAGAAGCAGAAGACGAGAGAAGCTTAAGTGATAGGTTGTACAGATTTGTTTCAATGAATCCATCTATGTATATGTGTACATTTGCACCTGGATGGTTTTATCCAGGAAGAATCCACAGGTGGAGGCAAAGGGGTAGTGCAGGTAGAGGTGGAGATTTCTCCAATGGCAGCGAGCGCCTCCTTCAGGGCAGCATGCTTTTGGAGCACTTCAACTCGGTGCTGTTGCTGCTCTGGTGACTCATCCATCAGAGCTGAGCATTCTCCCAGAGCGTAGAGTTGGGCCAGGAGCTCAGAGCTAATGAACTCCTTAACCTACAGAGAGGGATTATAAACTACTGTGAGAAGTTAAAATGTAACTTTGTGAAGTGATATTTTATTCTAATTCAGAAAAACGAATCTATATCTATAAGTGGTGGCAACAAATGTTTTTTTTCCCCTTTGAAATTTTTTTTTTCTGTTGGTCAGGATATGGATCAAGTGGAATTTCAAATTTCAAAAAAACAAAAAATGTAGAAAAAAAAGTGAAAAGGATTTGCTGCACCAAAAAAATAAAAATAACAGTTAAAAGTGTGGTCTGGAGAGCTTACACTGTTAATCATGAGGTGCATCATGGTCTTTGGCATTAAGTCCCTGACCGTCTTATAGATGATGCCCATGTAGGAATCAACCAGGTTACTAATGGTCTCCACTTGACGTTCCAGCTGGGGGTCTGAGAGGGTTTCAGGAGGTCCATTCCCCTGCTCATCCACCTTAGTAAAAAACACACAAGTTGGGACATATACATACATCTTAACACTATACAGACAACCCATTTAAGCAATAATCTACAGTGTAGTGTGCCATGCTACAGGGACTGCTGATATACCACAGCTAGTAATTTAATACAAATACAGATGTGTAAAGAGACAAAGCTTTCTTTTATATTTAGTGGCCACATCTACTCCATGTTAGTAACAAGAAGAAACACATTTGATAGGATAAGAACAAGGAGAGTTGAACACAAGGAACAAAAAAGAAGGAGTCAAGGAGGAATGGGCAGAAGAAAAAAAAAAGGGGGGAGTGTGTGAGGGACGAGGAACTGCTGATTAGAAACAGACCAGAACACACACACACACACACACACACACACATATTGTAGTGACATCATGGACCAAGAATGCTGTACTAAAGAGCCAACGACAGAGCGGGATGGAAGGGGTGGAGGACTTGCTTTTTCTCTTTGGCAGGGGGAGAGAAAGGGGAACATGGAGAGAGAGGGGTAAGGGGTTACAGACAGGGTTTAAGGTTAGCAAAGCCAATGAGTGCATATAACTCAAAGGTAAGGTGCAGACAGGTGCAGTTCCCCAAAGCTAAGGTCAGGACTGGGTTTAATTACGTTGAATTAGGGGTCAAAGTACTAACAGCAACTTTCTCAGGGTAGACTCCGGCCCGTAGCAGAGAAGCCTTCCAGCTGTCCAGCTCCTCCTGAGAGTTACAGGCCAACTCCAGGCATTTGTAGTCCTTATACACATTCCTGCAATTCATTACAATCCTGTCAGAAATGTCCAAAAAATATACAGCAATAACACTTTTAACTCAAGGGAGCTTTCTGCAATACGGAGTAATATACACAAAACCTTATATACGTTGTACGGGAGACTGGCCCAGTGCTTACCTTACGGTTAAGAAAATATACAGTTCGTGCCAAACACATTTTCCGATGTGTTTCATGTGAACTCTGATGAACGTATACAAGACCTATTATCCATAACAGGAACTTTAACCTTTTCTTGTGAACTCTGTGTAGGTGATTAAGCCAAACATTTAGTTATAGTTGCGAACTTATCAGCTAGGGTGTAGAGTGTTTAAAAGAGAACATCAAGGCCACTTGGACAATTTCACTGTTTGTGTTCGAAATTCTTAATATACAAATATTATTTACTAAGCCTCTGACCCAATCTGTACACAAGTGAAATGTTACTGGCACAAGGATGCTTTCATGCGCTAACCCACAGACTGTATATATATCTTTATATACAGTCTTTGTGTGAAACAAACATAAGTAGCATTTTGTTTGTACAGAAAAAATAATTTCTTGTGTTTCCATAACAAACGTTTAACAGTTTTATTGTTTGTCAGTCTGGGTACCGTATTATTCAGTCTGCTTTGTAAAGCAATGTGCAGTGTGTCCTGCAAATATTTCTCGTTCATGCTGATAAATTTGTTTGTAAAATCAGCCAATGGAATCTTTTTAAATTTACTTTGTTTAAATGGAGCACTGGCTGACCTGTGTCCCATTACTGCATCCTGTATAGTAATAATAAAAATATAAGTATAAATCAAGCGATACACGGGTAACAGAAGCTATCAGGCTCTATGTAAACTGATGTGTGTCAGGTCTATGTTACACTTTCAAGTAGGCAACCCTCCCCGTGTAACATGTTGGACACTTGCAGATCTAAAGGGCATAAAGACAGACGCAGACACTTTCAACTAGATTAAAACACACAAAGAAACATACACGGCACCGATATACACACATATAACACATACATCATTTATTGCTTCCCAAACGCAATGCTTCACGCGACCTTATTCACGGCAGCTTATCTCCTTATCATCATCATCACGTATTTTTTCACCGTGATTCATACCCAAACTCAGCTTGCTCTCTGTTTGTCCTCTCACGTCCCTCTTCACATCATCTGACATCTCAACGCTTAGTAACAAAGTCAGAAACAAGTAAAGAATCTGGAGCAGGCCGTGGCCCATCTGTTAAACATTTTTCTTTAATCACTCGATTGTTTTTTTCCCCCTTTTGTTGTTCCCTCCTCACATTCAGAACACGTAGCAATTAACCTCAAAAATGTGAAGACTGTGTGTGAGAACAACAGACAGCAGAAACTGAGAAAATACACTGTGGTGACAGAGAGGTATACAGAGCGATGAAGAAATAGGCTTTTAGTTTGTATGCTTATAACTGGGCTAGTATGGGTGAGGCTAATAAATCAGGGTGTGGTGGCTAACAGACGGGGAGCCGGGCCAACCATGACAATACTGGAGTGCTATTACACTAAGATCAGGACACTGAACATTCGTTTACACCAGTGAGCGCATAAGAAAATTGTTCTCTATGTTGATTTATCACTTACACCAACATTTGTTTTAAACGGCCTTTTTTTATGCTCTCTCCTCAGCTCACTGGGAGCTTTTTCACTAATCTGAAGGAATTTCTGCAGCGCTATGACTGCTTTAGATTTGAAGAGTTTCCTGAGGTTTTGATTACTGTCAGACAGGGACAAAGCCACACACACAAATACAGAAAGAGAAACAGAGTGAGGGCGCAGGAAAGGGGGGTAGAGGGGTTGGATTGGGGGGGGGGGCCCCGGGCCGGCTTTTGCCCCTTTCTTGGCCTTTGGTTTTGTTCTTTTTTTTTTTTTTTTTGTTGTTTTTTTTTTCCCCCCCAACCCTTCCAGTTCTTCCCTCTCCCTCCTTTTTGTGGTGAGTCGAGCAATTCTTTCCAAACAAGAGCAGCCTCATCTCTGATCCAAGCGCTCTGGCTTTGATTAGCTGCTTAATGAGCCTGCCGTCGGTATGCTGTGGTCTATACGCATGCTCTTTGCAAAGGCACATACACACATGTGGAAACACACACACGCACTTATGAATTCAGTTTGTGTGTCCGAATGTAGCATAGCAAAGCATTATAAACAAAGCCCACATGCTCTGGTACAATCAGCCAGGCTTTGGGTCAGCTCCAGCTCCTAAACACTCTCTCTCTCTTGCCTCTTATGTTTCCCCTTTGTCTCTCTGTCCTTCTCAATCTGTTTCACACCCATAAACTTAGCAAACCCAAAACCCAGCTCTGCCCTCAAAAGCCTGGCATATTCTTAGAGAGCAAAAAAAAAAAAACGGCATCCGCTCCAGTACCCGCTGGATATCCCTTTTGGTTCCGGTGGCAAAGTTGAATGGAAGAGGTCGGCGGAAGGGCAAAACGCCACTCTGACATCTCCTCCCTTTCCTCCTCCAACATGTCCACCCTCGTAAAATATCACAAAAGTTTCATCGAGCAGGTGACAAGAACAGAACTCCCTTTTCTGACTCACGCATTCACTCACCAAACAGGCACATATGAAAAAGCACACGCCTCCAACCACACACAAACCTTAACTCTGTGTTGAAGATAGCAAAAACATATTTGCTGGACATGAAGCCCTTTTCCACGTCTCTGAGCTTTAAGTTGTCCAGTGGAAGCATGTACTTCTTTTCCTTCTCCTGAAAAAAGACAGAATATGAAAAGATAAAATTTTGACATTGGTATGCAGAGTAATATACGACACCATAGAGGTAATAACAGCGTTGATAGCAAAAACCACCAGAGACTAAGGCCAGTTTGCATGTGTCTGGTAGTAAATATTTCTTAGCGTGCACCTAGAGAAGAAAGTGGAGCCAAGAGACATGAACTGTAATGGGAAAAGTGTCAGAAGGCAAGGCGAAATGGAGATGTGGAACATTGTGCTAGGAGTGCATCCGAGTTCATATAAGATGATGTGTCTGACTGTCAGACTGACTCACATTAACAACTCACAAACTAGTTCAGGAGAATCAGTGGGGGAGGGGGAGAGTTGCCATAAGTCTATAGTCTGTCATCACCATGGGGACTTATGAATGACGGAGAACAGTTGGAGGAGTGGAGCGGCTAGTGTGAGGAGAACCAGACAGTATGGAGGCAGGATGCAGAAAAGTGAAGCAGGGAGGGAGGGAACGAGAGAAGTAGTATGAAAAAAAGAGGTAGAGAGGCCGGGCCACATGTGAAAGTCATTACTCAGACTCAAGCTCTAACACAACATTTCTTCTAAAGTCAAGCCCTTCCCCCTCATCTCTCTATTCTCCAGCCTGCTCTTTCTGTCTAGCCTTTGAGAAAGGGCCTTCCATAAAGCCTGGTTATAGGTACAGCCATGGATGGATGGAGAGTTCAAAGAAAAAAGTGACCACCAGAGTCAGAATACCTAACGCCAGAAGAGCATTTTTTAACAATGTGTAGATTCGAATATGTGCTCATGCGTTTGATCATGTGCACGAATGAAATGAGAGGCGACTATTCTGGAAGTACATTTTGGTCATCAGTCTTTCTCCCAGTGCTTCCCTGAACCCTACGACTCTCTTCCTTTGCTCCTCTTTCCTTTTTTTTTTTTTTTTTTTTTTTTTTTAACAAAGGGGCCCACTTCCTGTAACAGAGGTTGAAAAAAAATGACAGAACGCGATTGGCGCTCATACAGCAACATCTGGGATCGCTTTAGACGGAGAGGGAGGAGACCGGAGTGAGTATAGGGTGCTCCGATGGGGTAGAAATAGAAAGTAGAGATGAGAAAGAGAGGAAGCGGAGGGATAGACGTGGACAGAGGGAGGTGAATTTCGAAAAAGTAGACAAGGAAATGTTGAGGAACATAGAAAGCAGGAGCGATTGTGAAGAAGAAATGGGGAGAAACTCCAGAACACTCCAAAGTTGATTCCCCCATGGGTCCCATCAACCCATATATGGCTGCTAAGTTCCTCCCTAACTCTCTCTGCTTCTCTCACTCCCCTTATTTCCTTATGCCTTCCCTGAGTGAACAGGCAGATCCCTGGCTGAATGGGTGAATGTGCCACGTCAAGACTGGATACTACATCGGGACACAGCCCTGCGGACGACCGAATCAAGGTACACTAACATGTCTGAAGGAGAGATGCCCATAGGAGTGGATGTCTGATGTGTGTGTCTTGCCCTACGACCCAGCGTTGGAACCGGATAAGAAATATGAGAAAAACAGAGGAAACCTTTTTCAACTCTCCAATGCCTCATGCAGGACTGCAAGTAAACAGCCAGAGATGGAAAAGGCAAGGCCGAACACAAACGAGAAAGGGTCCTGCTCCGTCATCCCAGTGTTCAGACTACCTGTTCAGGATCTTACTGGTGTACAGTAGTCTGCACATTGGTTAGACTGTGCAAGGAAGTGCATCAGCAGCTTATACTAATGCCATCTACAAATACACAAGAGAAGATGAAAACTGCACATAGTCTACGCTGGCAAATATAAGGTCTATTATTTTGTGATGTTTCTCGCTTGCAGATGTGCAAGTGCCTTTAAATATGCATATACTATCACATGATTTCATATCTTTAATCACTGTGACCAGCTTTATACTAAGTTGCACAATCTCTCATCCATTTTGTGGTATTTGTCAGCTTGAATTAACTGTCTTTGTTGACTAGTGAGAATAACACATGTGAAGTATAACTTGACTGTTTTTCCTGTCTTCTAGGGCTGCAAACTAAGAAGGCTACAAATCAGCTAATGAGCTGAGCTTATTTTGCGCACAGCAACTTCAGAAAAGCTCTAACCTAACTTTTTCCACAGATTGCCTCACACATTTTGCATGTGCATCTGCTTTGCAATATGATTGCTCTTGTGGTTAAAGGACATTGTGGCATTGCTTTGTATACACATTTGTGTATTTATGTGTGTGTGTCGTAATCGCAGTGGTGTCAGGGTGGTCGTGAAGGATCATACATCAGAGCTGCTGTGTCTGAAGCTATGTCCCCCCTTCCTAGAGGCTAATGGACCTGAGATAGGCCTCACATGCAAACACATAGAGGAGTGCATGTAGATTAAATGTATAGGCATGAGCCGTCTGTTTTTCTTCAGCTCCCTGGTGGAGTTCTGGCAGTTGAGGGGTGAAGGAATGTTCGTCTGTTCAATGTGCTGTGAAGATTAAACTCTGAATGGTTAAGCTGCACTTTCAGCATGAGGTCAGTGCAGGGTACATATATAATAGAATGAAGATGTAATTCAAACAGGTTAAAACTGTGTGCATGGAAGCAATCAACACAGAGATGATGAAGGGAGGGTGGCAGGGGAGTTTTGGGGGGGTGAAGAGGGGGGAAGAGGGGTTTTTGGGAGTAAGACTGTGGAGTAGTTGAGAGGAGAGAGGGGGAGTCAAAAGGGGAGGTCTGCAGTGTAGAAACAGCCATGTGGGATTTCTCTGGGCAGATCTTGGAAGCTGGTGTTTGGACAAAGCTTCAGATTTTCCAGCCAGGAATGTGCACAGTCCCAGGGAGACTGCCAACCACAGAAAGGGGGAGAAAGAGAAAGAGGGTGAGACAGACAGAGAGAGAGAGAAAGGAGGAGTAAAAGGCAACAGAGGCAAGAGAAAGAAAAAAAAAATAAGTGTGTGTGTGTGTGTTGGGGGGGCAGCAGTCAAAGAAAAAAGTAATGTGTGGAGGTAGTGTGGGCGGGGGGTTATGAGAGCGGGAACTGTGAGCTGTGAGGGAGAAGAAGCAGGAGTTTGGCTTATGCGTCTGTGTGTATGTCTATGTGCACATAAAAAAAATCAGTAGATCTCATCTCCTGTGATACCATGGGTGACTTAAAATGCACATAAACGAGTGATAAACATGGTGATGAGGTGCAGAGATTAAACAACCATAGCAAAAATGTATAAAGATTTTTTTATTTTTTTTTAATTCTTATAGTAGCTTTAATCCATGTAGTGAAGCATACATGTCTCATTTTGATCATCAGCAGAGAACCAGCTTGCTGCTCTGATGTGGTCGACAGATGATTACTTGCCTGCAGTTGTATTACTTCTTGCCTGTGTGCAAAAAAGTCTTTGTATGACTGAGTTGATTTGCAAATGCTTAGTAAGGGAATGACAGCAAGAGGAAACCTAAAACACTGTGTGTATAATATGGATGCCTGGGGCTATGTTTGGAACACAGCGTTCAAGCAATCCAGTGTTTATCTGAAAAGTGACCATGTGTCTGTCTGAGTGAGTGTATATTTTTCCTCACTATTTGCATGTCACTTTGTTTACATCAGAGTCTGCATGTGTACTGTATACTGTATATACAACCCTGTCCACTGAGTGCGTTTGTGTGTGCATGTGTGTATGTGTGTGAGTCTCAGTTTGGCTTGGGGCAGCTCCAGCTGTGTCAGAGTGAGCCGCTCCAAATGCCTAAACTCCCAGAAGAGGAAGAAAAGGGGGGAGCAAGGGGGGAAGACTGAAGGGAAAGCAGCACGAATGGGAAGGGGGGTGTCAGAGGAATGAATGGAGGAAATGGTGGGGTTCAATTACAGGTCCAGGTGGTAGGAGAGAACAGCAAGAGTTAGCTGGACAGAGAGAAGGGGGTTAAAGATGTGCTTTTAGTTGTGACTAGAATGATGTCACTGTTTGTTTAGCTTAAACCTTCAAACTATTTTAGTGTGGTTACCAAGAACAATAACTTATTTGTAAAACAATCAACATACTGTTGCTAAAAAACACTCAATTCTCAGTCTGTCAAACAATGTCAAAGTTTCTTTATCGCGTTCACAGTCACAAATGTTAACTATCCAGCCGTAGAGTTTTCATCCAGATGTGAATGTTTACAGGTGCTTGTTTCTATCCGTAGAGAAATGCTCCAATGTGTTTCCCCTTCTCTGATCTCTTTCCCTCTACTCTGCCCTTCCCTCTTCCCATGACATCAGCTGTGACAGGATGAGACTGTTGTGGTGTGTCTGCCTGTCTACACTTGCTGTGCAGACCTTCTGCTCCTGTACAGCAGGCACAGACAGGCAGACAGATGGCAGCCCCACTGACATCAGAGCAGAGGGCCACTAAGATCTCTGCCACCTACTTCTTTTTTTTTTTTTTTTTTTTTAAAGAATGTGATCTGAACAGATGAACAATTTTACTTTGCCTCTCTAAAATGAACAATTAACACACTATTTCAAGCTTAGTTTATTTATTTAAATAAACTGATGATGGCTTAAGTGCATTTCTGTGTTTTGGACTATTTAAATAAACTATTTGAAGTGTAATTCATCTTGATAATAGATATTCAATTCAGTTTGTCATTAAATAAATGTGAAGGCCTTACCTTGTCATCCTTGAACCATGAGAGGTTCTCTGCAGAAAGTATGAACCAGTATGCCTTGGCTCCACCTTTCATGATGCCAATGTTATTGATGGTCAGCCAACCCTTGCGTATGACCTGCATCAGTCAAGGGTAAGAAGCTCAGAAGGCAACACAGCAGACAATTGTTCACAGCAAGGCACAATTCACATGAAAGCATGAAAAGCAGGTCATACAATGAGAGCAGATTGTGCTGACGAAAACAAGAGTAAAAGTCAAACAGCTGACACTGGAGGAAAAAAATAACATTTGTGCGGGTTAGACATTTGTGAGATACACAGTGATGCAATCAACAAAGTATTTAACTGAAAAACAGCTTGCACGGGTGTTTAAGAGAACCTAAAAGGGTAAAGACGGTCGAGCAAGCACAGAAATCAGAGCCTGGCTGTTCAAATTTGGGAGAAAACAGGAAGAGCGGTCAAAGGTGACAGACAAAGGCACTGTAAAGGAAAGATGTGTCAAGTTATAGGAAATGAGACATATTATACCAAGATAACATATACTTCCTGCAAATGTATATTTTTACAGTGGGGGACTGTGAAAGAGAAATTATAAGATTAGCACAGACTGAACAAGAAAAAGAAAAAACACTTTCTGAGAAAGTTGCAGATGATGAAAGATGTGATTATTAAAGCTACAAGGAGCCATTTTGCTGTGTTTGCTGCAATCAGTAGCATGCCAACCCACAACCCTTAAGCTTCACCGCTGTGCACACATATTGCCAGCAGAGGCAGCAGTGAGTGAGAAGATTTAAAGAAACGGGTCTCCTACTATTAGACTTGAATGAGGCGCCACACCCTAGAGAAAAACAGGAGATGAAGCAGCAACAGAAAGATGGAGTTAATTTTTTCATTATATGACAATTTTTGGGGATGGCGCCAACAATGACTACATTTAACAGTTAACTATTAGCAAAGCATCACTCGGGACTGAAAATAACAATTTTTTTATTTACCTTTGAAGCTGTGGTTGAAATTTACTGCTGTTTAGCAAATATTAACAACACCACATATCAATGTTCCAGTTATAGTAGAAATGTGTATTTAATTATCACTGCTAAATCAAAATGTGTCACATAAATATGTCTGCATATAAATCTAACAGACAGAGACTAAAATGTCTTATTTTTGCTGTGGCACACAGATATGCTATGTGCCACAGCACATAAATTAAATGCGTTTAAAGTTTGAATTTTGTTTGTATTTTTGCAGATTCCTTGTACTGATAATAATTAATAATAATTAAGTTGTCAGGAGCTTTAACTCAGACAAAAGTAAAGCTAAGGATCAATGGACTGGTTCAACTGACAAACTGTCTCAGAATGCCTTCATTTGCATTTTAGGGCTGCATGATCCTGAATTTATCTCCCTGGTTCATTTTATTAAGCCAAGCCATTTAGACTCTCACCTGTTTTCCTCCAATCCGTGCAGCAATCTTGGTATTGGTGTGATTGTGCATCTGGGGGGAACTAAGAGAAATGAAAAGCAAGTCTGATTTAATATAGTGTATAATTAACGATGCTTATTATTAGCTAGAAATCTTAAAGGTGATGTGGAGACTCACTTATTGAAGCCAACAAAGTCTTCATGTTTGGTATTTATGTAGGCTACCTGTATGTCAATAAGCAACATGACCTGGACAGTGCGAACATATGTTAACTCATGAAATAAAACAATACACAACATAAGAATGCAACTGAGTAATCCGAAACAATTCATCCCTTACACAAATATGGATTACCTGGTCTCTGCATTTAGTCTCTAGTTCTCGAATTTCAGTGGTAACAATTCTTTCTGTCTCATCTCGCAGCTTGGGAAAGGAACTGAGCTACAGAGTAAAAACAGACCACAAATGAGATATGACACAGTTACTACACCACGAAGTGTAGAAAGCAACACACAAATACATGAAACAAGAGTATTTATACCTTGTCGATACACTGGTACAGAGTGGTGGTTAGTTCCTGACTGACCATGTCAATAAATTGAACACATGGCCCTTTTAACATCGATATCTGTTTCTTTACTATGGCTTCAAAGGCCGTGTCAGGAGTGAACAAACCTGTCCTGTAGGGAAAAAAATATAAGATGTTACAGTAGAAAAACAAAAAAAGGCCAAAACAATAAAATCACTTGACACTGCTACTGTACTGAACCTGACACCATGGGTGTTTCTGATGGCATAGTTGATTTCCGTCCGCAGCTTCCCTTCATCAGACCCGATCTTAAGACATGCAAAGATGCACAGTACTTCATAAAAAACAGCACTTGGCTAAGGAGCAACTTGGTTTATCATTACACTTATTAAAGGAAATGCAGGTGCCCGAAGAACATAAACCAATCACCAAAACCATAAACATCATAATCCAAAAAAATAAATAAGGCACCCACACACACACATGAAATGATGCCAATCATATATATATAAAATCTCTGTTGTATTCTAGAAGCTATTTGTATATATTGGGCCTATTTCTTATATTTGTAACTTTGTAGTACATTGTATTATTTAATTTTGTCCAGTCTGTAACTGTTCTTATTGTGTTGGATCAACTGTAACCACATAAGTTCCTTAAGAATTAATAAAGTATTTTGTTTCTGATTCTCATTCTGACACACACACACACACACACACCTTGATTAGTTCATAGGGGAAACGTTCATGGAAGATTCGATTGATCTTAGCTCCTCCGGACAGGTTGACGGTGTCTACTTTGTCACCTGAGCCTTCAATCAGCTTCTCAAAGTCAACAGCAAAGCGCTGAACTAATCTAAAAGACAAACATGCAGGCTATGAAAAACACAGAAATATATATACATAGAATATGTATACACAGAATGACTGACTCACTGTAGCAATGTCTTGGTCCTTCGTGCGGGGTCATTTGGATTAAACTGCATGTAATCTTCAGCTTCTTTCTTCAATGCCAGAAGCTGGCTCTGCAGATGACTACGGAAGGCTGGCAGTGTGTCCCGAATGTGGTTTGTGAATTGCTGAAAACAAATATTGTTAGTAATAACACAAGCACATAATGTAATATTTCTCAGTTTAAAAGTTCACATATTGAACCTGGTTGAGTATTCTTTGTAAATAAGGTGTTCCCATTTTTTCGGACATGTGTTTGTAGGCTGGGTGGGACAGGAAGAACTCCTTCTCTGCCCTCAGAGCTTCCTTAATGTCCTTTTTCCCATCAATGTCCTTCTGACTACGGTTCACCACCCCTATGTAACCTGGGGAGAAGGAGTTGAAAGGGAAATTATAAAAAGGTATGTAAGGATAAGGATGACAATGTGCACTAACAGGAAGGAGGAATTACAGGCCTCTGATGTAAGATGGATTCAACTCGCATTTTCTGGAGGGTGCCTGGGAACTCTTCCCAGACCACCATTTGTTCCATTATAACTGTAGCATACAAGCAGGAAATGTGTGTGTTTCTGCAACAGCAGGGCGGATTGTGAGGGGCAGGCCAAATTGCCTATTTGGTACAGTAATAGATGTAATAGCACTAGGCTTCATATCTAATACTTCAGCTCAATGCTGCTACCGGCGGAATTATTTCAGAGGGCTTCCATGGCTAATGCATTAGTGCTGTAGGAAAAGCATGAAGCAGCCAGCACCTGGTGGTGCTTTAGCCAGTCTGTACACTGCCTGCATTGCCCAATTCCAGGCCTCTGTCTCTTCCGCTCTCTCACAGACACAAACTTTTCTAAGCTAACAGCTGGGCTGGTGCCTATCAGTTCCCACTTGTCAGACTCTACACTTCTGGCTGATACACAAACCAACACCATCAATAATCCATTTCTTACTCTTTATCTCTTGCTGCATACATAGAATACATGCACACACACACGCACACACTGAATGGGAGTACAGTGATGTCACGTAAAGAGCTAAAGTTATCTTTGTGTTTGGCTGTGAGTGAGCTTGTGGCTGGTAATAAATACACAATGATTATGTCAATCCTCTCCAGAGAGTCTCTATTGCGATTTGATAGCACACTGAGCAAGAACACACACACAAGCAACACACCTCTGCGTAAAGGAAGCAACTTGTTCTCTAGTATTTGTCTGGCATTTGTTCCTTCATCCATCAGGTCCAGCTTGGTGATTACACCTATTGTGCGCAGCCCTAAAGAGAAGAGAAAAAACATGCATATTTCCATACAAATGTGAATAAGGAATATAACAGCCATCCATCCATCCATCTTTTATTAACAACAGAGCATGAAATTTTTTTTCAAATGGTTAAACTGAGAAAATGTATGATTTTAAGAAAAATGAAAGTTATTTTAAATTTGATGGCAGCAACACATCAACTCAAAAGAGTTGGGACAGCAGCTTGTTAACCATTGTGTAATATCCCCTATTCATTTAACAACAGTCTGTAAACATCTAGGGACTGAAGAGAGCAGCTGCTGGACTTTTGGCAGAAAATGTCCCATTCTTGTCTGAAAAAGGATTCTAGGTCAACAGTCCCTGGTCTTCTTTGTTGTATTCTTCAATGTGCCAAATGTTTTCAGCGGGTGAAAACTCTGGGCTACAAAGCCATGCTGTTTTGATACATGCAGTATGCAGTTTAGTATTGTGTTACTTAAGTATGCAAGGTCTTTGTAAGGCCTTATGTAAAGAAACAATTCCAAAATTCTACCCATCTTTACTTTTAATAAGCTCTTACGCAACATCCCAACTTCTTTGGAACTGGTTTTATATTTTAATAATGTCACTATTTAAAAACAGCAGGACATTCACAGTCACAGGGCTTACCTTGAGGGTCAACATCTTTGGCCAGTTTAAGTGCATCAGAGTTGGCCAGGTCAGTGTTGGCAGGTGTGACAGCCAGGATGAGACAGTTTTCCTTACAGATGTACTGCATGATCATGTCTCGTACCTGGTACTCTATGTCTGTTGGCTGATCGCCTACAGGCACTTTGGTGATGCCAGGTAGGTCTACAAGAGTCAGGTTCAGCACTGTACACATACAAATAAACACACATGGATATAAGGTTTGTTTAAGAACTAGACTAAAAGTAAGTTAAGTGGGGCAAGTAAAACACAAGGACCTGCACAGTACCATGTGGTGAGTGGATCCGTAGGTGGATGGGAACAGGAGAGATGGCTTTATTAGATCCCGTAAGTCTGTGTGTTTCTGTCTCGATTTCCTTGCGGATCTCGTCAAAATCTGTAAACTTCTTTCCCTGACAATGTAGAAATTCACCATACTCTGGGGGAGACACAGAGCATTTGAATACATGCAGCAGCTAAACAATAAGAGGCTCATAATATCATCTTAGCATTACAGTATCTTTGGAAAAACTCTGCCTAGTCCACCAAATCTATAGCTGTTCTTAAAATTTGTCAACTGGCTAACACAATAACATAGCACTAACTTTCAATATAACCAATTTTTCTTGCAACTGCTTTCTTCTAGCAGCTCTCTTAAAATACTTTGACTGTTTCTGAGAAAAAATAAAAATGCTATCCATCATGCCAATCCTCTTTTTTTATAGAAATGGGCAATAAAAAGCAGGACTCTATGAGCCACAGTCATCATAAGATGCCATACTGCCATCTGGTGCCAGTTTTAAAGAAATGCTACGGCATGACATCCCTATGAGCTTTCTTACCTGTGTTATCACTTAGCAGCTGGAGAATTAAAGGTCTCCGAGTAACAATTCCTGAACCCCGCGGAAGGAAGTCTCTGTTAGAGGAAAGATAAAAGAATATACACATAGATGTGCGTATTATTACTGGTGCTGATTCATCTTCCCCGCCACCACAAAACCAAATATAAAACATTAAGTTTACCATACCATATTAATATTTTACATACTTTTCCACAGATATGACCATTAAACTGAAAGTATTTAGGGAGTACCTTTATAGCATTAGACACAATAGCACCCAGTATTAGGTTTAGTTCAGTTGCCATACTGCTTAAAAAAGGGGTGTCACACTCACTTCGGTTCATGGACCCCATGTGTTTTGTTGGTGCTCACCTGGGCCGGACCAGTAAAGCAACTGCATAACTTTAATTTACGTTACAGTACAAATTGTCAAGATCTAGAAATTAAATTTTCAGTACATGTGTACACCTATGTAGTAAAGTGAAGATATACAAGACACTACAATTTTAACTTCCCTGGTCTTTGTAAGCCATCTGCTGGGCCAGGTTTGAGCCTGTGTTTGACAGCCCTGTCCTAAAACATCAGCAACGTTCTTGTTACCAAGACCAAGAAAATGATTAGCATTTAATCCGCTGAACCAGATGAAGAATTGAGGAATAATCAGATATGTAACCTGGATGGTATTAACCTGGCCTCTAGTAATACTGTAAAGAGACCTATGATTTTCGCCACTATATGTCCTTTAAGAGACACAATAAACTGATATATAGGACTGCCTTCTTTCATCTCTATTGTTACTTCTAGGCTGCACTATTGTAATTCTGTATTGTCACTCCCCCCAAAGCCTTGAGCTGATCTAAAATTCTGCAATAAGAGTACTAACATGGACTATAAAGAGAATTTCTCCCATATCATCTCCTTTTCACTAACGCTCTTTTAAATCCAGTTGAATTTAAAATCCTATTATCCCATATTATCCAAACCAAGCACTTCTCTGTCAGACTGCAGGATTACTTGTGGTTCCTAGAGTTTCCAAAAGTAGAATGGGAGGCTGAGCCTTTACTACTAGGCTGTTCTTCTGTGGAACCAGCTCCCAATTTAGGTTCAGTAGATAGACTTAAAGCCTCCCTTTTTGATACAGCTAACAGTTTCCACTGAATCAGCTGACCCTGAACCATCCCTTACTTATGTTGCTATTAACTCAGGCTGCCATGGGACTTTCCATGAGGAACACAGTATTTCTTCTCCACTTCCCTTTTGTTCACTCCTATGTTTTTTTTAATATAACTATCACATGTCATAAATTTTTCTACCCTCTCCCATAGTTTGTGCTTTGTCCTTTTTGTTTCGTGGTCTTGCTATGCTTGCCTTTTCTCTCTTTTTTTCCTCTCAACCCCCAACAAGTCACAACAGATAACTGCTCCTCCTTAAACGAGGTCTCTTCCTGTTAAAAAGGAGATCTTCCTTCCCACTGTTTCCAAGTGCTTGCTCACAAAGGATTGTCTCATCATTGGGGTTTTCTCTCCAATATTATAGGGTATAGCACCTTACAAAATAAAGCAGTCTGAGGTGACTGTTGCTGTCAATTGTTGCATTAAAACAGCATGGATTAGATTGGGTAATAAAGCTAAATAAAGGGTTAATTCTAGAGAAACCAAATGCACCGGGTATAAATAACACTCCCTTTCCTTTTAAAATCAGATTCAGGAAGTTTGTTTTATTACATCCTGTCTTAGTTTAAACAGCTGTTGCAGTCATTCACAAAAGAAGTCTGATAACATACTCATGTCCAACAGGTATGTTACAAAATATCAGGACGTGAACAGCCTGCTGCTGGAATGCCACAGATTATTGCATAGACGGCCTACAGATCAGAACAATGCATAGGCCTCCTACGGCTAACAAAGCTTTACTGTCTCAGGAAGCTTGAAGACTATTGACTTAATCATCAGTTTTCCTTCCGGACAGGATAGAAGTACTTGGTCTCCTCATCACACACCAAATGCTCTCAGTTGCATTTAAACTTTACCCAAACAACACTGTTATTCATAAGCAAGCGAGGATATTTTTAGGACCTTGAAATCTGTTAAAGGGCAGAAAAAGATGAAACAAAATAAAGCTTGTTTAGCTCCACCTTGGTGAACGTAATGACTTACAAGATAGCAAGAATTCTGCTTTGATTGTGTTTCAGAAGTCATATTAACTGTCACCTATTCAGTGACACCTCTCTATGAGATAAGCTGCTATACTGACTACTTACATACAGACCCTGACATGCCCGGCATCCACCACTCCAGACTAGCAACATAGCATTTAAGACTAGAGTTGGATGGATGCCATGATGTAGAAAGTATGAACACAGGCAGCTGTATTAAGTTTTCCTTTCACTTTAGGGAAATCATGCATTTCACAGGCCCAACCTTGAACAGTTTTGACAACAGAAAAAACTCACCAATTGTATTTTAATACAATTAACAAGTTATTTAAAATTAAATTATTATTTTAATTAAATACATATTTTCTGACAACGATGCAGGCTGTTGACGATGTTGTTGATGATAATTTGAATCAATATTTGAATTTATCGCTTCAAAGACTTGTTACCACTGATTTTCAATCCAGTTCTCAGTATTTTTCCACCTGTTTCCCTTCATTGGGAATGGCTTATTGAGAGCCACTTTTCCACTAAGATAATTTATGATGAAGCTGCAGTGAACAGCGGATGGATCAGCTGAAGGGGCCTATCATCTTGTTGGTGCAAAAATACTACTTATGCCTGACAATCTTCTTTGTTGTTTTTTGGAGATTCAACTAAAGAAATTGGACGAAACTGTGTGTTTTTGCAACAGGCTGTTAGCAGCAAAATACCCAAAGATACAATTTAAAGTGGATTCTTTGCTAAGTTGTCTGTTACGTGTAAACACAACACTGGTTCATTACTTAGTTGCCTTTTTGATTCTTCAGTGATTTTTAGATGTGTTAAGTTAAAAAAAAAGAAGACAAACAGTACCTTTGAAAATAGTCAGAAATTCACAGAAAATTGGTGGGGAAAAGACAATTTTCAACAAAAGAACATTTTAAAAAAATTACAAGAAAGTCTGGCTACTTAGAAACAAAAAAATGAGCTGTGGGTCAAGATCACAGTATTTTCTGCATAATACTGTGTGTAACAAGTATATACTGTAATATATATAAAGAGATTTAAAGTACTGTATATAAAGTGTATACAGTACATTTTTTGCCATGCCAAACCTGAGTAATGTGTCCCCAGTAGTCTCGCACAAACGTAGTCATTTCTCCACATTAAGCTCACTGGGTTATGATCAGCCTAATTAAGTTGTGACAATTTGATTAATTAATGGTGAGTATAGTATTTGGTTCATGATGGTTCATAGATTTGGTATGACTCAAATAATCATCATCAGTTATAACATTGTAACTTCACGGTATTTTAGTAAAGAGTGAGTCACTTAGGGGAAAGTCATGAATATGAAACTTGTTCATAATGGTTATTACTAATTTGTAAAAGCTCTGTTACAAATAAAAATGCTCTCTTGGTATCAGTGGTCTCTGTTGTATAGAGATGAGTATCTTTGGGTTACCTGCCAACAAAGTTTTCCAGCACGGAGCTCTTGCCTGCGCTCTGGCCGCCCACCACAGCAATCTGGGGCAGGTGGAGGCTGCAGCTTTCCCCCACGCTGCTCAGGGCGTCTCGAAGGCGGTTGACCAGCGGAATTAGATCCTCCATCCCGCGGTTGCCCATCGCAACAGGAGTAGCTACCTGTCCAGCTCCTGCCAAGCCTCTTTACCTCCGCTTCTAGTCTACACCACTTGATAAAGTAACTATCATAGTGAGTGGCTGCTGGTAACCAGAATTATTATTGCTGTTATTAAAAACTGCAAATAAGAGTTTTCTTGAAGATCGGTGTGAACTTTTAAAGATCCGCAGCTTTAAGCAGTCGTTAGTACGGTCTGGTTAGTGTGTCTGGGAACGACGATAGTGTCCACATTTGTACTCACGCCCCTCTGCTCTCCGAAAACAGCTCTTCGAAGTCATTTTCCGTTGTTTTAAAACTCCAGCAATTCGTAACGGGAGTCGCTTTCCTTAAACTCGGGACATTTTTAATTAGTTAGTCACCGCTCACCGTGCTACGTCTGGTCTCTGTTCAGTAGAAAACGCTCTGATTTGACAGCTTACGGAACAGTTTTGTGCGCATGCGCGGTAATAAAGAAGTTTTACTCAGCAGCCCCCACCCCTTAAACAGGAGATAGACAAACTTCACAGCCAGTTATGAAGGTACCCCGAATTAAGAGAGCGCACGCGAGGATTCACTCCTCCAGCTATTTAAAATCCCACGTATCCAGTGTGGGGAGGTCTGCGCTGCTCCCCTCTCAACACTTGCAACAAGAACCAGAGTGTGCGATTCATCTACTGTAAATAACGCTGCTGCATTCTTCACCAGAGCAGGGAACCAGCACTGTGCAGTGCAATGGAAAACAGGCAAGTAAAAGAGAAAGTGAAGGCATTTAGTGGTGAAATAATGCAGTCCCATCTATGACATCTAACAGCATTGGGAAATAGTTTCAGTACCACTCTACTACTTAAGTTTAAAGGATAAAACGTTTATTTGTGACTGCTTATGTTACACATGTACACTTTAAATGACATTGTACTGAATGGCAAAGTCAAAGCACTTTTTCCCATATTTTAATATGTTTGTCGTACAATCTCAAACACTGTCCCGACACGTGGTTAACCTCAGCCCTCCATGGTCACAAACATGCTTCACACTATTCTCAAGTCTTTTAGCAACTCTGCAATGTCTATATGCGGCCTACGGCTGGGTTCAGTCCCGCTGGAGCACAGTGCACTCTGCAGATTCTTGGCTGCCTGGTTTAAGGATGGCAAAATGTGGGTGGCGTCCGATGTCTCCTTTTCACCACGAGTGCACAGAAGGACTTCATTTATCTCTTCCTCGATCTTTCGAGACAGGATGGTGGGAAACACGCCGCTGACACGCTCAAGCACGCTTTTCCTCAAGGTTGGGTCTCGACATGCAAGGTTCAGTATGAACAGACCTGGCAGGGAGAGATAAAGAAAGGATATTACTTGAACACTAAGCACATAACTTTGATAAACTGTTTGTATCAAAAAGTAACATGTCATGTTTGAGACTGATAAAAGTATGGCTGTTTATTAGTCTATTTTATTTTGGTTGCAAGTGTCACATCAATTTAGCAAAAAAGATTTAACCATAAGAGATAAAGTATTTTAAAATGATTCTGTACCTCTGGGAGTTAGCAAGTTACGGACTTTCTGCAGGATTGGGGTTTCTACAAAGGCAGCAGGAGGACAGCTCATACCCAGAGTGCTATCTTTATTGTCTACATCAAACATGATGGCATCAAACAAATGACCACCTAGAGAAAAGGAAAAAAAATAAAACAAAACATACTTTATTTTTAATACTGATGAACCATTATATTCACTGGATTACTTTTAATTGCACTGTAATCCACACCCTCACTGACCTTCTTTTTCCAGTGCACAAATGCGTTCCAGACCATCCCCAAGAGTGACAGTCAAACGGTCATCTGGTTGAAACCCGAACCATTGTTTAGCCACCTCCAACACAACTGGGTCTAGTTCCACAACTTCAATAGTTACATTGGGCATAAAGTCCCGCAGAAACTGTGGAAGGCCTCCTCCACCGAGCCCCACCAGGAGCACTGACACTGGGATGTCTAGGAAGGATTAGGGAATGAAGTTTAATTGAATGTGATATTTTAGAGCAACTGAAGAGTGATAAATGCATGAATTACATGATAGGTTCTTCCTACATACACACACCTTTGTTCTGTGGCATGCCCACGCCAAGCATAGCAAGACAAGCCACCATGACTTCATGGTGAGCACAGCAGAGGAAGCCACTGTCCACAGTCATGGAGGTTGAAGATGCTACTGGAGCTGCTGATGCCTTGGCCTTCCTTTTGTTCTTTTTCTTCTGACTTGTCGCTGCCCAAATACAAAACAATAAAATTAAGAGCTGTACAACTTCAACATCTTCTGTTTTTTCCTTTTGCGTTTTGGTTTGCTCAGTTTCATGCATTCTGGTATTAACTGGTAATCTCCCTATACTGTATGTCTGTGCATCATTGGTTGTGCTCAGTAGGTTAATTATTTACTTGTAAAAAGACCATTCATAAAAATACTTTATTATTAAGTGAAACAAATCAGGAAAGTACAAGACATTACCTGTATTTGATGAGACCAGACGGCTCTCTGATTGGACAAGGGCAGCATTAGACAGGAAAACAAGTCGGCGATACAGTTCTCCGTCCTCTCCTTTGACATTCTCCACGCAATACTCCCCACTCAGCTGACTCACTCCCCTGCTAACCTCCTCTCGCCAGCCAAGGTCACCTCCCACAGACAGAAATGGCACCTGAAAACGGGGAAAAGAGCACAAAGGAAAGTGCTTCTTTAGACTGTTAATATTTTACATAGCATGTTTTTAAAAAGGGATGCTTATGAGTGGTTACCTGGTGGTTGGCTGGCATACCCGGGGGAGCCAGGTCCATCACCACTGGTGAGAGTTCTGACTGGACAGCTTGCATCTCTGTGTACTCCTGATTCCTGTGCATTGATACAATAACCAAGCGCCGAAAGTTAGCACTGGCTGCTAGCTGCCTCCGCCCCTCACCAGAGCTGTAGAGCCAGGCTGTCTCACTCCCTTGAGGAACTGACAAAACAAACAACAAATCAAAGGACTAAATACACCCAGTTCCATTAGAAGGCAGAAACTTGATGAATTGAAGCCTGGGCTCACCGATAAATATAGCAAACTGGTTTGCTCTTGGAACCTTAGCACCTGGTGGAGAATCTTGTATTGTAAGAGTGTATCTGGGAAGGCCGGTCTTTGCCTGGCAGAGCGTGAGCGAGAGGTTTGAGTTGGCATCAGTGTTCGTCCGGAGCCTCTTTCTCAAGACGGAGTAAGCCTGATGCTCCCTCACAGCTGACAACAGTTCAGAAACATGCGTGTGACGACCAGGGGCTCCATCCTCTCCGAGGCACATCTCAAGAATGGGTGTGGGCATAGGCTGACGGAACTTGGTGCAAACCAGAACAAAAACAGGCAGAGCAAACGAGTCTTCCTCTGTCCTGTTTTCTTCCTGCAGGCAGTGGAGCCTCACTGCCCAGCCGAGCTGAACAAAATGCTCCACAGCCAACTTGATCACGCTCTCCTGAGCCAGTGTCACACAGACATAACGACCCCCGACACTTAGCACACGACCCACCTGGAAACACAAGAAAAATACAGTGAAGTTCATGCAGAGGTGTATATTGATGATGCACAGCCTGATCAACCTGCTTCTCACCTCTGTGAGCATGTTCCTGGCCAAAGCTCCTTCTTCTTCAGATGCCATAGCATCTAAGGTGCCCTTGTCCAGAGCAGCCTGATAGCTTGCATCCTCATATGGAGTTTTAGTAGCATCCACCTGATGGAAGGTAAGGCCTGGCCTGCGCTCAGCATTTCGCTGGTTCATGTTGTTGACCACAGTCTCACTAATGTCTATATTGGTCAGATGCTTGTAGCCAACATCATACATCTGTTCACTCAGCTCAGAGTTACCACAACCAACCACCAGCACCTGAAGGACAGAAATAAAGCCTAGCGGTCACTTATCAAGGCAAGAAATATACCAAGGCACAATCAGTGTTAGCAACACCCAAGTATATAAACATTTCAGGAGGTGGATGATTTGGTAAACTTTTCTTCTTTGCTCAGCTTTCCTATTTAGGTGTCATCAGAGCAGATGACCTGCTTCCATCTCATCCAGTCCCTCACATCCTCCTATGTCCACTTTCACTACATCCATGAACCTTCTCTGAGGTCTTTCTCTTTTCTTCCTGCCTGACAGCTTCATATTCAGCATTCTTTGTCCAATATATCCACCATCTCTTCTCTGTAAAGGTCCAAACCCGTCCTTGCTTCTCTGACTTTGTCTCCAAACTGCTTGACCTGCGTTTTTCCTCTGATACACTCAACTCTTCTGCCTCCAGCTCGGCCTCCTATCTTTTTGTTAGCGCCACTGTCTTCAGAATATACATCATAGCAGGTCTCAGTCCTATCTTGTAAACCTTCACTTTCATTCTTGCTTTCATAATTCTGTTAGAAATTACCCTGAAAATTCTCCACCCCACTTCATCTCTCTTGTGCACTGTTCATTGCCCCCAACTTTTTAAACTTGCAACCTTTACGCCTCTTCCTCTTTATACCTATCTCCCTCTCACTCACAAACATGTATTCTGTCTCGTTTCACTGACTTTCATTGGGCTTCTATCCAGAGAATACTGGATCTCTCAAGGCTCCCTCCCGTCTGCATCCCTACTCTCACCACAGGTCATGTATCTGTCTGTCATCTGCAGAAATTCCTGCCCGACATCAACGGTCAATCTATTCATCACCACAGCAAACAAGAAGGGGCTCAAAACAGATCCCCGATGTAATCCCACCCCCACCTTCAACCAATCTGTCACCCCTACCGGACACCTCATATATGTCTGCATTACCCTACCATACTTCTCCTGACTTCCTCACATAGTACCACAGTTACTTTCTTGACTCCCTATCATATGCTTTCTCTAAAGCACAGTGCTACTCCTTCAGACCTTCTCTATATTTCTCCATTAAAACACTCAAAACAAACATTGCCTCTGTAGTGTTCTTTCTCTTTATAAAGGCATACTGTTGCTTGCTGATCATCAGTTCTCTCCTCAATCTTGATGATCTGGCACATCAGCTCTCTGTAGTTACTGCAGCTCTGCATATCACTGTTGCTCTTGAAATCATGTGGCAAACTAAATTTCTTAATGCAGTATTAAAAGAAACAGTGAGTGTTTCGCCAAACCCCTTCGTCACCCAATTTACCTTATCTTGGACTTTGATGTATTTGTGCAGCACACCGCACAGTTTGTTGTAGTCTCCATACCATTCAAAAGCCTTCTCCCCTCTCTTCTTAAAAAACTTCTCCCAGTACTCAGCAGAGCTGAACTCCTCGGCGGTGCGAGGTAAAAGACTCATGGTCGTCTGTGATGGTTCAAAACGTTGCAGATTTTACCGTAACTTTACCTACAGCCACTTCTACACATGGCACTTGGCTCTGATTTCCACCCGGACAACATTGCTTCCAGTACCGCTTGCTGATTGGTGGAGTGCCCCTACAGATTTAACGATGATTGGCTGAGGCTTTCAGAGTTGCTGTTATTGGTCGCTGCATATGTGGAAGTGCTCGGTTCGCTGTTGTTAGTCATCCGGGTTCAATTCATCATGGCGGTACCCGCTGGAAGGTCTGTGGTTTTCGTGACAGGGAACGCAAAAAAACTTGAAGAAGTAAGAAACAAATACTTCATACCTGAGATGGATTGTATGTTTACGGTCGGAGTGGCCTTTCTAATCCGTTCCAGGAAGAATATGTGTTCATTTAACGGTCCTTTTCATGCTGCATGTTGAGCTAGCTAGTTAAAGTGAGATTGAGACTGGAGCAGTAACTTAATCCAGAAATCCCTTGTTTCGTTTGCCACAAAAAGGCCTCACAAGATTTATGAAGATTTATGCTTCGTCTGCTTGTTTGTGATCCATCAGGTCATTCAGATACTGGGCGACAAGTTTCCCTACAAACTAGTGGCGAAAAAGATCGACTGTGAGTATCAAAAGTAACACCACCGGCTAAAGAAAAATAAATACATTAAAATTATGTGGTCATTGCTTTTGCAAAATTTTCTTTATGCAGTGCCTGAATACCAGGGAGAGCCAGATGAGATCTCCATACAGAAGTGTAAGGAGGCTGCACGACAGGTACAATGTAATACCACTGCCATATCACGTATTAATTAAAGACAGTGCCTTAACACCCCCGCCCCCCCCAATTCAGATTGATGGACCAGTCATAGTAGAGGACACCTGTCTATGTTTCAGAGCTTTGGGGGGATTACCTGGTCCTTACATGTAAGTCAACTATCTAAAGTATGTATTCAATGGTATCATCTTACATAGTGATAGTGAGCGTCAATTTTAAAACAAATATTTGTTTCCATAGTAAATGGTTCCTGGAAAAACTCAAACCAGAAGGTAAGTAATGAAGTAAATGCTATCTAGAATGTGTTGTTTAAACAAACGTATTCAGAGCTTGATGAGTGCTTGATAATCAAGTTAGGAAATCCCAGAAAGTTGATTCAGTTCATTTGAGCAGATTGCTTTCAATTGGAGAAACCTGTCATCCCTTATCCAGATGACTTCACTGCAGGCTCCCAAACCTTATAGACAGTACGGTTGCATAAAGATCAGCACCATTGCTTAACAATGACTCACGTGACCAGATATGCCAATTAGAATTTTTTTTCACTTCATTCATTCATTGAAAAAGAATTTTCTTCAGAAAAACCAAAGAACTGATGGCTAGTTGCACGGAAGTGTTACCTGAACAGGCCAGAACTTGGCAGTCTACACTTACAAGCCAGAGGCCAATCTTTTGATGAAGATGTGCAGATTCTGGACAGGAAAGAATGAAGGTTTGAGCGAGGAGGGCATTGATATAAAAATAGAGGCCCCCTTCCTCAGTTCTAAAAGTACATCTCCTACCATCTTACAATGCCGTGATTGGAGCCATTCCCCAGTTCTTTGTTAGTAGTACTCATGGCCATTCATATTTGCATATCAGCAGTCATCAACTGATCATGTGGCTCATTCTTATGCAAGCACCTTAATAGTTACATTTTACAATCTGTTTATAAACCTGCAGTCAGTTGATACTGAAGAAGTCGCACGGTCACTTCACATAAACCAAATCAACATTCTGGTATTATGCAGAGCTTCTTTAGAAAAACTAGTCTTGACTTTTGAGGGGTGTTGTGTTTTGTTTTTGTTTTTTTTTGTTTTTTTTCTTTAAATTATTATTTTTAAAATACGTTTTAGGTTTGTACAAACTTCTAGCTGGATTTGAGGATAAATCTGCATGGGCTCTCTGCACTTTTGCGTACTCTGCTGGGAAAGATGAACCCATTCAGCTCTTCAGAGGGAAAACAGAGGTCAGTCTGTCTCTGTAAATCTGTCCTGGTGTTTGTGCTTTTGTGCGTGTATTTTGAATTGACTCCTGTGGTATTTTCAGGGGTGCATTGTAGAACCCAGAGGGCCTCGAGACTTTGGCTGGGATCCTTGTTTCCAGCCAGATGGATATGACAAAACGTAAGCAAAACAATTTGCATTTCCCCCTTTCGACCAACAAGGGGAGCCAGAGGTTAACACACTGCCTCTGCATTATCAACCATACAAAATCCTTTTTGCTTCATGCGGTGCACTTGGGATGAAGTATTACTGTTATTATTTAACATTTGTATCAAATAATAATTTTCACTACTAATTTCTTCTCACTTCTCTGCAGCTATGCTGAACTGCCCAAAGAAGTTAAGAATTCAATCTCCCACCGGTACCGGGCGCTTGCTGCCATGTCTGAGTATTTCTCGCAAACCAACAATACCTCACCACAGACCAAGAAGAAGAAAAAGGAGGAAGACTAAAGATAACTTTTGCTCCAACTTCAGGCTTTGAAGTTGCAGTATTATGCATCAAATATAAAGGGAGAAAATATTCCTTAGTAAGACACTGTTTGTTAGCCCAGAAAAATACAAAAGATAAAACATTTTTGATGCATACCCGTAGTCTCTTAAGCGGGCAAAGTGCTGCGTAATATCTGTTTTCTCTTATTTTTTAATAAATGTTTTTGAACAAATGCAATAGTCCATGTGAACATTTCTCTTTGAATATTACCTCTTGGATACTCTGAGACAACCTTCTGAGTTTTTGCTTCCAAGGACTGACAGAGATAGACTGAGGAAGAGTATAATTCATAAAAAACAAGAGCTCCAGGGTCCTGATGAGAGCAGCAGACTCCTCTGTGGCTGAGACTGGCTCCTGGATTTGGGGAGGGAAGCACAGGGCTAGAGTCCAGAGAGGGGAGGGTCCCTGAAAGGGAGAGCGGGGTGTTCAGTACAAACACCACAGTGATAACAAAGAATCTTGGGTTATAAATGACCCATGAAGTGAAAGCCTCCAAGCAGGAACTATGCATACACCTGTGACTAATATCTCCCACATGTATTGAATCAGTGATGCATGCTTCCACAGCAGTAGAAGCATGTGTCTACTTCTACTGTTACCAACTGTTTAATCACTTCAATCACTTGAATCAGTTGTGTATTGTTCTCACTTATCTTTCCTACATGAAGCACTGCACACTGTAAAATTTTCCCATCTAGTTAATAACATTGATAATCAGTAAAAGTAACAGTTTCAGAAATAAAAGTGCAAACACCGGACCGACCACCCTGTTTCCCTAGACCTCTGACTCTGATTTGGGAGTTGAAATAACAAGTTGCAAAAACAAAAAAAGAACATGGGAGCTGTTTTGTTCTCGTCAGGAAACATTACCAGTTTTTCCCAGAATACGAAGTCTGCCTGCCAGGCTTCAGGTTACTAGAGGTAAAAGACAAAACAATTACTGTAAGTGCTGAAGCATTAATCAAAGCCCCACTGTCTGTGTGAATGTTGGATCATTTGAAAGGTATGATAAGGGCATGATACCTAAATTTCAATACACTGTCCAAGCCTACTAACAGGAACAATATTCATGATTTTAATATGATACAGTTTTTGGTTGATAATGTGTTATGTCGTCCCTGGGGTCTATTTATGTAGATTTCTAAGTGTCTTCAGCGTCATATGTAGAAATCTCACAATATATTTCATTCACTCCACTTTACTTACTTTAGTACTACTTGCAGCTCATTTTTTCTTGCCTTTTTTGTACTAAAGAGTGTCTGCAGCACTTAAAAAATCTGTTTCCAAGAAAAAGAGTTCTACTCCTGGTACCATCCAAACTATAGAGATTAATAATGCCAAAGTTTCTGAGTTTTCTTAAAAAGCCATTCAGATTTAAAGTTTTTGGACAGAGTTTTAAAAAAATGTTGTAATCCAGATACTGATTTCTGGAATAGGAAAATAAATAAATAAAAGAAAAAAATATATATATATACATATATATATATATCTCGTGGCTCAAGAGTTGGAAGAAAAGTGTCCGGCAGCCTCGCCTCTGTCAGTGCGCCCCAGGGCAGCTGTGGCTACAATGTAGCTTGCCATCACCAGTGTGTGAATGGGTGGATGACTGATTGTGTAAAGCGCCATTTGCCATTTACATATATCTATTCTTTTTTTAAAATTTGTGACTATATTTCTTATATTTCAATTTCCTTTACCATGGTAGAAACAGACAATGGTTCTTTTGTTTGAAACTGACTCTCACTCATGTGCATACGACAAGCATTGCAAGCCAAAAACCTGGAGACTATAGAACTTGCCCAGGAGCCCGTCAGTAGTAGGCTTTTTTCCAGGCACTGAAAGCCCATGGTAGCTGGAAAAGCGTCTCCTGACATGACCTGCAAATCAAATACCTTTCCCCAAAGCCCTCATGGGGAAACACAGGATGTTTTCATTCTTTATTACAAACAGAACCAACACAATGCTTATTCAAGGAAACTTGCTGTTCTAATAAGAGAGTATGCTTTGGTTAAAGAAGGAATGTGCTGCTTAGGGATCACTGAGAGGAAAGGACGCCTGACTTTACGAGATTCTTAATCAGTCGTGGTTGTGCCAGAGGAGAGGGAGGGCTTGATGTGGCACTGGGGAGACAGACTTTACTTCATTTTTATTTGTTATGCACGACTCACCTGAATTCTCCTGCTGTGACAAGTTTTATTTAACAGCAGATTCAAGTTAAAAATATTTTTTTCTTCCTACAATAACACGTGTACCTGGAAAAGGCTTTGATTATACACCACATGACTTACAATGCTGAAATCTAAAAAAAAATCTGACTGCAGAAGGACACTTAATAGAGGCCATATTCCACTCTATAAATTTGGTTTCACCAAACTCACTCTTGAATGAAGTGTCTCCAAGGGCTTTTAGGGTTCAGACTAATGAATTAATCCACCATGAGGCCACTGGTGTGCATGATGGAAACAGTTGACCTAATACATATTCCTGCTGGGACTGCTCCTCTCTGTTTTCACTGTTTATGACAAAACCATGGAGCTCTCTGTGGAGGCACAGAGGGCTCCATGAATATTTTCCTGTTTTTAACTTCTCCAGAGAGATGTTGGGATCTAATTTTAGCCAAAACCTTCTGACTTGTACAATGACTTTTGGCACTACTTTTATCACCACTGTACTGTAAAAACAGCCAGTATAAAGAGCATATCAGAAGCTGGATGTTACAAACTTAAAATCAAGTAGTCCTAAGGGGAAGACTGCAATTTATACATAAGAATAAGGTATTTCTCTTCGTTAGTCATTTCTAATTTACTTGTGTCTTGTCTGAAACAGGTCTCTCTTGTAAATGAGACACTGAGTCTCAATAGGACTACTTGTATAAATAAAGTTTAAATTATTAATCCTTTATTTATCCAGGTAAAAAATCTCATTGAGATTAAAAATCTTATTTCCAAGAGAGACCTGGCAATAAATAAAATAAATAAGTCTGCATAAAACATGCTTGAGTACAACAGCAGTGTTTTAGAGTAAAATACAGAGAGAATGAGACAAATAATTCCAGACATGTATAATAAAGTCATTAATTTTTTCAACATTTAATTGTTTTTGTTTCAGCCCTTAAATTAAAGTTGATTTTGAAATTTTATCACCTTGTAAACATTTCAAGACCCAACTGTACCTTTACGTGGAAAGGAAATGTCTTCAAATGAACGATAACTTGCTCATATTAATCCAATATGTGAGATTTACTACAGAATATAGTGGCATGGTACATACCAATCATTTGAACTTTAAATAAAACTAAACAATAGTTCAGTTTTTAAATAGAACAAAGCATAACAGGGACTCCTGTGTTTCAGGGAAGAAGCATGACTGCTGCTCTCTGAAAACTTTATTTGCATCAAAACATACATCTGACTATATCTCAGCCCTAAAACAGACCATAGCATTGACGCCATGCATAAAATATTCTTAAAATATGTAATTAACTACTGAACTGATTGAGAGATTTAAAAAAGTTTAACTATGAGGTTATTCAACAAAGCATTTCCCTCCATAATAGCACTTTTTTTAAAAAGATAGCAACTGCATTATGGTATAGGGGGAAGGTGGCTTTAAATAAAGGGTCTATTCCACCGGTGGAGATGTGTTGTGTGACATTTGATGCAAACAGAATAAGCTCAGAATTTCAAAAATATAGTCTATAACCAGCCTGCCTTTTAAAAATGTTGTTAATGTCCCCCAGGGAGAGAGACCGAGAGACACCACATCATAAAAGTGGACTTGCTCTACCCGAAGAGCCCAGGGTTATGCAGAGTCAGAGTCTGTACGAGGTGCTGAAAGTCCTTCACCATCCAGGGCTGTTGGTGTGTCCCCACTGCACAGGCACTGCTGCTCTCAGGGCTGATACTCTGCGGGTCATTAAATGTTATGAGGACATCTGTGGAGAACTGCGGCAGACGGAACAGGCCCAAGTGGATGGTCACTGAATTCCTTGCTTCTTCATTGAACTTAGAGACGCACTGAGTCCCAGACAGCATCCACGCAGTGCTGCACTCTGACAGGGACAGCTCAGATTTGGGCAGAGCCACAACACTGGTCACTTCAAAAGCCCCCGGCTCCAAAGCTTTGTTGCTACCCGCGATGTCCTCAAAGTGGTACCTGGCTGCATCCTGGTCAGCCACCTGACCCTGGTACTCCACCAACTCGACGATCAGGCTCTGGTCTGTGTGGGCGTGGGCAAACACCTCCTGGTTGTCCGGGATTTCCCTCAGCTCGCTGATGTCTGTGGCGCTGTGAGGGATCACAGCTGACAGGGCTCCTCCAAACAGAGGATGAGCCTCGTTAGCGCTGCCTGCTGCACTCTGCATTTCTCTGTGAAGCCTGTAAACAGAAAGAAACACCACAGGTGAGACCGTCTCCACCCATATAAACACCACCTACTTAACAAAAATTGTAAAGGAAAAAAAAGAAGCTTATAAACGCACATCTGCAGCTCACCAACTCACCTCCCACTGCACGCTCAATGTGGTTCCGGTGAAAACTTAATCTTCTTCTTGCGCGTGTGGCTTTTTTTGCCATTATAACAAACACGCTGCTGCCACCTACAGGTGTGGCAGACCTCGACAGAGACGATTTCGCAGAATAAACTTAAAAAATAAAAATCTAAAATTTCTGATTTTGTTTTAAAGCTCATAACATACATAGCAAAAAAAAAAGAAAAAAGAAAGAAAGATATAAGTAGGTTTAATTCGAACATTTAAATGCTGAATGTCCAAATGACGTACATGGACGTTCAACAAAACAAAGTTCCCAATATATTATTCATCTGCATAAAAGTAACACAAATTTTGTGCTAAAAGGATAAGTATAAACTTATATGATCCCAGTCCTGCTTTGTGTTTCATAGCCAGATTCAACTTTCTTTCAAATGACCTGGAAATGACACAAATGACAAATGACACAAATAAACAAAAGACTCCCTTAACGAGGTAAAAAGATGGATAAATTGATTTACATTAATTTTTTTGTTGCATGAATTGATTAGGTTCATTAATAATCAGCAGCCATAACTATGCAGTTTCCACAGGTCTTTTGTTCCAATTTGAAATCAGACTTTGCCTTTATGTGATAAATTACACCTTGGATACGGATTCAACTTTTTTTTCATCTTTTTTTGGGAGGGTGGATTGTACCTTTAAAAGATGTTGGGTATATTAATTATGTTTGGTCTCAATTGGATTTGTGGGAAAGAAACGACTCAGTCTTTTCCTTTGTGAGTAAAAATAACGTATTTTTTGTTTGAAAATGTGAAGTTGTCAGTGTTATCAGCTCAACATTTTTAAGCAACCCAAATGTAACAAGGAAGAAAGCATGTACAGAAAGAGCGGAAGAATCTGTCTATTTATAGATCAGCTAAAACTTATTTTATCGTATTTATTTGAAGAAACAAGTGGTAATACCCTTGGCACAATTCTCTGTCTCAGCACTGGTGATTGTTTGCAATAAATAAGGTAAAGGCACCATAAATACATTGGTAAAATTATTTGTTTCTTTGAAGAGACCAGATTTTTCTTCTTTCCAAAAATATATCACTTTGATCCCATTTGAACTTTCTGTGTAGAAGTGGAATATTTACTGCATAAAATAATAATGGATTGCATTTATATAGCGCTTTTCGGGGCTCTCAAAGCGCTGTACAATTCCACTATTCACTCACTCTCAAAAGAACGTAAGGTAAAACATTTTCCGCAGGCCGTCAAACATCTGCGGCATTCTCTCCTCCTCCTCCACCAGCTGTTTGTGTTGATTTCCTGGTCAGCTGATTCAGACCGAGCAAAGATAGGAAGAGGAGAGCTGACATCCACAATGATCATCGTGTTTCATGGTCATTGATAGCATTTGCGATGAATCAAACAGATCCGTAAAGTCGCATTAAGCCTTCGTGTTAATTTCTGAGTTTCTGTGTGGAGGAGTTTACCTGCTTCGAGCGAGCGGCGGATCCTGTGGAAAACAGCAGGTAGCCGCGTTAGCATCCTTAGCTTAGCTTAGCTTGGTAGCTAAGCGGCCTGTTTCATACAGGTAAAATAATAAAGAAGAGTGTAACTAAACTATAGTAGCTTTTAAATTGTTTTTCGTATTGTGGAGTTGAAGCTTCATTGTTAATTAGGTTGACAGGAATATTATTTGCTAAGATTTAGGCTGTTAAATAGCTCGACCTGCTAAAGTTGTTGACGGCTGTGATATAATGTTAATTAGCTTATGAGATTGTGAGCTTGAGTGTTCAGTTTTACTCCTTTGCTAAACTGAGGGACCCTTAAAGCTATTACTTTACATGTAATAGAAAAAAGGGGGAAATCGGCCAAGCTAAGGGTTAACCCCTAACCCCAAGCCAAGGTTTACTCATCTGGTATTCCTCCCTTGATAGAAATTGATTGTGGGGTTGATTTTTCATTCTTCTTCTGTTTGCGTAAAGTTGCAATCAATGAATTGATTAGGGTCATTAATAATCAACAGCCAACATTAAGCAATTTCCACAGGTCTTTTGTTCCAATTTGAAATCAAGCCTTTCCTTTATGTAATAAATTACTGCTTTTCTTTCTGTTTTTCTGTTTTTTTAAAATTGACTCATCCTGCTTTCCTGCCTGAGCCTTAACATGTTACATAGATGTAACTCTGGCTTCTTTCTCTTCACACTATTCCTGCTTCAGATCTGTCCCCTGCCTCTCTTCTCTGTTTACTGGAAAGCTCTTCTCCTCTCCTGACCGCTGAAAGGCCCAGTTTTCCAGCTGCAGTGCCAGAAAAAGAATCTGAGAAAGCCACTGTGTCAGAACTAGCTGGATTCAATGGTATAAGTTGTATTGTTGGGTTAGCAGAGGTTCTGTGTGTGTTTGTGATTATATTACCACTGAGGGTCACATGTTGTTTAGTTCAGTGTCACAGAGGCCCTTTAATGAGGCATCTGTGTGTGTTTTGTCTCGCTCTTTGGAGCATGAAACACCCAAACACAGACTCCAGGGTGCATAATTGGAAGAACAGCATGTTTTCCATTTCCGTGTTACATGGAGAGCAATGATGACATTTCCTTTCATATCTAGTGAGACTCAACACCTGCTCCACCAGAAGGATTTGGATTTAAAACAGAAAATAAGATATCTGTTTTTGGACTGTTTTAAAAAAATATTATGTTTCTTGTATATGAGAAGCTGGAAACTCAATATCTGATCCAACATCACATCCAATTACTTTGGGGACTGCAATAATCAGTTATCTTGAGCTACACTCTTGAGAGTCCTAAACCTGATACACTAAACAGGCTATGTAAAGTAAAATAGCTCAGGTGAATAAAATAGAATACAGATGTCTTGCATTAAAGTGGCTCAATATATCCAGAACAATAAGAGTGAAATAAAGTAGCTAAACAAACAAATAGAGTTGTATTGCTGAACTGTGAATTCACATTTAGTCATTTATAATGTTTAGATTCTCAGTATGTTTGTAAACTCTGCATGTGGTTATGTCTGTAACTCCTTTCCTCTTACCAATACTGGAATCTTCTCAATTCAGGTATCTAACTCTGTTTTAAGTTCTCCCACAGTGTGGTAAAGCTTCATTGATGATTTTTCTTCTCCTGCCCTACAGAGGGAGCCAGACCGGGAGGAGCAGCCTGAAGACAACATGCCACCGAAGTTTAAACGACACCTCAACGACGATGAGGTCACGGGATCCATTCGCAGCGAGAGGGTGAGACACAAATAGACATGAACGAGCTGGTGCTTGGCATTTGGGTTTGCAACAAATTGCATCTGCAGTTAGAGAAGTAAAGTAGGGCATGTAGTATATTTTCTTAACCACTTATACCATTCATGGTTGGAGAGAGATTGAGCCTGTTCCTTCAGATGTTAGGCAAGAGGGTATTGGACATGCCGGACTTCAATCTCATAGGGTAACACATTACTTTTACTGTGGATTGACTGATTGAGCCCATCCTGAGCGAGGAAAAAGCCCTGTATCAGATGTAGATTTTTCCAAGTTTATTTGTCAGATTAGTCATAATGGAAAAACAACAAAAATAAGGGGAGAGAACCAAAGCGACTTTTTTTTTAAGGGGTGAAGCTTTAGAAACTGCTACGGCCAAATGTCTGGTCCTCATCAGGTTGATCATCCCGTCCCACGCACCTGCACCTCCCCTGTCCTCCCTCCTATTCTTTATTGTGTTCATTCCTCTGTGTCATCCTGTTTGTTGTTGTGCTGAGCTGAGATCAAAGCAAAGCTTACCGGGAGGCTTGCATAACAAAATAACCTCCCATGCTTTTCCTTCAGTGCCCGGCCTCCTGTCTTACAATAATTGCTAACAGTTTCCTTCACGTCTGCTGTCTCAAATGGAAAGAAAGAAAGACGTTTGTGCAGAAGGAGATTGTTAGTGCCTCAACTTATAAAGCATTTTATGATCATATGGCCACCATTCCCACAGATTTTTTGCAGATGCCGTGTTATTTACAGGAGAATAAATTGTATTGGCTCGACATTGACTGGCAGAATTGACACTACAGTGCATCCATAGGCGCCGCAGTTATTAGAAGGTGAATGCCATGGCTGAAAGAATTGAGATTTTAACCTTGGTTACTGCTAAGGTAATGAAATTCAAATGTAATTGATCTTTCTCATAAAAATTCCACACTGTTGGGTTTTAATATCGATTACCTTTCTTGTGTAGTATCTAGTAGCAGTGGATAAAGTCCACCTGCCTTCAGTCCAATAAGAAACAGACTCGTTCTCTTCTCCTGTGAGAATTCAATGCAGCTGTCCTCACTTATTCTTTATAATTAACAATTTACACCAGAGTGCTTTTTGCCCTGATTACAGCCAGCAGTGGCTCAGACTTGTCGTCACTGCAGGGATATTGTGGCGTAATTCACCGTAAGATGCCAGACAGTTTGTCCCATCCTTTTCTTTTTACTTTTTTATCTGATCTGTAAATTTTTATGTTGGATTCTCAGCATACTGATTGTCCATCCATTCATCCATTTTCCTCCACTTATCCGGTTCGCTGGGGTAGCAGCCTAAGCAGAGCCACCCAAACCTCCCTCTCCCTATCCTAGTCCTCCATCTTATCCAGGGGAACACTAAGGTATTCCCTGGCTATCTGAGAGATATAATCTCTTCAGTGTGTCCCTGGTCTACCCTGTGGCCTCCTTCGGGCAGGACATGCCTGGAAAATCTCACACAGGAGGCATCCCAACCACTTCAACTGGCTCCTTTTGATGTGGAGGAGTAGCGTCTGTACTCCGAGCCCTTCTTGAATATAAAGAAGAGGCCAGCCACCCTTGAGAGAAAGCTTACTTCTGCCACTTGAATTCACACTCTCATTCTTTTAGTCACTATCTAAAGAGCATGACCATAGGTGAGGGTAGTGATATAGCATAATGATCGTCCTGCTCTGAAACCATTTCACTCCAGTGCTTGTGTAATGTAGTGGCTGCTCTCACACATCACATTCTTAGATCAACAGACTTGAACTTTTATTGCTGCACACTGTGACGACTGCCCACCTGGCCAGTAATAACAAGGCACCAGGCTGGAAAACAAAATCTGGGGAAAAGTTAATGGTGTGCCTGAATTCAGCCAGTCATGCAACACAAGCTTGGGTTTGTATTGAGCCTGTCTTTAGAAATAAGACAAGAAATAAGACAAGAAAACACATCGGGTGTCTGTTTTAGTAGTCACATAGCTCTTTGTAGGTAGGCAGTGTGTTTACACACATATTGGTTATGTGTTCCTCCAATTATTATGCATTATTTTAGTGATGCCCTTATTTGTGGTCACTAACAACCTCTACTTAGAACAGATGAAGGAGTTTTTATTGGGCTTTGGCCAGCAGAAATTCAGCTTTTTTTAAATTTTTTGCTTTTCAGCCACCATACAACAGCTGTTGTTGTATTCCTGGGTGATTTTCTTGCAGTGTGCTGGGGATTATTATCCTGCAGTGGGCTGCTATGGGGTTGCGCTGTTTTGGCATCAGTGTTTAGGCAGGGTGTTCAGGTGTGAAAGTAACATGTTGATTAATTGCCAGGACCCAAGGTTTCCTAGCAAACAACAGCTTTTTAACAAGCTGATCAGTTTGACTGTATTTAGACAATCTGTTAGTGGTTTTAATGTTTTGGCTGATCGATGCACTGGGCTAATGTTGTATTCACTGTATTGACCTTCGAAGGATAGTAAGTCAAAGACTGTCATTGATCCCTAAAGCAGCATTGTGGCCTTTTGGTGAATAAAGTGCATCCAGTTTCTTGAGTTCTCGTCACCAGGACTACTCCTCAGCAATCTGCTCAGGCTTTAATATTGGTTATAGACTAGCGCTCTGACCAAGTCCCTCCTTATCCAAAGTAGATATCAGGCAGGAAATAGTCCCAACTTCTGTGACCTCTGACCTTTTTCTCTTTTACAGAGGAATTTGTTGGAGGAGGACTCTGATGAGGAGGAAGACTTCTTTCTGTGAGTGTTTGTTAATTAATTTAATAATAATACATTAGATATTTAAAATTAAGTTGCATTTCAAACAGTAGAGCATTAATTTGCTCAGATGAATCAGGTTGTGAAGATGTTATGTTTTTCTGACATATACTGACCAGGTTTTAGAGCATGGAGAAAACAACCAACCACCAAATTGAGAAAGTTTAATAGCCAGTCTAAAGTTGTAGCCAGTCTATGGGAGTAATATTGATAATATTGATTGTTAGAGCATAGTACACTAACTAATCAGCACAATTCATGCTTGTAGTCTGTACATTTGACTTCATCCATGCTTGTTTTTCAGGAGAGGGCCAACAGGACCCAGGTTTGGACCTCAGAATGACAAAATCAAGCAGTAAGTACAAACACATACCTCATTACAACAAAGAGTCAGAGGTCAGAGTAGTATTTCCATTACTGGTTTTGATATTGGTGTTACGTAACTATGGTTCGTAATGTTTACCAAAAGCTGCTGGTTATTACCAGATTGTGTAAGAGAGCCCATCATGTGCAGGTTATTGTGTAACCTTCTCAGGATGTCTCAGTCCCTCTGCAGACTAACAGAGAACAGAGGAGGTCATTGTTTAGATCGTCTCGCACTCTGACTCGTTTCTCCACACTCCATTCATACTTTATAGTTTGTTATTGTTGTGAGCATATGAAACTAGATGCCATAGCTGCACATTTGACGAATGTTAAATTCACGGCGCTCTTGAACCTTAACCGCTGTGGTCACTGTAGTTGTTTATGTGTCATGATGGCAGCTCATACTTCTTTTATGTCTTTCTTTCTTGTTTGTTTTGCTCTGGCTTATGACTGTATACTACCTTCAGCATGCAATCAAGCTGAAAGCCAAGTCTGATAATTTACTGCAGAGCTTTTGTTTGAAACAGTCAGTTTGATTGTGAGTGAGAGCAGACAGTTGTTATAGAGAGAAATTCCACAGTTTTATATCATTACTTTTCCTCCCTCGTGAGTTTCTTTGCCAACTTCTTTCCGCTTGTTAACCATGCAGGCCTCCAAGTGGTATTACTCTAAAATAAGGGTGACCTAAGGGTAATGTGAACTACTCATGCCATACTCAGTTATGAGTAGTATAAATAAAGGATTTGAACTTAATGCTGCAGATACCTAACAGGTGCAGATCAGGTCACGCTGAGGCTGTCAGGCTTTTCATTGTCTGCCAGCTGGACAAGGCCAGACATAGAGAATCTTTTTACTGTACCAAAATAAGACCGGTCCCACCATTGTGATTCTGTGTCCTCAGGGTGCAGTCGCAGGTCGACGAGGTGATCGACGTGATGCAGGAGAACATCTCCAAGGTGATAGAGAGGGGCGAGCGACTCGATGACCTGCAGGACAAGTCAGGTGAGACACACCAGCCACCGCGTGTGCATATTTACCAGACATGTGTGCACTACTCAAGCATGAAAGGCAGGAAATACCATTATTATTATTGTTTGTTTTAAGGTTTAGTTTCCAGAAAGACCCTACAGACTTATTTTATTTTGGGTTACCTAGGTATTTAGTAAATTTGATGCTATGTGCATCGAATTTAGAAGAAAGTCATTTACTAATGAGGCTTGGACATTCGTAGCATGCAAACAACCTTAAAGTTGAATGCCCTCAACTTTAACGGTAATGCAAGCATGTGGTTAGCTCTCATTACAGTGTGAGACTAATTTAGAATAGTTTTTAACAGATGTATTCAACTGGTAAGAAGGTCCAAAGTCAAACAAACAGCCAAGTGTTACTGTGC
>NW_005187447.1:612967-643273 GCF_000239375.1 Pundamilia nyererei | reverse complement strand
CAGCTGGCTGGATGAGGGGGTGTCCCTGATTTTGACACACACACACACACACACACACACACACACACACACACACACACAGATGTTGTACATTGTACTCCAGCTTAGGTCTATTGTGTTGACCAGACAAGCAAGACAATGACGCACATCTGGAACACATCTTTGTGTGTCTTTGATGTGAGTCTTTGTGCATGTGGACATGTCTGTGTCTAATTGTGGCTCCGCTGTGCCTGTCGCCCTTCAGCCTTCCTTCTGCGTTTACGTGAGAAATTTACAATCATGTAATCGACACTAGCAGTTTGCCCTCTGACCCATGTGCAGGTAGTCTGTGGTTAAATTCCACAAGAGTCTTTTTAGAAGCCTGAGCACTGCTCTGTAGTGGTGACAGGTTGTAAACATGGAGATGGAAACAGCAGAGACAAAGACTTTAAATAGGACGCAAGCTTAGATAAGTAATACAGTGCACACTAGGGAGCTCATCCCTACCCTCATGTTATCATGCATAAACATAAAGTTAACAACAGTATCCAAGAAACAGAAAATCGGCGGTGCGGGTGAGTCGTTTGGAGAAGGGCTGGAGGAAATGTGTTTTTGCTCCATTGTGTTTTAATGTGGAAACTTGTACAACAATTGATGCCAATAGAGTTGGTTTAAAAAAAAAAAAAAGATGTTTAGAGGAGTGACTTCACCATCACAGTTAAGTCTTACATAACTCCTACACATGCACAACACCGAGCCAAAAAACTTGAGTGACCCTATCCAGTTTGAAAATGAGAACAATATTCAGCTTATTGTTTACTTTACCAATAAACAGATGTCCTTTTTTTTTTTTTTTTGTCCTCTTCGATTTACCCTCCTCACGTGTCCTTCACTCATCTGTGCCGTAATCATGTGATGTTGCAGAGAGCCTATCGGACAACGCGTCTGCTTTCAGTAGCCGAGCCAAACAGCTGCACAGGAGGATGTGGTGGAGAGATATGAAGGTGGGGCATCCATTTCTTATTTAATATATATATATTTAAATGCAACACAGATAACATTTAAATATCTGCTCATTATGGAAATGAGGAGGTAATCTAGCAAATCAGCTTGATTAGCAAAAGTTTTAAGTTCTGTAGTTATTTGTAGTCTGCAAGTAGCTATTTCCAAAGTTGATCTACAAATAGGCAAAGCATTGAACCCCATGATAGCGCCCTTCATTTGGATAATGAAGGAGAAATTATACAAATTATACGAACATTTTACGTATTAATGAATGCCTACATTAACTTTTAGTGTTATTTTTAATGCATTTAATGAGTTATTTTTTGCATGTATTTACGATTATGACAGTTTTTGGTCCTCCATGGGAGATGTTCACCGTTGTGTGTTCGGTGTCTAATGTGTTGTTTCTCTCTCAGATGAAGATGATTATTGCGCTGGTGGTGGTTGCTCTCCTGCTGATTATCATTAGTAAGTATTATACCAAATACATGAACCGAGTGTAAATTTACAAAGTGCGCAGGACTTCTCTCTTACTGTTACTTTTTTCTTTTCTTCTCTTCATCAGTTCCAGTGATTCTTCGATATCGCTAGTGACTTTGGAGGAGGATGGGAACAATCTTCCTCTTCCTCTAGCTACCCCTGCACACAATCCTCCACTCCAGCTAGGGGGCGGCAGCCAGCTTCCCACACCCTCTTCCGTATCATCCTGTATACCCTCAAGGATCTGGTCTCTACTTGCCACTTAGTACAGATCTTATCACTGTATTCTCACATAAATCTACAGTGAGGTCGGTACTAAGGCTTGGTTTGATCCCCAACTTGAAACTAATCTCCAGAAATGGGACACATGGGGAAAAAATGGGGAGATATTCCACCAGTGCTGTTTGGGAGAAACCTCTCAGCCCTCTAGTCAATGTGAAGGAGTGCTCCATTCCATGATACATATCACATGCAGGACGTGACAACAAGTCCTGCATGTAACATCATATACATCGATATTGTAAAGGCAGGGAATCGATGCCAACCATCTCTTAGTTTAGCCAGTCTGTTTCTGCTGCAGCAGTCTTATATAAAGAGGCTGTGAACTTCCAGCAGATAAACCTCTGATGTCTGCCCACGATTTCCTTGTGTGCTCACTTATTCTGAGGCTTGGACACTGAGAATGTTTTCTGCCCATCACAAGGTGGGAGAACATCTGAGGTTCATCTGTGAGGTCTAAAGTGGTGTTTCTTTCTTAATCATTTCAGTGGCTTTGACTGCTTTCACTTTTCAGGTATCTTTCCTCGTTCTCACAGAAACATGAGACTAGAAAGGAACTACATGTATTCATACAAGAACCTGCTCTGTAACAAATATCACCATAGATTGTTAGTGTACAGAAGAACCATGTCAAACCAAAACACCAAGGTTATGAATGTCTCCTAACCATTCTGTTCTCAGATGCTGAGCTTGGTCACAGCTGTCAAATTTGTTTTCCCGCTTGTGACATTACATCATCTCTCACGCTGCAGATGGTTCTGTTTGGTTTATAGGCTGCTTCTGTCTTTTTCTTTTTCTCCACTGTTTTCGATTTCTTATTCGCTCAAGTGTTTAGCTGCTGGTGTTCCCGTCGTCGTTGGAGGGACTGTATGGTTCACTGTATGGTTACGTTATAAGGAGGGGGGGGTGATTTATGTGGTGAAAGCTGAGCTGTGAAACAAGAGTAGGTGTAACTGTCTGGAATTAACTCTACATGGTCTTTTTTTAATTTATTTTGGCTGTAAATATTGATTCTGTAATGATGTATAATACTCTGGCATTGCATTGGAAGACTGTGATCCTTTTTTTTGCTCTGAAATAAAATGATTTTAAAGGGCACTTGTCTGCTTTGCTGTGGTCTGAATTGGTACACTGTCTTATAGGAAGTCAGAATAGATGAGTATGGATGGAGGGCGTATGGGGAAATATGTATAGAGGGGGAAAAAGTAATTCTCATGCCGTACCTCCACTTTGAAACACTCTTAACTATCCTCATGCTCTCAGAGCCTGCAAAGTCCTTTTATCTCTTCTCATTACCCGACAGTTTTATTGGCTTGTGGCTTTACTGGCAGTTTGGAGTCCCATGATGGCACTAAAGTTGGAGGGACCGGAGCTCGTGAGGTGTTATTGTTCTGACAGACGCGCTGCCTCTCGTTCCCTGGACAGTAGACGCAAACGCACACTGACAGCTCTGCCCTTTACTTAGCCAGCACTACCCAACTCTTCTAAAGGAGGAGGAATTAAATTGGCCCATAGGGACCTTGCCTTTTATTGATCATACGCAAATGGCATTCCAGTTCGTGCTCATTAGTGATGCACACAGTAGGGGGGATGACTTAATTTCAGCTATGAAGAGGAGAGAGGTCATTTCATGTCATGCACTTGCCTGAATGTCGTTAAAGCTGTGGTGATAAAGGTGCATGTTGCTCGATGGTAACCACAGAGGCTGTAAAGTCCTGGCTGTAAAAGCTGCTGCCCTGTCAAGAGTTAGAGCTTAGAGTTTTGAATTTTGCTACTGGTCAGGAAAAAAGATTTGGGCCACACTACTACTTAAATCTATGAGACACTTTTATCCGTTGCCCCTGCTGAGACACTCCCACATTGGCAGCCGAGGATGTTTTGGTCCTCTGCAAGGTGCTGATATCTGATGACTTCAGATTCCGGGCATAGCGACGAATTTATGAGTCGTATAAAAGTGAATTAAACCCACAAGAAAGCAGAATGGATAATATGGCAGCCAGTTAACGAGCACACACCCTCTTCATCTGAGAATGATCAAACAGAAGATCATAGTGTCAGTGGTTTTAGGAGACTCTTTGCTCTTTATTTTAATTCTCCTCGTGAGTGTTTACCTGTGGTTCTTTTGGTTTCGCCTTTAAACTTCTCTTTAATTTAAATTATTGGAAAATATTAATGAAATTAATATCTAACAATACCACATAAAAGAAAAGTTGATTTTAAGCATAGTGTACCCTATTCATCTGTTCATCCATCTTTCCAGCCAGTCATTGCTTCGATAAAGGTAAATGTGTCAAGTAAGCATTACCAGAAGCAGTATTACGTCTGCATGTCTTATCTTGTTTACTTTCTAGCTGACTGGCTCTCCTTTTCCCTCTTTTCCCTTTGGCATCCCTAAAGTAGACGATTTAGGCATCAGAGTGATCTGCCAGGTCAAGAATTGAGAACATAGAAAAGTAAGGAGGCATGAGAATAAGAGGAGTAGGAAAGGAGCCAGGAGAGATTCAAGAAACGCAAACAAAGGCAGGATATGAAGGTAAGCTGAGAGCTGTAAAGATTAGTTTCGACTGGAAAGTATGTTTATCTGCACCTGGAGTGTTTCTCTTTCAGATCTTTTATTCTGGCTCTCTAAAGCTATCCTCGTATCTGATAACTGTAGGAATGAGTCACTACAGGCAGTGTGTCAGAAAAGACAGAAACAAATCCACTCAGGCAACAAGTGCTGGGAATTTTCACTCATGGGGATCAACGTCAGGTATCCAGTTGTCAAAGGACTTATAACCTTTGACCACTCAGGAGGACGGCTCTTACTTGCCGATTGCATCACCCCCGCCCCCCCTCTTCCAATTTGGGAAGGGAACACTGTCTTCTCAGAAGGTAATTGTATCCAACAAGGACAAGCTTTCCCCTCTATTATTGACCGAAATGTCAAGCAAATCTCCTTTGACACACAGGATGAGGCATATTATTGGAGGCTTTTACACAATAAAAGGTATAATTATAGCAGTAATTGAAAATAATGAAAAGACAGCAAGCTGTAACGTCTGATTCCTAAATCTGTAAGCATAAACAGCTTATGCATGAATGAGACTTTTTTTTTCTTTACTTTCTTTTTCTTCCCTCCCTTCTCTTCCTCCCTCCTCTACACCTCTCCTCTCATCTCCTTTTCATTTCCCTCCTTTCGTCCCCTCCAGAATGTATAAATATCTGTGAGCTGTCGGGGGAGAGCTCAGTGTTGCAGACCTGTTTATAGAGGAGAGACAGAGGAGAGAGCAAGAGTGGGAGGAGAGGGGCAAAACTGCAGAAATAGAGAAAATACCTGAGGGAAGACTTAAAAAAAAGAAGAAGAAAGCCATCAGTTGAAATTAGGAGTTGCGAAAGGTTTAGAGGATAATTCCACAATAAATCCAAGAGTGGGCAAAAGAAAGAAAAAGTTTTTAGAGTTAACTGTGAGCTGTCTCAAACATGTTTGCTCTACTCTCATTCTGTTTATGCGGTCTTCTGATGCGAGGTGAGGCACAGGACAGAGCTACTCTGTGGAGGGGAAATGACCGAGGTGGGCGATGCCACTACACCTTCACGGTTCCTAGCCCTGTTGAGTCCAGCTGCCCACAAATTGGAGGTCCGGAGGTGGAAGGACTGAAGGCCAGACTCAACCTATTGGAGGTCCTGGTGTCCCAGCTGAGTGCAGGGGACTCTCGGCTCCCAGGGGTTCAACAAGGGTCTGGAGCCAGAGTTCAGTCTGAGCTGCAGGAGGCACTGAACCGGGCCGTTGGAGAGAGGAACCTGCTGCAGAGCGAAAAGGAGCGCCTAGAGAGGGAACTGAATGGGCTTCAGCTTCGAATGGAGGAGATGAGGAGGGAGACAGAGAGGCTGAGGAACAAACCCTGTCCTCAACAGACACCCATGGTCCCACCCAGCCCCACTCTGCAGGACAGGGTCTCAAAAAGACCTGGTAGTGGTAAGAGAACCACCACATACTTACGTGCAATGCTTAATAACATTTGCAAATAAAAAAAGAATATCTTTACTTGACAATATCCTATTTTTATCATCAAATTAAAGAAATCTACCAGGTCATTTTATATCTACATCAGTAATTAAGATGCACAACAGAAGGAGCTACTGTCTGCACACAGGCTGTCATTTAGTTGAAATATATAATGAGCGTTTGAGTGAAGAATATTGGGTGCATCAGAGCAGCGAAGGGATGACACAACAAATTCTTCTATGTAGAGTTGCATAAAATACCAAAGCACTGCTCATGTATGTGGATCGTGTGGAAGTCTGTTTATGGTCACTGCTTAAATCATCAGTGAGTTCATGTTTTAATGATTCACACCTGTTTGCATGCTGTTAATGTTTTGGTTGCCCCTTTTGTCTGCAGCTACACTCAGCTCAGTTTTCTGTGCTTCCCACTTCCTGCACTGCATTTAGGGATGATAAACACGCAGCCCAGAGGGGGTCAGCTTAGTATTTATGGGCAGAGGTTGCTTTCTTTATGACTGGTGTTTCCCTCTGCATGGCAAGAAGTGTGCGAATAGCTCTGCTGGGGAGGGAAGGGGGAATGAAATGTGATGCACTCTCTGGAAGCGGTTGTTCCTTTGCCCAGATCTCATCTGAGGGCTTTTGATGATAGCTGGTGGGCTGGGATTGTTGAGGATGTGGGTCTGTGGCCAAGAACAGGGGTTAGAGGGCTCCACGGAGCTTAGAAGTTATCTTAGAGCCACTGAGGTTATAAGTGGCCAAACACAAGTAGAACTGACATGGCCATAATATTGTTGGTAAGCACTCTCTTCTTTTTTTCTAAGCCGTCACTCCGTCCACCCTCCTGGCTCTCATCGTGAGTTGCTTTTAAGGCTGAGCTTGCCATCAGCAGTAAATCCTGCTTTTCTAATTCCTGCCAGACATCCCTACTCCCTGTGCATCAGGAGAGCTTATAAGCTCTATCTCCTGCATACTCCAGGTTATCTGCTGAGCTCCTCATGTTTGCACCTGCAGACTGAAATACACAGAGAGGCTCCCTCAGGGTGACAGGCAGATGTCGAATAGATCAGAGTCTGAGGAAGACATGCAGGAGGAGAGAAGAGATAAATGTCAAACCAGGTTGTGTTTAGGAGTAAGGAAACTCTGACAGGAACATTTTTTTTATTGTTTACAACCCATGCAGTGGTTATGATCTCTAGTAGTAGTTGCCACTCAAAATATACGAGCCGCACTGTGTAATGTTATTCTAGGTCTTATAAAAAGATATTCACATAGAATTTACACTGGAAGTGATAACACAAACCTTTTTTAAGGTAGACAGCTGAACTAAGATCCCAAGAAAATCAAAGTTTACAACTTGAAAATGGTGGAAAATCGATGAAGCCAGTAGAAGACAAGCAGTTGTAGAAGTCAGATTTATATAGAAAAAGGTTATTTTAGTTTTAAGTCACAGGAGAGGAATAAATACAGTCTGCTTCATTGTCTTTTAGAAGAGTTTCTTCAACTTCCTGAATGTGCAGCCAGCAGGATTTGCAGTAGTAAATAATATTTGCAAGATGCCTCAGGCACAGGGCTTCACATGCAACAGGTAGAGGAACTGCAGCTCAAGAAAATCTTCTGTGTGGTATACTTCAAACACTGACTCATGAGTATACAGGAAGAATAAATATCCAGATGCAAAATGTTTACAGCAGCCGAGCCGAAGTCTGCTAGCTGGGGTCAATTAGACTCCTCCATCCTCACATAAATCCTCCGGCGGGAAATTAATGAGGTTTATGGTATTTTACTCAGTGACATCCCAAACAAAAGAGGCAGGATATGAGGGCCCATATGGCAATCACTGCCATACACACTAGGGAAAAGACAGTAGGAGAATGTGGCTGTTTACCTGTGATGATGATAAATGGCTGTTACTCTGTGGGACTGTCCTCAGAGCAGAGGCAGACATTAAACTTCCTGCTACAGTTAAATCACGACTGGTGCTTTTGCTTTAAAAACCTTTAATTTTTGGGAACATTTGGGAACGTTTTTTACAACACAACTGTTGTTCGTCATTTACCATCCTTCTTCCCGTCTTTATCATAAATCAAGATTTGCTTCCAGATGAAAACGTTCTCTGCATCATTAGGCTTGATTATGAAAAGCACGGCTTTCACATGCTCACACCCAAGCAAATAGTCCCAGAGGACGGCCGTACCCAGACATAGACTGCGTATCATTTTTTTTTCTTTTGTAAACATCACCGTGTTTACGTTTTCAAGTTTCTGAGGGGTACACAGTTTGCAGTTATTGTTTGACATTGTTTAGGTTTGAGTATTTCATGAAGGAGAGAAAAGGAGAGAAGAGAAGAGAAGAGAAGAGAAGAGAAGAGAAGAGTGATATAGGTTAAGAAGAGCAAAACGGGTGGTTTGAAGATGAGCTGACGGTGGGGTGGAACGGGGTGTCAAGTGTGTTGACTTGTGTGTTATGTATGTGTGTGTTATGGTCGGTCAATCTACCGACTGTCTGACTCCAGAGCAGCTGGGAATCCATTTAGGGGTGTTTCTTTTCTGCTGTCAGATTCCCTGCTGTCATTGATGCCATAGACATATTTGGGTATACATAAACTCTCTCCAACTACAAGAAAAGTGTGCAACAAAAACCTATGATGTGCCTGTCTGTGTTTAGGGTTGAATCCGATGTCTCGCCTCATGACCAGACCCAGCAGGCAGGAAGACAGCAGCAATTTGAGAGGTGAGATGATTTTTCTGCAGAACTTTCACTGTCTCCTGTATCTTCTTCAGCTCACCCCAGGTCTCTCTCTGTTCAGATTCAGCATGGCAGTATGGAGCTCCGGGCTTTCAGGAGCTGAAGGCTGCCGTGACAGAGGTACCCGCTCCAGGTGGCAACGAGGACAACACAGGTAGTTGGATGGTGTATTTGAACTGAGGCTTATTGCTATTTATGGAATCACAAATAGAGACCAGTAGATACATATTGTCTATACACACCAATTAAATGCATGTTGTGCAGTACTGAACTACTAGTTGCAAAATGGAATAATGGAAACAAATATTTTACAGTTGTACGGTGGGTCATTTAAAAAGTGGTTTTCTTTAAAATAACTTACTTGTTCCTAAACGGGACTCCTTGAACATGTTTGTGCCTTTTGAAGAGTTTTAATACCACAATACTTATTATTTATTTCACTTTTATTGTTTTTTTAATTTTTGTTCTCTTTCTGTGTCATTTTTATCTCAGTGAGATATTATTTAACTTTTCTACCTGATATAAACTATATTGTTATAGGTTGTGTTTAATGTTTTGTCTCCTTTGGTATAATATTTTAAATTAACTTATGAGATCCTGGTGTTGGTCTTGTGCACCACTTTTGTGAGACTCTAGTCTAATTAGCAGGTATGTGTGTCTGTGTAACACACCCATACAGATTATACTGTAGATTACTAGAGATGATATTGTAGCACTCTACCCTCTCATCCTCTCATCCCGACATGGTCACTCCTGACTCCAGAAAAACACGGTGCTCATAAACCAGTGGATGATGTCACCATGACTACGTTTTATAAGGTTTATAGTACAAACACACCAGTATGACCCTTTAAAGTGTCCAGTTTTTACAGCTCCTACTTCCCTCCCTCCCTTCACCCTTCTCCCCGTGCATCCATCTGACTTGCCAAACATGACACTCGCCCCCCCACCTCTGCTGACAGTCTCAAAGCAAATACTACTATTAATACTGGGGCATTTGGGGTGAGAATACCACAGTCATGCCTGTCTGTAGGTATGAGCGCAATCCTGAGTTTCATATTTGTCTTCTAAGTGTAGAGGGAAAGCACCTCTAGCGATGACACGCTTGAACCTTCCCAAAGCCACGTCACCGCTCATTTCGGGGCTAGTTTTTTTTTCATGGACATCATGAAAATACACATGCAGTCAACACAGATAGTCATTTGATCTCAGATGAGGCCACACTAACCAGTATATTTATAAGACATACTCCTATTTAACCTTAAATCCGGCTTTACTTCCTGAACCTGAGAGCAAGGGTGTATTTAAGGAAGTGGTAAATATACAGCCTGCCTTATCGTTTTCCAAATAAGAGAAGCATAGAGTTCCCGCGCAGGATGAGTCGTACTACAGCTGCTGCTGCTCTGGTCATGGTGACTCGGGCAAAGTTGGACTTGTTGTCGAGTTGCATCTCCAGACCTGTTGTCTGCTTCCATGAGGAGAAACCGTGACCTCGATCACATTCCTGTCGTCACCCCTCAGTCATGCGCATGTAGATCTCCTCGTTTGAGCCACCTTAAATGATCCCATGGCCTAAATGTTTAACTATCAGGGAACATTTGTGTTTTTTGAGAAATAGTAATCTGAGGTGTTTTCTATCCTTCCTGTTTGCAGGATGTGGGGAGCTCCTTTCAGTTAGTGAGCCGGTAACTCACAGGAAAGCTGATAATATAGAAGGTAAATATGGTATTTGGATGCAAGACCCTGAGGCTGTTTCTCCTTACGGACCCAACATGCTCTGGCGCATTGATGCCATTGGCGCTGAGGTCAAGCAGATGTTTGGGTATGAGGACTTGGAGCAACTCTCTAAAGGCTTCCCATCCAAGGCAGGTGTCACATGGTTGATGTTCAGGATGGAACACATCTTTGATCTTAATTAAATCTTGATTATTGTTCTTGTTTCCCCCCGGTAGGTTCTGCTACTGCCGGAGTTGTTAGAGAGCACTGGTGCCACTGTGTATAGAGGTTCCCTGTATTATCAGAGACGCAACAGCCGCACTCTCATCCGATACGATCTGGCTTCTGAGAGCGTTGCAGCTCGCCGTGAGCTTCCTCACGCTGGCTTCCATGGCCAGTTCCCATACTCCTGGGGAGGCTACACCGACATCGACTTGTCTGTGGACGAGAATGGGCTGTGGGCCGTCTACTCCACCAATAAGGCCAAGGGAGCAATCGTTATCTCACAGCTGGACCCAGAAAGCCTGGGGGTGAAGAAGAGCTGGGAAACCAACATCAGGAAGAACTCTGTGGCCAACTCTTTCATCATCTGCGGCAAGCTGTACACCGTGGCTAGTTATGCATCTCGTGAAACCACCATCAACTACATGTACGACACCGAAACCAGCCAGGGGAAGAACCTGGCCATCCCCTTCAAGAACAAGTACGGCTACAACAGCATGATCGACTACAGCCTGGCTCAGAGGAAGCTCTTTGGTTGGGACAACTTCCACATAGTGTCCTATGACGTCAGGCTCGGGCGCCAGCAGGCCAACTGAGGCCAGCACGAGAGTGACTGCTGAAAAGTGACATTTGCTTGGCTGTTCCCGCTTCAAAGACTCACAGCTTTAGAGCATGAGTGGCAGCAGTTGTTAGAAACCTAACACCTTCAGTATCCATGTGTAGAGGAGCCTAACTACCAAACTTAAAAGTGAGATGAAAACATCTGAGGAACAGTGTTCCAGGCAGGTGCTTTTTTCCTCAGATGTGAGGAGCTTTGGCTGTGGTATGATCCACAAACATGTTTTTAGAGGAATTATTTTTGTACCGCCTTTAATCCAGATGTATAATTTTGTTGTTTTCTTGTTAAGCTATGTATATTTGAGGTTGAAAGAAAAGAACACAGAATTTTTCTATGTGGAATTAAAAAAATATGACAAAAACTCCTGTGGTACTACATACACCCTATACAGTTGTTTCACCAGTCAACATCTTTTATCAAATAAACTGCGCTCTTACTTACTGAATATTGCATGTACTTGTACAATGTAGTCAAAATATTGATGTAATGTTCAAAATCATCATGAAATAAACCTGAATTAAAGTCTGAGTGATTATTTGTTATCTTAAGATTTTGAGACGTTCAATTATTAAAGAAAAGCCAAAGACTTAATGCAATTTCATCGCTTTCTAGCTATTAAAACTAGATTGAGCAAAAATAAAACAATTATTCTGATCAAAGTATTGCACATGCTCACTTAAACGTCAGGGGTATAAATCTATCCAGGTAGGGAGCAGAAACCAGTGTGAATCCATTTCACACCCCGTCTCCCAGCACAGTTTCAAGAGTGTGGAGAAGATACCATGAGACAGGTCTTTTATTGCACCTTCTTCTCACCACCAGGACCATGCAGCTCGACTGGCATGTCCCAACTTCTTCCAGCTCCCCCAGGATGACACATACACAGGCACTGCAAAGTTTGTCGTCTCTCCCAAAACAGTCTCAAGAGTGCGGATTAGATAACAGGAGATGGGGTGTTACATGAGGGCACCTGGACAGGGCCGCATAAGGACCAGCATATGCTCCTTTGTGCAAGGAAGAACAGAAGCACTACCAAATTATGTCCAGAGGGCTACTGGTGGATATGTCCAACTAAACTGTTAGAAATTGATTCCATAAGGGTCTCATCGGGTTCTGCAATCCTTTAGTGAGACTTGTGTTCACAGCTGTAGATTATGCAGCTGAACTGGTATCTGCCAGAGAACACCACTGTCGACTTCACAGATGACAGCAGTTTAACCCAGAGCATCTGGTAGACGTTAATAAGTTGCCAGTTGAGCTGCTGCTCGCCACTTTCATTTGTACCAAAGCAGGTAGAATGGACAGCTCGATATCCCTGAAGTATAATATATGTTCAGCTGAACAGGTGTCTAAAGTCGTTGTTGGTAACACAGCTAAAACGGAACTGTTGTTTTTAGCTCATAAGCTGAGGTTTTCAAATTATATGGTTCAGGAAATATTACTTTAATACTACTAAAATACCATTCTAAGTCTTGGAAAACTGAAAAGGCTCAAAGCACTGCTGATTACTGGCGATTCAAATGAATAAAAACCAAGTCTTACCAATTAGCAAAGATTTAATCTAATTTTCAAATAAATAAAATGATATTTAGCATATTTGAAAGGTTTTTAAAGTACTTTCTCTCGAGACAAAACCCTGTTAACCTGGTCAAGCAGTGACTTTAACCCTCTCCAGGCAGGCGTTGCAGATTTGCAACAGTTAAATACTAACAACGTGATTACCCAACATACATATTTTATGAGTTTCTTTTACTCAGAAGTACCACTGCAGGACTTGGTTGTGCATTAGCAACAAAAAGTTTAAAGCCTGAGAGGGTTAAGAGGTAATAAAACATCAGTGATTTACTGACCAGTCATAAGACCTTTCCATCAGCTCTTCAAAAGAAGGTGGAACTAGAAGAAAATGGGTTTTCCTCATGTAAGCTCTCCATTGTTCCCATTTAAAATGGTGTTTACTGACACCTAGTGGTCAGATGCAATCAAAACCAGAATTAAATTGATTAGAAATTTCACAGCATGATCATCGAAAAGGATTTGGAAGTAAAAAGCACACTTCACTGAAAAACATCTCAACAGTATATTATTTATTAGTTTCTGTAACCAAACCAAGAGAATGTAAATAAGACCGTACATATTTTAATACAGCGATGAAACCCCTGTACAAGTACAACAAAAATAAAATAAAATCAAAAACAAAACAAAACAAACAATTCATTACCCTCCCTCCCTAATCCCCCCTCCAGAGTAAGGACTTTTCCCTCAACCAGGGTAGACGTGAGGGGTCCCCTCACCACCTCAGGGCGCATACTACTGTACATTTCTGAAGGACCATTGTCACCGCAACCCCAAGATGAGAGCATTGTGGGTGGGGCAGCCAGTGGAGGTGAGGCAGAGAGAAAACAGCACTGATTGCTCTCATCAGCAAAGACAACAAAATAATAATTGTCCTTCTGCCCAAACACTTCAGAATTTGAGGCTTCTCTCCCTCCGTCTTTTTTTATTTTTATTTTAAACTTGTTCTCCGTCCTGTTCCTGTTCCCTCTCGCCATAAAGGTCAATACACACACACACACACACACACACACACACAAAAAGATTTGTTTTAAACGATCGGCTCACCGATTCCTCTACCCAGCCCTATCCTGCTAAACTCTAGCTAAACTCTAAAAATCAGTCAATAGCAGCAGGTCTCGGTGTTTGACAGTGAGGTGTGTATGTGTGTGTTTGTGTGATAGCAAGGATGGGTGTGAAAGCAGTGAATGGGTGTGTGTGTGTGACAGCAGCTCCTACACTGGAACAACTGCAAGTAGTGATCATACATCATCCATGTAAACCTGTAAATCCACTCAAATCTCACCAATCTTAAAAAGGCTGCGACTTCATCTCTGCTCTGCTTTAACCTTTGGCTAAATAAACAGGAGAGTCCAGCTACAAGCTCTCCCTCTGTTTTTACCACATGCACAGACCCGACACACACCCACCCCAACACATCAGTAAAATCTCAGGCAAGGAGATGAGAGCAGAAGGCAGGAGCAAAGGCTCACAGGCAGACGAATCAAGAACTCAATCGATTATTAAAGTCAATCAAAAGCTGCGATTTTCACATTTCAATTCTGGTAAAAAAAAGAAAGAAAACAAAACAAATGACAACAGGATTTCAGAATTCATATCTTCGAGCAGTAATCGGATCAAACCGTTGAGCGAGAGGGTGTGCACGCCTGCACGGATCTCTGGATTAGTTATAATGGGAGATTGGGGAACAAAACGTGTGCTTCACTAAATGACATCTCCTTAAGATTGCTTCAACTACAAAATCAAATTTGATTCATTCTCTTGTTAACAAAACAGGGATCTGATATAATGTGTGATCCTATTTGGTGGGTGGGAGGGTAAACTGAACAGAAATGAGGAGCTATAAAAAAATGGCAAACTCAGCAGCAAATTTCAGATTTCTCTCTCTCCCCCCCAACTCTCTCGTCATCTACCGTCACAGTAGATTTCTAGGGAACAGCTTGCTCAGCAACTTTACCGGCAGCTAAATGTGATGGAACAACCCAACTCAAATGCCCCCACCTACAGTGGGACAAGACGGGGGAAGGAAGATGAGGAAGAGGATTTTGTTTACACTCCAAAGGGCCTACTGTCAGTAACCACTACCATCTGTATCTCTACCCAACTCCTCCCCCACGCTGTCCTCGGGGCTGATGTGAGGTGGTGGCTGAGTGAATGGGGCTAGATTCACTCTTCCATCCTTTCGTTTCATTATCTGAAGAGGGTCAGAAGTGCTTTACTTTCCCTCCTCTGGTTTGATGGCCTGCGGCTTTATGGGGCCAGTCCGTATGGGCTTGGCCGTCGATGCGGAGGGTTTTTCAGAATCTGGGCGCTCGCCTCCTGTCTGGTGGTTTGGAGCTGATGTGTCAAGCGGGGGTTTTCCTCCTTGATCGATTCGAGATGCTTTGTTGGCTTGCGGGGCCTTGAGCTGCTGCTGCTGTTGCTGCTGTTCTGAGAAGAACTTGTGAGTGGACTGGAGCACCTCAGCCCGCTGCTTTGCCTAAAGAGAGAAAGAAAAATACAAATAATTCAACTAATATATCCATTAGACTGCACAGGCTACTCCAACAAACAAATAACAGCAGACACACCTTTAGGTCCTGTTCAGCCTTTAGAGCTGCTTGCGTGCCTCTGGGTGCAAGGGTTGAGCCAGGTGGTCCCCGTGGGGGGTGCTGGCTGTGCTGTGGGTGCTGCGGTCTGGGGTGAGGCATGAGCCCACCGCTTACATTGGGTGACATTGGAGGGCCCATGGGAGAGCGCTGGACACCTCCAACGAAGGAGTTAGCATGAGGAGGGCGAACCAGAGGAGAGACTATGCTGGGCTGAGACAGAAGCTGAATAAAAAAAAAGGAGCAGAATAAACTCAATCATTTGGAATTAATAGTTCAAAATTAGTGCTTTATACAAGTTACCAAAGAAAAACAAAATTAGATTATTACCTGTGGGTTGAACTGGCCAGGAAAGTGCTGCGTCATTCTCATGCCGGCAGAGCTGGGCTGAAACTGCTTCTGGTAGAGCATACTGTTAATCTTGCTTGACTGGCTGCTAGGAGAGGTGGAGCTGGCCCTGCAGTGAGAAGTCAAAGAAACATTACAGAAACATGATATTAACAAAACCTATGAACACTCCTGAGAATAAGAAGCGCCTTAAGGTACATTTTTAGTTTGTGACACAGGGATATCTAAATAAAATGACTGGTTTTCATTACAGTTTGTTCTCTTCTGTTTTGTCCACATTAAATAAGGCTTCAAATAAAAATGATAACAATGTTAACTGTACTTTTACGCATTTACCTGTAAGGACTAGAGGTGGGTGTAGTGCTCCTGCCGCTGACAGGAGGAGTCCCTGGCTTCACGTCCATCCCACTGCCAAATAGTTTCATATCCATGTCCATCTACAACACGTCACAATAAGCCACTGAGTCTCACGTAAAAACTTCTGTTTATTTAAATTGTCAAATACAGATGGTTCAATACCTTGCTGGTGGGAGGCTGCATCATGCTGTGGTTGGGGCCCATGATGCCTCGGTACGGCTGAGAGACTGGGGGCTGTCGGTTGATATTGGGGGGCTGGGTTTGGGGAGGAGTGGGAGGTAGTGCCAAGAGGGGCTGGCCTCCACCCGAGCCAAAGTTAGGCAGGGACAGCTGAGGGACCGTCACCTGGGGAGAAATTAAAACAATGGTAACCCCAAGTGAGAAGAAGAAAAATAAAGTGTGGTCCAACATTTAAAACCCAGAACAGGTTCATAAATTTATTATTATTTGTTATTTTTGCATGTAGGTTACCTGCTGCATTGCAGAACTGGGTGACTGTGTGTTGCTGTAGTAGCTACTCTGACCATGCTGTTGCACCTGCCCTGAGTACATGTTCGAGTGCTGATTCATTCCCTGTCGAGTCTGAACCAAAGGCACAAAAAAGTGAGATGAAATGCATGCATATACAAATTAATCAAATTCACTGTCCATATGATTTTCCGTTTACCTGCAGCAGGTGTGTATCAATGAGCTGAGACCCGCCCATGCCAGAGGGCTGGTTCAGCTGCGGCTCAAACAGAATGGGAATGTGCTGGGTGGACGAGGGTTGTTGATAAGCCAAGTTGGACTGAGGCTTGCCCAGCTCAGGTGCCTGCACACCAGGATAACTGTGGAGGGATGGTCCTGAGAGCATCATAGAGGGCTGTGATAAGTTGCTCTGCATGAATGCCTGCTGGGACCTGATGGATGACAAAACCAGAGAATGAGATGAAAGAAACAATGGCGGGAAGGGAGAAGCAAACTGAAAGCCTGTGATGCCGTTACCTGTAAGGCTGCAGTGAAGAGCTAAAGAGGTCCTGTGGCTGTGAGACTGGAGGGCCGGCGCCGAGTCCTAGCTGAGCCTGATGCGTGTGTTGATGCTGAGGCTGACCTTGCAGAGGAGCATATATAGGGATGGGAATCTGCTGCACAGCAGTTGGCTATAAGGTGGGGGAAGAAGAAAAAAATTAAAATAATGGTTTTGTCTTTTAATATTTCTCTAAAGACTTAACTGTATTGTTTTATTCCTACCTGTGAGAGGCCGGGCTGGAAACCTTGCTGCTGCGCCAGGGAAGGAGGAGCCAAACGAGGATGGGGTGTGCTGAAGAGGTGGCTAGTGTCCATGTAGAAGGCTGGAATCTGAGCTGCAGAACCTACACATGTTAAATATTACAGATCAATCACAGAAACACACACACACACACACACACACACACACACTCCACAAATATGTAATAACAAAACCTGTAAAATCTGTATAACAGAAGTTTTCCCCTCACCTGCTGCAGACTGAGAGACGTACACCTGTGGGGTCTGCTGTTGCTGGGGCAGGAGGGGAGGCACACAGCCAAGCTGAGAGAAGCTGCTGCTACTGCTGCTATTGCTAGAAGAGGACAGGCTTCCACCTTGCAGCTGCTGGGGCTTCACCTTACAGATGTTAGGGGGGTCAGAGGCTGTGGTGGTTTTGGTACTGAGGGACGATGTCGTATAAGTGGCAGAGCCTGCGAGGTGAAAATGATTAAAAGATGTGTTTTAACAAGTTTGCAAAAACAATACTGTAGGAAGTAGGATATGTTTGAGTGGGAGTTACATTACCTGATAGCGAGGTACTGGGGGTAACAGAAGCCACCGGGATCTGTGGCATGGAGGCTGAGGAGAAGGAGGAGTATGAGGAAGTGCAGGAGGTGATGGGGGATGAGGAGGTGGTGACAGGAGAACTCTTCTCCAGACTTGGAGAATTTTCCCATGCTTTGCGTGCAGATTCCATCTGAAGAGGTAAAAGAAAGAAAAAAGTGTTTAAGTGATGGTTCAGAGAACAAAATTTTGCAGAAAATAATGTTGCTTAGAGTTTTCTGTACATCTGTGTACCTTTAGTGTTAGGTCAACAGTAGCTGGAGAGACTGTACTGAGACTGGAGCTCTGCTGGAGGGTCTCGCGGCGAGGGAGAGGCAATGAGTGCGGTAGTGCCACCTAAAAAACATAGAACCAGAGGGAGGGAAAAAAAAAAAGACGTAATCTCCTCAAATTAAAAATGGTGTGTAACATTTTGAGCCTGTGTAAAGACATATACTCACATTGGCCACTAAACTCTCTTCCATTTTGTTGCCTGCTGTGGGAACGCTGTCGGCCAACGACGAGGAGGGGGTGGTATAGTCAGTGACAGACTCCTGAGGGACAATAATTTAATATGAAGGCATTCATATTAAAACAGAGTAACAAAAGTACTATAAGAGTTAACTAAATGTTGTTCATGATGAAAAAGTAAAGAATTTTGGGGGGGAAAAAACATCACTGGTTAAGTAATAATTTGAATATTGTGCCAGCCATGAATGAAGTCCCAAATGAAGTCATTCAACAGAGTTTGAGGGACAGGATTTGATGCCCGGTGTTCTCCGATTTCCATTTGTAGTTTGCTTGTAGCCCAAGTGCTACTAACTGATCACATTTGAACAGACTTTGGTTGCCTGCCAGTAACCACAATGTGTGGTGAGCAAAAGATGGATGGTGTTTGGTTATATGCAGTCAATAATGACCTGATATTGTCTGAATAGAAGTGGTTTCTTTATCATTGTATTTTTTTTTAGCTCCATCTGTAAACAATAAATTGAGGACATAAACTAAACTCTCCCCCATTTCAGTCATCAGACTATATGGGTTAATTATAGCAGGACTTCATCTAGCTCAATGTGAACGGTTGTAAAACAGTTGTAGTATACCTTAGAGTTGCTGTTGTACTCTGCTGAGGGGACTGTGATCATGCCCTCAATGCCTCCACCCAGCTCTGGTACTGTGGTGTCGCTAGTGGGAGGACTGGAGTCTGCTGCTCTGCTAGCACCTCCTCCAGGTACTCCTCCCTCCATCCCATCAGCTTCTCCTCCACGTGCATCTTTGGCCTTACGATTTTTTAGAGAGCGCTCTTTACCAATGGGACCTGGCTTGTACTCCTTGGTTTCCACTGGTTCCATCTCTGGTAGCTGAGGAGAAGTGATTAAACATTTAGGCTGGAGTAAATATTTACAGAAATGACACAAGCCAGTGTCATTTAACACAAAACTGCATTTCTAGAAGACTATGTGTACCTTCTGTGTTTTGATTGGGCCAGCTCGAGGTTGTTTCTGTCTCTGTTCTTTGGGAGCAGGTAGTTTGTTTTCAGAGCCACTTTCAAGCAATGCAGGAACTCCATCACTGTCAGTGCTGCCTGCAGATGATGGCGCTCCAAACTGAATACTGTCTATCCCCAGCTCCACGCTGCCCTCAGCTCCAGGCTTTATACCCTAAAAAACACATGTTTCATGGTTTATCGTGTGACAAAAGCATTAAAACAATAAAGAGGAAGGTGCGAGAAGCATTTTACCTACCTCAGAGGAGACAGTACCAGTAAAGGAGGTAAGCGGTTTGTTCCAGGCACTCACAGAAGGTGGCTGGGGAGGGCTTATTGGACCAACTGGAATAAACATTGTATATTTTAGATTAGAAAGCCATCCACAATTCAACCAAAGATAATTTCAAGAGTCAAGAAAGAGAAGATTAAGACCAAAATGAACTTTTCCACTCACGCTTCTTGACATCCGGAAGGACGGTACCACCCGCTACCTTGTTCTCCCACAATTCAGTACCCAGAGTACTGTGTGTCTGTGCAGGTGCAGGGGGTAGGCTCTTTGACGTGAAGTCTGCAGCAGCAGGGGGAACAGAAGGCAGAGGAGCCACTGTTCCTTCCAGAGTCTGAGGTGAAGCAGCAGGCTGGGAGGAGGCATGATGAGGATGTTGGGCAGCAGGAACTGAAGGCTGCTGTTGGGCCTGGGGGGCAGCAGCTACAGGAGGCTGAGATTGAGGGGCCTGTTGTTGTTGCTGCTGCTGCGATGACTGCTTTTTAGCAAATCTTGGTGGCAGCTTTCCTCCACTTCCTCTGCTCTTCTCACCGGGGCCTTTTTTACCCCAGTTCTGTAGGACGTGTGTGGATATTAGTTACACACCTACATTTTTTTACTTTAAACATTGCACCACACAAACTATCGTTCCCCCACCTGAGTAGTTTGCTCTTCTTTTTTCCGTTTCTCTTCATCCTGCAGACGCTTCTGTTGTTTTCGGGAGACAACCTCTGTGAAACCATCATCGTTGGCACTGGACTGTGGGTCCTCTGTGGTGGTAACCTCTGGGTGGTCATCAATAATCACAACACCTACAATAACAACAAATTTAACCTCAGTTTTCAAGTGATAAACAGCTCGAGTGCAGTACAGGCTTAATCTATGAGCATGTTTACTGACTGGCATAATTATTGAGATCAAACTGAGAAAGAGCATTCTCCTTGGGCTTCTTGGTGGCCTGCTTAGCTTCATCTTTGCGACGCGCAGGCTGCTCTTTTGCAGGTCGCTGGGCTGCTCCTCCAGGTGCTAGCGCTGCTGTCTCTGAGTTTTGGGCTGCAGGGCTGTTTCATTAAGAGACAAGTAGAAAGCAAAAACATTTAAACCTTTAATTCCTGTATATTTATGCAAAAAACGAAAAACAAAACCACAGGCAGCTTGTACAAGAAACAGTGAGAATCTTTCTGCTTTCCTTCAGAAACCTGAGACACAGTAAAAGTCTAAAAATACCACCAGTCTGATTCTGCATTTAGCTACTTTTATGACAGCCAATTATAGCATACTGATCACCAGAGTGAAGAATCCTTCTAAATAATTGCAGAAATAATGGCCCCTTTTAACAAAACTTAAAGCTCAAATACAAGGATTGAATTTAGTTCCTACATCCCATAAAACTGATTGTGTATAATAAATATACTATGATGATTATACCCCTTTCCTTTTTTAAATGCACTTCCAGTAGAAATTCTTCTGGAAATTTCTTTCATCTTAACAAGATCATTTCCAGGGAAAGAAACCCAGTCTTGAACTTAAAACAACAAGAACATGCCACTTCAAACTACTGTGATATTTACATTCTGCACTGGTGCTATTCAGTTGAACTCTTAATTAGGCATAATAACTACACAAATGGTTTATTGTTTGAAAATAAACTCTGTTCAACTTCTTTGTGCAAGTGACAAAAGCCTCATTGTCTCACACTCACCCTTTGCGGCCAGCTTTGGCCCCTCCTCTCCTCTCTCCCTTGCCCCCTGTGTAGCTGCGCCCTGGTTTGGCTCCACTGTTGCCTCTACGATTCTGTCTCTCTGTAGGCCTCTGACTCGAGAAGCTCCTCTTGGCTCCAGGAGCTCCATCACGTTTTGGTGTCAGCCCTCCATCAGGTGAGCTTTTACTGGGAGTCAAAGAGCCCTGGGGTGGTGCAGGGGCTGGTGCAGATGCTGTAGCTGCTCCATTAGCAGGCTCCACTGCTCCTTTCTTCTCTTCTCGCTCTCTCCTTTCATTAAAGTCACTGCTCTCAGAAGCAGTTTCCCATTCCTCATTCGCCTGATCTGACGAGTTCTGATTTGACAAATCAGGCGACTTGGTACCAGCAGCAGTAATAGTGGGACTACTTGTATCAGGCAAAGGCGCTTCTAAAGGAGACGGGAGGTCAGGTGTGGGCATAGAGGCTGCCGTTTCTGCAGGCACAGTTAATGGGGTTCCTGGAGCTCTAGAGAGAGTTGGGGAGAGGGGGATTGGGGCAGTTGCAGTGCTGGGCACAGCAGCAGCAGGAGGCACTGAGGGTAAAGAAACAGGGGGACTGGGGGCTGACTCTCCACTAGCCAAAACTGCAGCCTCACGCTCCTTTAAACGCCTAAAGCGGGGCGGTTTATCTTGCCTTGGGGGCCGTGCTGGTCTAGATCGACGAGGCCTCTCTCTGCTACTTTGAGGACCCCCCTCCCCAAATTTCTTCCCCTCAGATTTTGGGGGTCGTCGGTCAGTAGGAGGATTGTCAAATCTTGATGTGGACTCTGCATCTTCAGGCCTGAATGTCTCCATGGGTTTAGAGGGCCACTGGGAAGAAGGTTCTCTGGCTGCTGGTCGTCTAAGAGGGGCTGAGCGTGGGCCTCCACGCTCCCTCGCTCCACCTCGTCTGCTGTATAATCCCCCTCTTCCTCGCCGAGAAGGCTCTCCTTTAGGAAGGAATCCTGGTTTGGGGCGGCTTTCATCATCTGCTCTTGATCCAACCTTTTCCCCCATGTGAGGTGGTCCAAAGCCTGGCTTGTGAGATACTGAGCGGCCCTCCCCAGGGAGCTCTCTTCTCAGTGGACGGCTAGGTTTGGTGCTAGGCTCACGGTCAGATGGTCCAGTATCACTGGCAGACTCCCTCCCGCCTTCACTTTCAGAGTCTGTGTCTGAACCACGGCGCCGTCTACGTTTTGGTATAACCTCAAAGTCCGAGCTCTCACTTCGTGTTTCACTTTCCTCCCTGTTGCGAAAGGCAGCAGCACCTGCAGCAGATGGTAAATCTGAGCGTGATCGGGGCTCTCGATAGGGGTATTCTGCCCGGCTTCTACCCCGACTCCCCCTGCCTCTACCACTGTAAGTCCCACGGTAGCTTCGTCCTCTGGAATAATACTCCCCTCGACCACGACCTTTGAAATTTGAGTCTGCCGGCCATTCTCGCTCTCTGTCCTTATCCATTTCCTTCTCCCGCTCTCGTTCCCTCTCTCTTTCCTCTCGCCCCCTCTCTCTTTCCTCTCGCCCCCTCTCTCTTTCCTCTCGCCCCCTCTCTCTTTCCTCTCGCCCCCTCTCTCTTTCCTCTCGCCGGTAGGAACGTGGAGGGAGGTTGGACTCTTTCCGAGAGGGCAGTTTGGGTTCTGAATGTTTCTCATTGCTGGATGCCTTTTCCACCTTCTCCTCCTGAGAAGAAGAGGTGGGAGCCCCAGAAGAAGGCTGAGAGTCTCTGGCCCTCTGATGGGCAGTTGGAGTTTCCTCCGCCTCTGCAGTTTCTCTCTTTCCCTCACCGTGAGGCCTGGAGTCTTCTGATACAACAGCAGCTGCAGATGGAGCTTTGGAAGACTGTTCCTTTTTGGGCCTATCCCCTCTTTCCCCTCTCTCATGACGCTTCTCTCTTTCTTCTCTTTGCTCCCTCTCTTCTTTCATGTCCCTTAAGACAGGTTTCTTTATTGGCCCAGATCTACGTGCAGGTCTGTCTCCTCCTGGTCCTTCTCTGCGTCCAGCTCCTGATCTTCCACCCCACCGCAGCTCAGCCTTCTGCTTGCTGGGTGCTGGCAGAGGCAACTTCTCTTGTTTGTGTAATCCATCAGCAGGAGGGGTAGCTCTGTTATTTGTTACAGCAGCCTGAGAGTAGAGCTCATTCTGGGGCTTATCATCAGTTCGTTCCCCTGCTTCCTGTATCTCTAGTGATTTTGTTCCCAGGGGTAGCCCGTCAAACCTAGGCTCTTCAAGCTTAAGAGAGTGGCTGGAGCCCTGTGAGACATTTCTCTGGAGCATGGCTTGGCCAAGAGCTTCTACCTCCTCCCCACTTGGTAAGCCTGGCTCCTCTGGGTCAAAACCTGTGCCTACAGGGACTCTGTCAAGAGGTCCTGGCAAGTCTTCCGGGCCCTGCGTAAATGCTGATAGAGACTCTGAAGGGTCCCGGAAGAAGTTACTTTTACGAGAGTCCAATGAACCGTGATCTTGGGGATAGATAGCTGGAAGACCCCTGTCCAGATCCAAACCAGAATCCATCCTATAAATAAAAACACCAAATTTTAATTGAGATGTTTAAAGCATGAAAGAAGTTAATTACCAATTACTTCCATTCATATTTTTTTCTGTCAATTAATATTTTTTAACCTTTGCTCCTTGTTATCATCCCTTCCTTTTGGAGGAGTTACAGAAGGTAATGGCTCTGACTGTGGGTATGGGTCTGATCCCCAGACCATCCGTGAGTCTGAGGCCAGGCCGTGGTCACGAACTGGTCGGGTTAAGTGGTCAAATGAATCCGAGCTAGAGCTTGAGTTGTCCCCTGGCTCCCTGCGTACAATCTGCTTAGGTGGCATCCTCCCTGAAGTTGACAAAAGATGTACTTTGAAAAAAAAACCAAAAAAAACCCCACACAGCAACACTTATCACACCCACACCAAATTTATTTTGCATATCTACTTACCAGGGTGAATGTTAGTTGGCATGTCCATAGGTGGCCGGCCTGACATCATCCGAGGGTCCATGTAGGACTGCATCATAAGCCAACGGGGATCAAATCCCATGGAGGCCAAGTGTTGGTGGTGAGGGCCTATGGGTTGGTACATGGAGCGGTGCTGTTGTTGCTGTTGCTGCTGCTGCTGCTGGGCAGCTGGAACGCTGCCACCACTTGAGGGAGACACAGAGCCCCCACTCTGCTGTTGCTGCTGTTGTTGTTGCCATTGCTGCTGCTTCATCTGTTCCTACAAGTGCATTGAAGAACATTTAAGAAATGTTAAAAAAAAAAACTCAAGCCAACTTAACCCATCAAACAGACACATCTTATCAAATTATTCTACCAAGCGCTCAACCTGATCACCATATGTCACAGTTAAAGCTATTGCAAAGAAACAGCTCAGGTGTGGAAATGTTGCTTGACAGGCCTTCTAAGATCCCCAACTAGCCTATGGTACAACCAGATAATGATTTACCAAGTAAGGCCAAACCCTTACCTGCTGTCTGAGGAATCGAGGTGGTAAAGACTTCTGAAACTGTTTGGAATAGCCTGAGATGACAGAAGGACGCATAGCAGCTGCTGCCTCCCCTTCCAGCGGTGATTGTGCAATAGGGACTTCATCACCAGCAGGGGTTTCCTTGTGGGGCAAAGACATGTGGGGCTCATCCACTGTGGAAAAACAAAAACAGTATTGGCATTAATTAACAAGTGGTAGTCAGATAATTTTTTTGCAACTTGATCATTGTTCAGAGTTAGCTTACCTCTGTTGTCCTCCATGTTAAAATAGTCTCGGATTGGCACTGAGGTCCTATCAGTTTGGTTCTCGTCCATTATGGGACCAACCTCAGCCAAGGAGGTCTCTCCCTCGCCCTGTGGCTGCTCTGGAGCTAAGGCTACAGGTCTCTGGACAGGCGGGGTGGGCTGACGAGGCAGGTGAACCTCTTCCTCAGCATTTGGTTCTGCTCCATCTCGCTCCCCTCTCTCAGGTAAGGAAGTCTGCATGACTGTGGCTTGTGATTGTGAAATTGGGACTGAAGGTGCAGGACTAGAAACAGGAGGAGTTGATAAAGATGCTTCCTCACGGGGAGCTCCTGCCTCATCATTGGTGGTCTGAGCAGGGGAAGGCTTGCCCTCATTAGCCTGGCGGTGTTTTTCATTTAAACGTTTAAGTTTTTCAGCACAAGCAGCAAGTCGTTGCTCCTCCATCCGGCGTTCCTCTTCCTCTCTCCTCCGTCTTGCTCGCTCTACAGCTTCAGAAATTTCAGAAGACTTTTTCCGTTTTTGCCGCCAGGCTTCAGAATCCTCCTCAGCACCAGGTGCCCCTGCAGCCTGTGCTTTGCCCCCACGCTGAGCTCCACCACCACCAGAGCGACTGCCAGCCTGAAAAACGGAGAATAAAGTCATAAACAAAGTGATCACAGTGTTGTTACGTTCCCCTAAACGGGTCCAGGCGGCGAGGGGGAAGTAACAGTGTTAATAAAATTAAGACATGATAGTAGGCTTCTGTAACTTGCACATGCTTTACCTGGAAGTCCTGTGTAGCAGCTGATTTATTATATTGCCCCATACTCCCAGGTGATGGGGCTCTGGGATCAACACTCTCAGCCCATGAAGCTTTACTTCCTCCACGGTCCTCAGATCCCTCCTTCCAGCCCTCCTGACCGTCCGTTGGCCGAGCTCTCATACGATCCACTTTACCCAGCCATTCCCTGAAAAGAAGATAGTTAAGTAAAAAAACAAAACAAAACAAACACCTAACACGCATGCCCAATTTTCAACTAACCTGAATTGCTAGTTTCATTAATGACTTCACCACAAATGCAGCCAAACTTCCATTTAAAATAAAATAAAAAAAAGTTTTATTATTTCCCTTTGCAAAATTATTTGCCACTTTGCCCATCAACAAGTGACAATAATGCTTCCATTAAACAACCATTCTCACGCTGTGGCCTCCCAGCAATATGTGAATATCAATTTCTTTCTTTGCTCATGGAAGTGAATGAATCGTCAAGCGCTGTAAATCATCTTTAACAACTGCCCATTACTGCACTGTTTTATCGTGTATTGGTCCATTTACCAACAATCATTCATAATGTTGTCCACCTCATTCAAATGCATACGACTGTTTCCCCTACTGTAGCCATCTGTATTAATCATAAGTTAATAAAACTTTGGACCAACTCAGTTCAAATTTTGCCAATATTGGGAAACACTTGTGTGGTGCAAGTGAAGAACACAAAAAGTAAAAGCAGGATATAGTAAATGAGTAAATGAATATATAAAAAAAAAAAAAAAAAAAAAATGCTAACCAGTTTTCTCCCTTGTCTTTAGCAGCTTGGTTCTCCTCATCATCACTGAAGTTAAGTTTCTCAGTGTAGTCCACCTCCATCTGAGCTCCTGAATTGCAAAATAGACATGACTGATAAGAAGCTAGAATTATCAGAGACGCACAAATTTCTATTACAATTAGATGTTGTCATTTATAGAAGATATAAATCTACTGACCTGCCCAGCCCTCATCAGCATCAGTGTCCAAGTTGTCGAGTTCCTTCAGTTCAGTTGCACTGATAATAGAGGGTCTGTCTGGGTCTTGAAGCCAGGATTGTGGGGGTGGCTGCTGAGGTCGTGCTGAACGAGGAGCCCTGAAAAATAAAGGAAAGTTGATTTTTAAACCTAACAAATACATAAATTACTTGTGTACACAATGTGCTTCTGTGATCATGTAATTTGTGTAGCAATGATGTTAATGTTTCATGTTTAAAATAATCCAAAAATACCGTACTAATAAAAACTCAAAATTGATCTTTTTTTTCTGCAATCCAAGTATCAAGGGCTTATCCCTTAAACTCACTTTGCCCCATCTTGTGGTACAGGGTATCTGAAGTTCCCCTGCCCTGCACCAAAGGACATTTGCGGATAGGCGTGGAACATCTAAATCACAGAGACGGCAATCAACACACAGCGTAAAGAAAAACAACCACTAGTTTTTGCAGTTGTGATATTTTTGTTTTGCCCATCCAGAATATGTAACAATATTACGTACATAAGGTGGCATCATGCTCCTGAAAGCAGGGTCAAAGTGAGTTGGTACGCCAGCAGGAGGCTGTTGGCCTCCATTAACTTTAGGTTGAGGGGGGCCAGAGGGAGGTAACCTCTCCCTGGGATCCTTCTTCTCCCTTTGGCCATCAGTGGTTGTGTTTCGGCCAGGTTCATCAGCTTCGACAGGTGGCGTAGAGGTACCAGGGGCCGTGCTACCCTCCTCCAAAGCCCTGTTCTCCATCTCCGGGGGGCTAGGTGCAGTGTTCAAATTCCTGCCGCCACCCTCACGCCAACTGCCAACATCTACCAGGACAGACAGATAAGAGGTTTTAATTGTCTGATTACAGTTAGGAATCTTTTAGACCAGGGGTCTCAAACTTAAATGAGCTGTGGGCCACTGCTGGCACTGTCATTTCATTGGAGGGCCACTGTAGTGTTCAAGTGGTACAAAAAACCAAAACCAAAAAACACCAAACAAACAAGAAAACACCCCAAAATATTTCAAAAAGTGTAGTTTTTTTAATTTTTATTTTATTTTAAATATTGTATAACAAGAGAAAACTGCAAACGTGAATGCAATCCCCCCCGTCCCCCCGTCGTGGCTGTGTCCATACTTTGAGGTCTAAGGCTTGGGCCTGGTCCATAAGGCTCCTCTTCTTGACCGTCCTTGACCTCACCAGCCGCCTGCAAGCTGGGAAACTCCTGGTGAAAATGGCTGCTCACACGGGGAGAACCTGTCCAGGACAAGCAGATCATTATAAATGTGAAGAAATCACAAGGTTAAATATATAACAGTCATTTACAGATGCACTGAAGGGTCTAATCCGCAATTTGGTACACAGAAGTTCTACACCCTAACATTACATTATGCAGAGTTCAAATGATCTGCATTCCAAGCGGACTATAATGGCAGACTGAGGATTGGGACTTTGTTTGGTGAACACAAGTAGGGAATGTGCTGGATACTGTTTACAATCTTTTACATAATTTCCTAGCACAACCATGGTGTACACATAGATAATAGTTTTTTGAGCAGGTGTAAGGCTTACGGAGCAAATGGTACGCATATTTACCGTCTAGCTGTGTCTGCTTGCTGTTTGCCCAGGAACGACTGCCCCCAACAGAAGGGTCCTGTGGCTGGACCACTGCTGGTTTGTTTTGAGGTGGTGGTGTCTCCTGTTGCCTATGGTACATAAAAACAGGGTAAAGCTTTCAACAACATGAATCTGAAATATGAATGGTACTTCACTTTATATTAGATAATTACAGCTACTGTTAAGTAACTTGGGGTAAAACGTTTAGACTATTTTCCTCTGTATGAAAAAAAACAAATGTGGATCTAAGATATTTAATGCAAGCAAGTTAAATGCACCTCTCCTCCCCGGCTTCAGTTCGAGATGCCCATCCACTGCCGTCTTTGGGGACAATGTTGACGTTGGGATCGTTTCCCTTGTTCTCTGCTTTCAGGCTGGGGAGGTTGGCCGGAGGGGGCATGCGCCGGCTGACAGCAACTTTGCCCAAACTCTGGAGCCCATGTCTGGCAGCCACTGGAATGAAGAAACATTATGCAGAAGAAGATCAAGATTAGGATATTTTGCCCCCCTGAACTGCTTTTAAACAATGTTCACATGAGTAATAGGGGTCAGGTTGTTTGACTTATTTTGGATTTATTCATAACACAGCTGTCACACTGCTCCTCATGCAGCCTGCAGTGTAGTCCCAACACGTCAGTGATACACTTGACAATTAAAAAGAACACAGACAAAAGACACCCGTTTGTTTATATGCATTCTCTAGTATAATTCTTTATCTGAAGTATACCAACAAACAACCTCATAACGGCCTATGAACATGAATATAAAAACAGTTAAGCCAAATCAAAGATTCATCGAGTACTTAGAATAATTAGATTAAAAAAAATAAATCCTACAATTCTTTGCTTCCATGCTTTATTACTGGAAGCTTACCTGCAGTTTTCTGGGTTTCCAGAGATTTGCCTTTGTAGGTGTTGAAGAGGCTAAGGGTTGCATACTTTGTTTTGCCATCCTTTGCCTTGGTGCTCTGCCCTGACTTCTCGGACATTTCGCTGGAAACTCATTGAGTCTGGTCCTTTGGCCTCGCCCCCAGAACCAGCCTCCTATAGCACAAGGGAGAGAAAAATAAGATCAGAGAAGAGACCCCCCCCAAAAGTTTATTGGCTAAAATACCAATGTGTTTGACTTGGTATTAAATTTAAAAGGGGTTTTCCCTCCAGGGACTACGTTAACACTCATAATGAACTTGCATGAAGCCTGATCCACCTAGTGAGCAGATCAGCTTTTAATGGTCTGCCAAATTGGAAGTAGGGCTGCCACAAACGATTATTTTGATAGTCGACTAGTCACCAATTATTTTTGCGATGAGTCGACTAATCAGATCATGCACCCATTGGACATAAAATGTACAACTTATTGCACCAGCATCTGCTACTCTTATATAACTATCATTAGCTTACAGCTTTAAGTGTGTAAGGTCTGTGCTAACTAAAAATAAAGACAAGATGATAGTTTATTAAATTTTAATGAAATGTGCAGATTGTTTCAGTGGAGTTTAATAAACTCAGCCGTGTGCTCCTTGCCATCTAAAATATAACAGGACACCTGAGTATATTCTCGAGCATGTCACACTTCTGATAATCAGTTGCCTGCTTGACGTTTATTCAGCTGTGTAAAAACGATAACTTTAATCTCAGCCAAACAGATTTACTCAGGGACAGATGAAATACTAAAAAAAAAGCCAAACAATATAATTTTTAAGTTATCCAAGTCACTCATATATTATGTTTAACCTGAGTAGCGAAAGACTGTGGTGGGTTTGAAAACGATTTGCCGCGAGTCCGGTGTTCTCACGGGCTCTAGTGAGCCTTGAACCCCGGTTAGCTATCGAGCTGGTGGGTAACAGACGTCTCCAAAAACGTCGGAGCGCTTTGGAAAATATGTGGTCTCTTGATAAACTGAGCAAATATTTGAGGTTTACACAGTTATATTCTCGCCTGAAAATCTGTTAAGTTTATTTTGTGACCATGAAAGAATAATAAGAGTAATATTAAAACCAACTAGCTGCCGCCATTGTTGAAAACTGAGC
>NW_005187447.1:604330-612685 GCF_000239375.1 Pundamilia nyererei | reverse complement strand
GGATTTGAAAATATCGGATTTGTGCCGTTCACACTGTCATACCATGATCGGATATGGGTCGCAGAGGGTAAAGAAAAATCGGATTTGATGCGCTTTTGCCTGCAGTGTGAACGTAGCCATAATGACTTTTATCAAAAAAAAGAAAAGAATACCCACCAAAACCTTTTAGTAGTACAAAGGCAACATAAGAAATGACACAAGAAAAGGCACTCTGCTCAGTTATGGCAATGGGGCGATGACAGGAAATAGAGTAGGATTTAAGATACACAGTTCAGTAACCAAGAAAAGGAAACACCAGAAAGTGAATTAGAGTGAGCAGCTCCAAGAACAGAGGCGACACGTTTACAGCTGCAGTGTCTTTCCTATGTCACACAAAGGTCATTTATTATTAACGGGGGAAGTGGTGTAACATAGTCTTGTAAGTGTGAGATTATGTTGGTGTGTGTATGTGCGCGCTTGGGGGAGCCGACAGCTCAGATCAGTCCACACTATCCAAAATGCTGCCGGTGAACACCAACAAACTAACTTAAAAGGAGGAGGAAGGAAAAAAAAAAAAAAAAAAAAAAAATCATATTCAGGACAATGTGGCTCTCATTTTACAAAATACTTTCAAAAAGATTTCCTCTTATTTTCTGTAAGGATGAGAGTATGAACATTACCCCTGGTTTCTGTAGCGATGGTAGCCAATACAAATCCATAGTGCCTTTATTAAACCAAAAACACATCTCCATTCTGTTCAGTTCAGCTTATTTATTCATTTTTAAAAAGAAACCTTTTTATTTTTTGTTGGTTTCTTCATTCTTTTTCCTCCCAACTTAGACCAGGTTTATTAATTGCCCCTAAATAGATTTTATGACTCATTTTAGAATTTTACATTTTTTCCCCAGAGGCACCCACAATCAGTTTATTAGCGGACAATTCTTCACTCAAGCTTTTTGTTTGCTGGCCACATTTCTATAAGGGCAGTTCTCAACTTCATCCAGCTGTTTCCTCAAAAAGGATCTGTCTAACCAAACCCCCTCGCAGGTAGAGAACTGGCATCAGGTGCCACTAACTCCAGGGTGATTGAGTAGGAATCCCTCTGCACGAGGGGAGGTAAAAAAAAATAAAATAACTATCAGTAAAGGCCTTCATGATGATGACTTATGAAAGCAAGATAACAGATGTAAAACAGCTATTGTGGTTAATCCTTTTTGTGTCCCTCCAGTGATGCTCTTCTTTTATCACTTATAAAGTGATAAAAGGGGCTACAGTGGTGACAAGTTTTGACAGGTCCTATTAACCTGAGATGATAAGAATAACACAGGGGAAACTAAATCAAGATTCTTTTGTTAAGCTCATTAATGAATACAATTTTTCTTAAACGTTCAACAAGCACATTTATAAAAATCCAAAGTCTGAAGTTACTCAAGAATGAGCTCTCTACACCAAATGGGTTAATTTAGTATTTAATATGTTGTGGACTTGCTCTTAATCAACATTCACTTAAAGAGACTATATTGTAAGATTTTTTGAATGATTATATTAGGAGTGAGAGAGAAAGATTTGTAATAACATCCCAGCTCTCCAGCCCTAATTTGTCTAGCCTGACCTCCAGTGCAACCCTGCACACCTGCAACTGCTCTGCATTAGCGTTTACACGCATGAGCTCTTTTCTTCCCCTTATTAAATACTCAAACTATCAGCACTTTGGCGTTTCTTTTGTGCATCAAATAGTTTGTGTGCAGTTCTCAGAGATTTTGACGGTTTAATGAAGGTAAAATTACTGAGTCTAGATCAGATATTTATTAAATAATAAGATCAGAATCATTTGACATGAAACATTAGAAAAAAATAATTGGCAATTAACTGTAAAATGTTCTTTAACTAGCTTTTTTTCCTGAGTTGAATTTTAAAAAGAGTGAGATAAAACAAGTTATTGGCAACTGATGTGGCCCCAAAGTTGCCCGCAAACACAGAAGAGGGGAGACCCAAGTCAGCAGCAAAGCTGTGGTTCCTCTCATTCTGAGGATTACTACTGCAGTAACAAAATCACCACAGGGCAACATTAACACCAAGTTTCACATCAGAGAAAGATCGGTCCAGTGCTTCACTATTAAACATAATACAGCACAATAATAGTTCATCTTAATTGTTTTGGTTTTTTTTTATAATCGCTGGAAGCCCAAATTCTTAATTAAAAATAAAACTATTACTCGCTCAGCTCTAGCATGTTGGCAGTGAAAATATTTTCCTGTTCTGGATAACAAAGTTAATAAACAAAGATGATGTTTTTGACACATTTGAGAAGGCATTAATAACTGTCGCCACTGTGCTTACACTTGAAAGTAGAGCATAACTAATTAACAAGACATTTAAACAGTGCTGCCCTCACTTGACAGGAAAAGACATACTTAAACTAAATATGCCAGGTAACTACTGGGTCTCAGATGTTATGCTGCCACCTGCTCCCCTCTAACATTGTGACAGGAAGTTGTAAACAGGCAAGGTGGATAAGAAAGTGGTGTGGTTCTGCAGTGCAAAATCAATTGTTGTATGCTGGTTGTGTCAGAGTAAACTGCCATACAACCACTTAACTAGAACAATGTATACACGCATTATGCAAACACATGTGGACATTATTCTGCAATGAAATATGACTAGAGTTCAAAATTGCTCATAAATCCACACTCAAAAATTAGGAACACTATTGGTTTTGTGTGGTTATTGGCACTCTAAATGAAGGTTAGGACAAGGGATGTGCTGATCTGACATTTGGATTAAATAATGGTCCAATAGAGACTCCGGTGTTGGTAACAATAAGCTGAGCAGTGTGATTTCTCTCAACTCGAAACTGGACAAGTTTAATTTGTGCATCTCTAGTAAAAATAATTTTTTTTAATTTGCAAGACTCCCTTTTGCAGGTGAGCTCTACTTGCAAGTTTAGTAGACTGAGGTTACGTGTCTGTATATTGCTGATGTCTACACCATTCTGTTTGCAGCGGGGCTAGATGATTAATTTGGTCATAATGCAATTGCAATTTTGATTTACAGCAATAATACAACTAAATAAACGTGGTATGATTAGTTTTAGAATATGATTACTACTACAAAGCATTTGTTTTGTCTCTTCTTGATAGCAGTACTTTTTCACCTGTAATGTGACTGACAGTCTTGTTCTTGATGGTCCTCTATGTTTTGCACTGTAATGGTGCAGTTTAAATAAAATAAAAAAAAAAGGAAGAAGAAAAGAAAAAGAAGAATCTACACTGGCCATAATGGGCTACAATTTATATATACACCAGTCAAAGTTAGAGAAAATGCAGAGAATACAGAAAATATTAAACCCTTAATAATGCAAGCCCTGTCAACAATCGACTTTGCCAGCAATATCTGTCAAATAATAACCTGCCACATGATATGGCCCATAAATAGAAAACATTAATAATTAGAACCCACTCAGCATCTATCAACTGACATTCACATTGGTCAGGGCCAATGAAAGAGGCTTAGTAAGCCATTATTAATGACTGCTTAGTGTTTTTGGCACAGTGAACATAAAGCTGGGTGAAAGATAAGGACTGGAAATTATTATGTTTATTCAATGGCATCAATCCTAATGAATCCATTTCCTTTGGGAATTGTCTGCAATTCCATTGTGCCCATAAGAAGGTGAAGTATGGTTTTGTTTTCAGTATGAGGATGGGTAGGTGCTTAGATTGGACATTCAAATGAATTAAAGTCATGTCATGGGATTTTGTGGTGTGATAAAAAAGTAAACTGATATCAGTCCCTTTAAAGTTGTTTTTTATGCCAAATGAAGGATAAAAATAACTTCTCTTTATCTTTATAAATCACTGCTTCCCAAAGACTGTTCCCTTCTTGTCCCTGTGCCTCTCTGATCAGGCACCATCACTGACTGGTGGATCAATAAGTACTACTCTAATCAATATTTCCCTGAATGGCCTCCTTGAAACCATTCAGATGTAGACCCATTACTAATCTAAAATGCATAAGCAGAAAGCATCACCATGAAGCCAATTAATTATCTTCCAAGTATTTTCCACATCCAAGAGATGCTTATGAATCATATGGAGTCTTAGACAACTCAACCCTGCCAACATGCATACTCACACAGTGTAAAAATGTTCTTTACGACCACAATTCGTTAAATCTGCACCTCATCATGGCTGGAAATGAAAGCAGTGCGCTAAAGTTTCATTTTAACATAAAGGAAAATAACACCAGGACATGTTCCTTGGTTAAATGCCAGATCAGATATAAAGGTTTCACTGTTCCGTGCAGTTTACTTTTCTTAAATTACTGCCATTCATGAATCTGCAGGCCATCTCTCCCCATGAATCGACCCTGTGGTGGGCTGGGTGGCTCATACCGGCAGGGGAGTGCAGGCCCTATTCGCCGGAACTCAACCAAACCGGGCTCAAATATCACCTCACTCTCACAAAAGTTAGGCACAAAACCGCCAACATTATAACGCAGCCAACGGGCCAGCTTTTAACGTAAAATGTCATTATAGGTGGCGTTTGAAAGCAGGCCGTCAGCTTGCACGGTTTAGCACAGTTCCGTTTCTTACTAGTCGCCATCACCTCCACTTCCAGCCCGTCAGTGGCCAAAGCATGCTAACCAGCTAACGCTGTGTGCACACCAGCCCATCAGTGACTGAACAAAACTTCACACTTTCAACTTGCATGACACACAGACCCCACCTGCCACCGCCGGTGCCTCCTTTATCCTTTCGGGTGCTGTACGGCTTTACTTGAAATCCGGTTTCGGCCTGGTTTGTAGTGGACCAGTGAGTGTCTGGCCGGCGGATTACAAAAGCTGGCTAGCCTGCTAACCCAGTTCGGCTAACGATGGTTAGCTACTCCGCTCGCTGGCTGCCAACAAACCGCTCTCCACATGCGCGGTCCTGCACTTTCTGTCTTCTCCGCAGTTTCACGCCACCGGTCTCTTCTCGTCTGCTCGGCCGTTACAGCGGGAACCGGTTCGCAGTCTTCCCGTGGTTCAATATGTCTCCCCACCCGTTATCTCGTACCAGACCGTTTTTGTAGTTGAGTGAGGCCCCGCTCGCGCCGCGGCCTGTCTCACAATCAAAGATGGCAGACCGCGGTTGCCAGATATGCTTTCTGACATCCCCCTCTCTAAAAGCTTCTCACATCCCGTGCAGGTGCACCAACATTTGATTGAAATTCCAGATTTCAGATTTTATATTAAAAAATTATAATTAATTGAGATGATAATTGAAAAATTCTGAGGTATCCTTTTTTTACGCTGCAATTAAATTGTTTTCTGTTATACTGAGTTAAAATAATACAACATGTAAGTATTACTGAACCTTGATTTGTTTATGATCACAATTAACCAATCCCCCATAACTATCTTATTTCAACTAGATCTTGACATCGTCTATAAATATATTTAAAAAAAAAGTTTTAATGTGCAACAATATCCCATCTAAAAGCACAAGCATACACTGCATATCGTTAGCTTCATAGCATAAGTGCCTAAGTCATTTTTTGGTCAAATTGAGATTTTTGCCTAACTTTACTCCCCTACCACTGCTGCATCATCCTGTCCGTCTGCCTATGTCATCACAAAAAAATGACTTAGGCACTTATGCTATGAAGCTAACGATATGTTGCACAAACCTGATATCTGTTCATCTTCTACAGAGACAAAAAACCGTTATAAATGTATAAAAGGGTCACCTTAAGTCCAACTTTCAATTCTCTGTAATATATCAGGATATTTATTTATTAGAACTATCTGGATTATTAGAGCTATTTTGTAATATTTTGTAATATTTAATATTGGTACTTTAACCTGGTCACTACTATTCGTATTGTCTTGGAGCAACTGTGACCACATAATTTCATCTAGAACTAATAAAATATTCTGATTCTGAATAATGATTCCAAATCTACCTGGAGTCAACCATCCATCCCGATGGATGGTGCACAAAAGCAGTGAAGAAGAGAGTGCAGGCAGGCTGGGTGGAGGGGGGCGGGGGGGCGGGTGTCCTGGGGTGATTTGTGACACAAAAGGAGCAAGTGTGAAAGGGAAGGTTTAAAATATAGTAGTGAGAGCTGCCATTATGTATGGTTTGGACACTATAGCACTGTAGAGTGACCATGATGAACATTATTAGAAAAGGAATACCTCAGAGGGACAGCTCAGGTTGAGCATTTGGAGATAAAGATAGCGAAGCTGAGATTGTTTAGGCATGTGCAGAGGACATTTTGGACAAAGGATGTTGAATATTGTTGAATACTGAGGTGCCAGGCAGGGGGAAAAGAGTAATAGGAGGTTCTTGGATGTGATGAAGGAGGACATGCAAATTTGTCAATGTGCTAGAGGAGGATGTGGATAAGGTGAGAGACCGATGATCCACTGTCGGGACCTCTAAAAGGAATACCCAAAAGAGGAAGGTGAGAAGGTACGCCCGAAAGTTGATTCTGCTCATCTGGAAATCAGTGGGAGACACCAAGAAACTGAAAATGTATCTTGGAATGAAAGGTTTCTCCCACTGAGAATGCATGCATCCGGGTGAACAGACTCAACTTTCTTAGATTTTCTTACCTGAATGATCGAACATGCATCAAGACAGGAAGATCTGTGGAGAAAAACTAAAGGATTTTTTAACTTACTATTTTTTTTAAATGTATTTATTCTTTACTCAATACTCAAATAAATAAACAAATAAATAAATACCCCACAACTATCTGGAATGTTTAAAAAATTCCAGTTTAGTATTCTCTGTCCATTTGTCAGACACTTACCTTCAGAAACTAGAGTCAAGTGCCATGGAAGTCAAGGTGTGGCGCTTTCATTACTTGCATGGCATCTTTTGGTTTAGAATAAATTCATTTGGACTTCTCTAAGTAAAGCCAGACGTTGCATTTTTAAGTTAGCATGTTATCATTTCAGTTCAGTTCATTTCAGTGTTATTTATACACCGTCAGTTCATGGCGAACTCACTCAAAAGACAAATTAGCAGTCTCTAGCGTCAAATACGTGAATTTTCCTTCACGGATTTTTCTCCATATCTTGTTATCTCTAAATCTGGCAACCCAAATGTTAAGAAATCACGCGTGGACGAAGCTTCTTCTGGGGTGTTTAGCGGCGGCTCGTGAACGGCGGATAACTTAGTATGTACAGTAAAAAAAAAAAAAAAAAAATCAATCACTAAATCTATCTATCTATCTATCTATCTATCTATCTATCTATCTATCTATCTATTAATAAAAACAAACAAACAAAAGGTTTGTTTTAAAACACAACGATTATATATTACTGAACTAAAATAAAAGACAAAAAAAATTCTTTTGTAAACTTTTATAGAATTTTATAGAATAATAAACACAGTGACAAACTACCTTTTGGGTTATAATTCTCGTTTCACTCTTACAAACATCAAATTATTATTATTAATTAATTAATTAATTAATTAATTAATTAATTTTAACTTTCTCACGTTTTTATCCTGCTTTAACGGACAATTGCATGACACAATGGTACTATGCCATCCTTAAAAAGCAATCTTAGTTAATCATAGTCACTGATTTGGCTGCAAGAGGGAGATTCATAATCACATGCTTCCATGTGGCTTCCAGTGTGATGCAGTGAGACACAAAGGACAATACGAAAAACATACTGTAGTTTCATGTGGCTTTTTGAAGCAAAACATCATGCAAATACCCAAAGCACCATTAGGTGGCATTACTGATTAATTTAGGCTACATTATCAGTCCATGATTCAGCCTTGATATGGAGTTATGTAATAAAAACTGCCCAGGGGGTAAAGGTAATAAATTTAGAAAAGTACTTGGTGTGTGCAATTCATGCATGGACTCGAGCAGAGGTCTCCAGTACCCGAGAGCTACTGTCCTGCAGCTTTTAGATGCATCCTTGCTCCGGAATGCCTGAATCAAATGATTGGCTTGTTACCAGGTCTTTGCCAAACTTGATGGCATGCTGAAGAGGTAATTCGACCATTTGATTCAGCTGTGTAGGAGTAATGATGCATCTAAAAGCTGCAGGACAGTAGCTCTTGAGGACTGGAGTTAGAAACCCCTGTGTTAGAGGATTTAGGTGAGTTACAAGAGGATGGTGCATGTGTGAGCAGTTGGCTATTGAAGACGTTTTTTCTAAGTAAATTTACTTGCGTGAAGTTGCCATTGACATGGAATCCCCACCATATGTCAGTATCAACCCATCCAATCCACACATTATGTGCAACAATGTGAAATGAAACAGGGAAAAAGTATTGAACATGTCAAAAAATCAACCAATGAGCTCTCTCAAGACCTTTGTAACACACACACACACACACACACACACACACACACACACACA
>NW_005187447.1:602449-604310 GCF_000239375.1 Pundamilia nyererei | reverse complement strand
GGGATTAATTGTAATCAATGGACGGGCCATTCTGAATTTTGTAGATAGTTTGTTTTTTCTTAACAACTTACTGGCTTCTCAACTCTTATTTCACCATAATAACCTTTCAGAACTTTATATATAGCAATTAGATGGCTCAGATTCGTTATAACATAACAAGATGTACCCAAATAATATTTGGCAGCCATGCAGTAGTGTTGCTGTGGTAACACTTAGCCGTTGCCCATCAGATTGTAAAAGATCGCTGCCATTAATGGAAGCAGCACCGCAGGAGCTTTGCTGCTGGCCAGAACACACTCTATCTTCTGGACAGGTAATTTAGGGCAGACCATAGGCACACACACGCACACACACACACACACACACACACACACACACACACAGTTCTGACTACCTTCCTTCTCTTTGTTACCATCCGACTATACACTTCTTGACTCCGAATGACATCCCGTAGATCCTGGTGGTGTGGATCAGTGAATCAATGTCTCGTTCATCCTTGGCATACAGCTTGATGTCATCTATCTAGATTAGGGGGCTGACAATTGCTCCATTCCCCAGTTGGTATCCGTAGCCTAAGGAGACCCATTTTTGGATGTCTGCCACTGTGATGCTAACTGGAGCTGTTCAGGGAGGTTGCTATGGTCTGCTCTTAGATCCACTATAGCCACAGAGCACTGTTGTTATGGGTTATGTCAAGTCTTAGGTATGGATAGCTTGCTGTATTTCTTAGGCTTTCCTTGCTGTACTACCCTTTCTTCATCACACTTTTCTGCAGCTCTGATAGTTGGCTTCCCTGTGTGCTACCTTGATCTTGGCCTCTAGTCTCTTTTTCCAGAAAGGCACAGCTGATCACTGTTTTCATGTTGTAGATCAGTTTGTTTCTGCCTGGTTTCCCCTGATGTTGCATTCACATCTTCTAGTAGACCTTCAGAGGGTACTTCACAAAATTGGTCATGGAGGGTCCAAGTTTTCAGCTTAGCCATGATACTATCTCTCAGGTAAAGCGCTCAACGCCTTCAATGTGCCAGTTGTACTTGGGGCTCGGTACTCAATCTTAGGTGGGGTGGGAATGATAATATCTCCCCCCGACCTGACGTGCTGGTTTCCCCTTGTCGTAACAATTATGCTGTAGCTCATCAATCTCTAGTTGTGATAGCAGTTGCTTTTCCCTAATGTTGGAACACTGAGCTATTAGTTGTTTCACTTTTAGTCTAGATGTTGGGTACAGAAAATAACATAGGCCCCACATGTCTGTGAAGGTTCTCAGTCATCCAGGGCATCGGGAGCTTGGAAAGAAAAGCAAGCAACTTAAAGAAGTCCAGACGCTTTTCTTTCCAAGCTCCTTAAAATAGGCCCCACATCCACTTCATGTAACAGCACCCTTTTCTCATCCCTTGTTCCCTTATGCCTTCTTGTTATAACAACAATCTAATAGCATTTAACAAGCTAACAGAACCCACCTTTAGGTCTGCTTTGCACAGGTTGATGAGCTGGACACTGCAAATGCTCTTATAGAATACAGGAATTGTGCAACACTGAGTGGCAACCTGGGTTCATTCAGGAATTTTGTTATCTCATTCATGGAGCTGATATAACAGAGAAGATCAAAGTCCAGTCAAAATGGACTGTGAAGTCAGTAAAATAAATGCCATAGGGTAACTATATACCTCAGAAATCTGCTGACTTTTTTAGATCGGATTTGAGGAGAAACAGATATTATGAGTACACAAAATTCCTTTGGGATAACTTATGCATTATGCAAATTATGCATCAGTTCCAGTGTGCAATATACTGAAAAACTGACTCATTTGCCATGTGCATGTATTAAATGTCACACGCACACACACACACACACACACAC
>NW_005187447.1:599593-602429 GCF_000239375.1 Pundamilia nyererei | reverse complement strand
CACACACACACACACACACACACACACACACACACACACACACACACACACACACAAATAAAAAAGTGTCCAAACTTTTCATGACAACCTGATTAATAGAAAAGCCAAATGAATAGGAGGCATGAACCTTTAACATAGTGTCAACAGCACGAACTGAAAACACAAAAAAACAAACTTTTAAGGGGAATGTTGAGGCTGTTTCATTTCTTATTAGAAAAAGTTTTTTATTTACTTCCTTTGCTAGATCTGAGCATAAATTGAACATATGCAATTCTACAATTTTAAGTCCTGACATTATAGGACACTTAGAAAAAATATTGTCTACAATGATCATATTAACCTTACACTTACTTCGAGCTGTTTTCTTCTCACAAGCTCTACAGAACCTCTCGGCCAAAATGGTGCCTGAGAGTTGAGAAGCATTTTATATTACTCAATACAAAAGTGAAACAATAATGTAAACCAGAGAAAGGAACACAGGGGTATACAGTACTGCTTTACATGAAAATGTTTTAATATTTTTTAACTGTTCAGACTCAATGAAATTCATAATAAATGTTAAAAAACTATAATTAGTCATTTAAATAGAATTTTTGAAACTCTAGCCAGAGGGCACAGAAAGGCATAATGACACTCCTGAACGAGGCATCCGTTCAATTGAATAATGCTAAGATGATACAGAAACAATCATATTATCATGGTTCTGGGTTATTTGATGAGTTTTCTTGTGTTTTCATATGTGTTATGCATTATTATGATTATTTTGATTTAACTGGTTAGTTCTGAGTTCATTCCTATTACATCTCTGAGTTTACTTATCATCAGTTTAGTTCCTTGTTTATTAGGTTCCCTTGAGTCTTTGTCCTCTGTGCCCCTCTCTCGGTGTCTCCGTTTATATGCGTGTGTGTAATGCTCATGTCTGGGTTTTCCCTATTTAGTCCCCATGTTCCCCTCTTTGCATTTATTCCATGTCTGTAATGTTTGCCCATGTTTCCCCAGCCTGTCTCTCCCTCACCCTTGTGCCCTTTCTCGCTCTCGTTCCCTCTCTCTTGGGTCCCCCCTCCTTCTCTCTCTCTCTGTTTTCATCTCCTCCTCTTGTTTACATGTTTCCCTTTGTGTCTCATGCTAGGTCTTCCCCATCTGTTATGTGTGTTCTCACCAGCCCGTCATATCCTCTGTATGTGTTCCATATTTATGTTTGCGTCTCGTCTCCCATTGTCAATTCCCTGTTCTCTTGTTAAGTCCAAGTGTTTTAGTCTGCCTTTTTACTGTTTTATTTTGACAGTCTCATGGTCTATGTTCAGTGTATTTAGTTTTGCTTCCACTGTGGCGTCTTGTTCATTCACCTGTGTTCCCCATGTTTTCCCCTGGTCACCTCCTGTCTGTATATATTGTCTGAGTTTTCCTCTGACCTTTGCTGTATTGTGTCTGTTTTCCCCCCACGGCTCTTCCATGCTTCCTCTCGTGTTTCCGAGGTTTCCCCAGGTTTTTCTAGTATTCCAGTTCTTGTCTTATTTTCTTAGTTTCTCCAGTTCAGGCGATCCTGTGTTTAATTTTTGTTATTTATGTTTCTCCCTGTTTGGTATATTTGCCTTAATAAATAGCACACTTTCAGTTAAATTCCAGTTTCCATCTGTCTGTGGTCTGCTTTTGGGTCCTCACATAAACAATTCATGCAGTCTGCCTCTGCAGATTGTGACACATATTGTAGTTGGCCTTTGAAGTAATTAAATCATTGCACCACTCACTAATATATTTCAGTAATTAGTCCATTTCCAACGCTCATGTTATTTCTTGCAAAAGCATAACCAACCATTAAACTATTACAAGACTAATCAGATCTTTTATTTCTGTTCAGTTATACATTTTGCATTACTGTGTAGGCAGCTAGATTTTAACCCTGTCCAGCAAACTAGCAGGATCCTGGAGGAAAGCTGGAAGGTTGTTCCTCTTAACGTAGACAGTGAAGGACAAAGCAGCAGCCGACAGAAGCAGAGGCCACTTATATGATCTCCTGGGTTTGGGCTCATCGCATTGCCTGGTCTGCATAGGTTGAGTCACTCTCTCCCGCTGAGTGAGGATTGCCTGGCGGGCTCCAGCCCACTTTCCTGGCCCCCTGAGACGATACTGGTACGGCGTGCAGGGACCAAAGAGCACATTCATTCCCAGCTTGGGGTCAGTCAGCAGCATCCTTGGGATGTTGGGTTGAACTCCCACTAGCTCTGCTACTTCATCCATGTAGCTGACATAGTCCACCTGGATGGTGTGTCTCTGACTGGTGACATACCTGAAAAGGACATTTAGGTTGAACATGTGCAGAACAAAAAGTGGCGTGTTACAGATCCTATATATTTAAGGAACCACAAAATCAAGTAAATATACTTTATTACCTTTGAGCCATGGCTGCCTGCTTCCACTGTATATCCTTCAGCATAACAACTAGAGAAGGAAGCTTTATGCAGCCTGTTAAAGAACACAACAGTTTACTTTAGTAATAATGAAAACCTGTAAATGCCTAAGTTGAAAAGTATTTTAAATTAAACTCTGACCTTTAAAGACACGTGTGGCCCACCTGGCCTGCAACTTGGATATAGCCATAATAGATCCCAAAGGCTGCACTAGACCAATGATAGCCAGCGTGGGGTGTTCAAGCTCAGGAGGAAACACATATTTGTACAGAGATGCTTTGTTGTTAGACACAGAGACCACCTGTGAAGCCAGGAATGGAAAGGAAAACTGGTATCCTGTAGCAAACACCTGAAAGACAGCGGTCCATGTTAGTCAAAAGTCAATTTCACTGATCTCTATGAAGGTGAAGAAAAGTATGTAATTCCAG
>NW_005187447.1:595875-598112 GCF_000239375.1 Pundamilia nyererei | reverse complement strand
GATGAGGGAGTTGTGCATGTAGTTTGAGAAGTGTGCACGGATGGGAAAATCACTGAAACACATCATCTCCTTGGAAGAGTTGATTATGACAGAAAAGTAAATACTGGCCCTGTCTGGCTCTGGATTCTCCTGCAGAGAAAGCCATGAATAGAGAAAAACAAATCTCATCTGTCAGAGCAAAGAAAAGTCCGATCTGTATGTTGTCTAACCCACCTTAAACCTCCACAGACCACCAATGTCATTGCTGCTTTCAAAGCAGACAGGCTTCAGCCCCTCATCCAGACAGCACTTAATAGAGGCCAGACCTGAAGCCCCTCCTCCAACAATTGCTTCAGCTCTGTGGAGAGTGAATCAGATCAGTCCAAAATATTTTTGCTCTAAAATAGGAAATTGCATCCATGGAGCTGTATACAACAGGAAGTTCACCCCTATTTCTTTTCATAAACGATTTTTACCAGTGTTTGCTTGGAAGAGCTATCACTGCCAAACTTAACGCTTGTTTTGGCCATAGCTGTAGTCCACTCTGGCTTTGGATTTCACGTTCCCAGGTAATTTAATGTTGCAAGGCAACATTCCTCCACAAAATGCTCTTGGGAGTCAACATTTAGTCAGGTGATAAGACTAACTCAAAAGAACTCAAAAAGCAGCTTTATTGCTGAACACCAGAAATACAAAACTAACTAAACTGGGAATACACATGGAAGTAAGCAGGTAGGCAAGCAGGCAGAACACATGGCCACCTCCTCCAACTTCTCCAGGGAAACGCCAAGGTGTCCCCAGGCCAGCCAAGAGATATAATCTCTGCCCGAAACACCTCACCCAGGAGGCGCCCAGGAGGCATCCTTGTCAGATGCTTAAACCACCTCAACAGGCTCCTTTTGATTTGGAGGAACAGCGGCTCTACTCCAAGCCCCTTCCGGATGGCTGCAAACAGTTCCAGTGCAAGCTGGAGGCTGTCACTTGACGAAGCCAAGCTCTTGCAATGGAGGCATAAGTATCGAATGGCCGGTACCAATGGGCCACACACCACATACTCCCAAAGCACCTACAACAGGACATGCTCAAATGCCTTCTCCAAGTCCACAAAACACATGTAGAGTAGACTGGTTGGGCAAACTCCCAAGAATCATCGAAGTATCATTGAGAGGTTAAAGAGCTGGTCCAGTGTTCCACGACCAGGACAAAAAAACCATATTGTTGCTTCTGTATCAGAGGTTCGACCAATGGATGGACTCTCCTTTCCAGCATCCCGGCACAGACTTTCCCAGGGAGGCTGAGGAGTTTGATCCCCCTATAGTTGGAACACAGCCTCCGGTACCCCTTCTTAAAGATGGAAACACCCACCTCAGTCTGCCAATGCAGGATTGATAATAATTAATTATTCTATTACTAATTATTACTATTAAATAGTTTTTATTTGATTTATAGTTCAACTTATTGTTCACATTTTTGTTCTTCATGTATATCCTTAGTATTTTGAATCTTAAGATCTTATTTCCCATTATTGTGCATATCTGAGTTTCTATACACAATAATGTGTTTTTTCCTTCTGTGTTTTCCTCATGTTGACTTTACATTTGTGTCTAAGTTTCCCTCTTTGGTCATTGTTACTTATTTCCTGGTTTAGTTTGCTAGTTGTTTTTTTCTGTGCCTTGTTTATAGTTTTACTTCCTCTCCTTTGATTGCGTTGATTGTGTGGACTTGCCTATTGTTTCCCCATTAACCCTCATTGTGTGAGTATATATAGTCCTGTTGTTTCTTTGCTCACTGTAAGTGTCTGTTAACCTACTTGCCTTGCCTTGCCTTTGATTTCTAAAGTTTGTTTTATGTTTTTGACTGAAATATATATATTTTTGACTTTTGCTTCTTGAATTTGAATCCTCAATACTCTGTGAAACACCTAGACTCAGAAACTTTCTATAAACATATATAAACTGCCACATGCCCCATATCTCACAACAAAACGAAGCAATCATAAACAGATGAGAACACCTAAATGTACAGTTCAGAACTAAAAATGAAGAAACAGCTAACCCTGATACAACAGCCCTTAATGCACTCAGCAGTTATGATAAAGAATCCAAATTTCTTACCTTGTTTGAAGAAATTAAGAGCTTTCATACTGCATTTAACTCAGCAGAGAGTAGGAATGAAAATGGTTGGTCTAAATATAAAAGGAGCCTATGAACCCTTGCTTCACAGGAGGGTCAGTTATTTGACTCCAGGACTGAAGGAAA
>NW_005187447.1:593373-594874 GCF_000239375.1 Pundamilia nyererei | reverse complement strand
TCAGAGTTGACCATATCCTGAACAATATGCGTCACTTCTCAGAAAAAAACCCTCTGCTGATTTAGAGGTGCTGATATAGGAAGTAATGAATAAGGGAAGCAAAGTGACTGCACGCAGAGGCTGGAAAATTTTGGAAAATTTTTATCCGGAAAAATCTTGTCTTTTTCAGCTGCTGAAGCATCTGCATCTGCATAAGTTGGGACCTTCTGAGAACCTGGACTTACATATCACTGAAATGACCAAGCCACTCACACACTGGAGTCTCCAGCTTGATTGTTCCAGCTGTGAGTGCCAGAATATAAAAGTGAAGACGTGCACAATAAACACTGCACGTCAGCAACTGTAACACACACTTCATGTGTGTGCCACTGTTCAGAAGGACAAAGGTGAGCACAAAAAGGCCATAATTTTTGTCTTAGATCAACCACTTGGAAAAATCTAACATGACAGATTATATTACATTCTATACAAGCTACAAACACAGTACCTGTGCTTTGGGTTTAGATTGTGTTGAATTATTAACAATCTACACTAGAAAGTTAACTGAAAGCTCAATTCAGCTTTAAAACTGAAGCTTCATCCATTATCATTGCAAACAATGATGGTAAATGGACTGATTCTTATATAGCGCTTTTCTAGCCTCCTGGAGTACTGAAAGCGCTCTAGACAACACGCCGCATTCACCCCACACACACCCATTCACACAAGCACTATTATCTACTTTGAGTGCTTTCTAACTATCGTTCATACGCATTCATACTCCGATGGAAGCATTGGAAAGCAAGTCGGGGTTAGTATCTTGCCCAAGGATATTTGGCATGCAAACTGGGGGAGCCAGGGATCAAACCTTCTCATCAGCAGCTGACCCGCTCTACCTCCTGAGCACCCCAATAATGTATGTATGGAGGAAGGGGTCCCATTTCACTGCAGGTAAGATGTACGTATAACATTGCAAGTGACAATTAAAAGCACAATCAATCAATCAATCAATCAATCAATCAATCAATCACCATCAAAAAGAGGCATGCTTGCACTGGTCTTTAGTATTAATACCAAGTCAAAGCAGAGAAAAGAGATCTTTATTTTTTCAGCAAACAATCTCAGATCTTTGTGGCTTAAAAGATTTATTTACTAATAAAAGACATGAAAATGGATTTGTTTCAAGTGCTGAACTTTTTTTTATAGTTATGAGTCATGTTTTTCATACTTTAGAGTCACTGGGACATAGTAATGGATAAAACAACATTTTAAAAATGTAGTGAAAGATGTGACAACACTGTGATTTATTTTTATTTGAAAGAAACAATAGCAAACCATCTGTGCTGTGTATCAGTAATGTTGTAAAAACATTTGAATACTTCAATTAATATAATGAAAGAAAACAGAGCAGCATGTCAATGTAGAGTAACAGTGCTGATGTTAAAAAAAGGATAACAACAGTTTACCCCTCTACAATGGCATTCTGTGCTAGCATAATTTCTTTTTACCCATGTTTATGCTC
>NW_005187447.1:590737-591829 GCF_000239375.1 Pundamilia nyererei | reverse complement strand
TCAACGTTGTCAGGCACTGATTTTGACAAGGGGTTGTTGTTGTAGCCAGAAGTTTCATACTTTGAACTGGTTATTTACACTGGACATTGCACTGTTGTTGCATAAAATAACACCAACATTGACGCCAGCACAGCCCCATCAAAATTAATAATGGTGCTTAAAATGTGTCAGAGTTGATCGTATCCTGAACAATATGTGTCACTGCTCAGGAAAAAAAAAAAAAAGAGGCAACAGTGATGATATATGCAGTAATCAATACAGGAAGCAAAGTGACTGCATGCAGAAAATTCTCATCTTTTCCAGCTGCTGAAGCATCTGCAGATGCATAAGCTGGGACTTTTCTGAGAACCTGCACTGATAGATCACTGAAATGGCCAAGCCACTCATCCAGCTTGACTGTGCCAGCTTTGTGGGCCAGGTTACAAAACTCAAGGGGTGCATGATACACCTAAAAAAGCAAAATATTGCAAGTAACATATCACGCTGCTTCTGGTGTGTGCCACTGTTCAGAAGGACAAAGGTGAGCACAAAAAGGCCATCATTTTTGTCTTAGAACAACTACTTGGAAAAATCTAATGTGGCAGATTATATTACATTCTATACTAGCTACAAATACAGTACCTGTGTTTTGGCTTTAGATTGTAAAGACCATGATTGAATCTTTGGTTGAGCCGACTCTCTGCCATACTACAGATAAAATCAAAGGGAAGGATTTTCCTCAGAATGTCCAGGATTCTATTAAAAGTCAGGTCAAGGGGCACCCCATTGTCTCCAACTCTGTTCAGAACCCAGGCTCCTCTTCGAGTGCTCAGGTAAAGCTTTGAAGAAAAGAAAGAGTAGTTAGCTCTCTTGTTGGTTCTGTCTGAATTGTCTCAATTTTACTTTCTAAACTACTAATATTACTAATTACTAATATGTAAATAAAGCATTAAGAAGATGTACAAGTTAAATAATTATGCCCATTGTTTGGTTTTACATGCTTGTATTTATATTGGATTCAGATTTAAAACTGTGAGAATCATGAAGTTTCACATGTTAAATACTAAATCAGTTCAGACACATTTTTTCTCTAATGATGCGACCAACTCATTC
>NW_005187447.1:588972-590227 GCF_000239375.1 Pundamilia nyererei | reverse complement strand
AGCGTATGTGCTTGGTGAGCTGGAAGTGGTCAGCATACAGCCGAAAGTAGTCCATGATGAGGGAGTTGTGCATGAAGTTTGGGAAGTGTGCCGGGATGGGAAAGTCACTGAAACACATCATCTCCTTTGAGGTGTTGATGATGACAGAGTGGTAGATGCTGGCCCTGTCTGCCTCTGGATTCTCCTAAAGTTAAAAAATAAATAAACAAATAAATAATTGAGCTGAAGCACCATTACTCTTTCAATGCTCGTCAGAGGCCTGAGTACAGTTTTATTGCATTTGTAGTTTAGTTATATCTATGTTTTTAGGCGTCTAATAAATATGATGCAAATATTGTACTTTGTTTTTCACACCATTTATTTTAGAGTTTACATTTCCCAATATAATCTGCTCTATTACTGATAATTATTGAAATTAAGAATATTTAATGCTGAAACTTTTGAACTAGGTATTAGGCTTCTTGAGAAAGATTACCACTTTTTCTCAAGTAAGAAATCTAAATACTTGTTTTGTCACCGAGCAAACAAGATACCTAATTCAAAACAGTGCTTCAACCCTTGTGCCCGCACCATTTTTAGCATAATATTTATTTCGGATCAAATTCTGATTCTCAGTGCGCACCATGTGCCCCCGAAATGAAGAAAATCCACTTCATATGTATGAAAAATGATAAAACATGACCAAAAAGTAAAGTGATTCACATAGCGTCAGCCAACCTTAAACCTCCACAGACCACCAATGTCATCGCTGCTTTCGAAGCACACAGGCTCCAGCCCCTCATCCAAACAGCACTTTATGCAAGCCAGACCCGAAGACCCTCCTCCGATCACTGCCACACGACGGGTCATACTGCAGCTCTGTGAAGGAGACAGTGCAAAATATGTTTACTGTTAACACGAAGCTGCAGCCAATGAGCTACGCAGAGCAGGAAGTTGTGCAGAAAACAAGAGTAATAACAACGTTACATTCATTTCCCCCGTTAAATCGCAGGCTCTCCAGTTATGTTTACATTACTGCCGAAAAACACTTCCTCTAATACTGAATATGTGCCACATTTAAAACTTGGCAAAAATCAAAGTGACTTAATATGTTTATTAGCTGTTCGAAACGCCACACAACGCAGACAACTCAATAAAGAGTGCAATCGTTGCCAAACTTTTCCAGACTTCACGGACAGTACAAACAGTCTCCGACAGCCGCAATCATCGGCTTTAAATCTGTTCCAGGAAGCACTCATCAGCTGCGATCGCATAT
>NW_005187447.1:587165-588952 GCF_000239375.1 Pundamilia nyererei | reverse complement strand
ATTCAGATTTATTTTTTATTTTGTGTTCATGAATTTTTCCTTTTGTTGTGTTTTGCACTCAATTTCCAAAGCATGTAAAATGAAAAACATCATGTTATATGCTGCATTTAACAGTCATCCGGAGATACTACATGCTGTGTTTGTCTTTAGAAGGCACGGATCCCGCTGCCAGCCAACCGGTGTGATCAGTGGTTTGTTCTGGTTATTTATTTACAGAAATCCAACCGTGTATAACGTCAGCTCACTCAAGATCTTTTTCTGCATAAAGAAGTAAGCCTCATTGTAAAACTGTCATACTAATATATGTTTACTTCTGTAAGTCTAAAGACTTTGTGTTAAAAAAGAAAAAAAGGATATGAAATGTTCTGGACTCAAATGAAACTGTTACATTTTTAGGGTTTTCTGTGGGCTAAAGTCAAGGAGCGGCACCTTTCATAAAGCCCTATACCTAAGAGGTTATACGATAGAGATATGTCTTTGTATCAGAGGAAAAGTGGGACTGACTACCCAGGGTCTTGGAATGAAAAGCTTATTGGTTTTGTTTTCAAGTTGTTAAAGTCCAACGTCCAATGTCAGACGTGACTGTTTCAAAATGACCTGGTTTAGCTTTCCACCATGAAAGGCATGACCCTAAATTTCAGAAACAGCCGGACAAAGTGAAGCAGCATCAATTCCCTCTTCAAATTATGTGCCACAAGCTGAATTCTACAGTGGCAACTGAAAGTTTTTCCAAGCAGTCATTTATGTCGATACCAGTTTCAACTGAAAATTCAGCAACAAACGTCAAGCAGTATCAAGCTTTGTTATATGTTGGACCAGCTGAGAGGTAAGTAAAGGATTTTAAGGAAGCAGGGACATTTCCTGCTGATGAAACAGGATCTTCAAATACCACAGTGACACTGCTTAAATATTTTTTTTACTTACTTTGCTACTTCTAATGAAACACTGTCAAACAGCACTGATATGCTTGCGTATGTTTTCATGCATTATTAAATCAACCTTTAAGTGTTAAAAAACTGCCAGGGTAGGTACCGCAAGTCCTCAACCTGCCAATTGTTGTGTTTTAGTCTGTGTCTTCATTCTTTCATTTTCTCTGTTTGTGTGTATTTATGTGCGTTTGTATGCACTGGCCTTTCTGCATTGTGGGGACCAAGTTTCAGACACACACCTGGTGGCAGGAACACACCTGCTCTGATGATCTCGTTTGGGCAGCTTCATAAGGAAGGAGCAGTGGATCAGTCTTTGCTGGATTGTTGCCTTGAAAGCGGTAAATGAAGCGTTGCTCCTGCTCCTATTTTTTGGGTTAATTGTGAAGATACGTTAACTGGTCTGTCCCTGTGCACAGCATTTAGAAATTGTGAGATATCGAGTGGTGAGCTGACTCTGGTGTGACAAAGCTACTTTGTCTGCATCTAAAAGGAAACCTTGTGGAGACTGGACCTTCCAACTGCTAAGATATTTTTTGAACGGTGTTTTTTCTGTTGACTGTGAATAAATGCACTGTACGCAGCCGTGGGTGCGAGTCCTGCCTCTAAACATGACACAAATCTTTGAGCCCTAAAAATAATAAATACTTTAAAAGAAGAAAGAAAAATCATGGACTCTTAAGCTTGACACTCTAAGCAAAAGCCGCAAGTGGCCATAAAGTAACTGTAGAAAACATGTAGACTTATGGAAATTATTTATTAGAAATTTTATTAGAAAATTTCATTACTGGCTACTGGAACGACCACAGATTGTTGGCTGAGTTATTTGCCAGAAAATAAAATTAAAAAACAAAATTTTAA
>NW_005187447.1:586219-587145 GCF_000239375.1 Pundamilia nyererei | reverse complement strand
AGCTCAGGAGGAAACACATATTTGTACAGAGATGCTTTGTTGTTAGACACAGAGACCACCTGTGAAGCCAGGAATGGAAAGGAAAACTGGTATCCTGTAGCAAACACCTGAAAGACAGCGGTCCATGTTAGTCAAAAGTCAATTTCACTGATCTCTATGAAGGTGAAGAAAAGTATGTAATTCCAGACCTACCACCAGGTCAACATCTTCCACTACACTGCCATCATCAAACTCCACACTGGAACCTTGAAATCTGCGGATGTTGGGTTTCACCTGAACTGTTCCAGAGAGGATGCGGTTGGGAAGCTCATCATTCACTGTGGGATGTTGGCTGAACACCCTGAAATAAAAAGTCAAACAAAACAAATTCCGACATGAAACAATCCAGACACCAATTACATTGTAAAATGTAATGTATTAGTAGAATACTGTACCTGTGCCTTGGCTTTAGGTTGTACAGAGCGTGATCAAATTTTTTGTTGAGCCGGCTCTCTCTCAGACTACAGAAAACACCAAAGGGAAGATTTTTTCTTAGGAAACCTGTCGCCCTGTTAGAAAACAAGTCAACAGGAATCCCATTGTCCCAGACTCTATTCAGAATCCACGCTCCCCTTCGAGTGCTCAGGTAAAGCTTGAATGAAGGAAACAAAAAAATTTAGCAAGTTTTGCTGTTACGTCTTCTTTAATGTCCACATCCATGTGTCACAGGTCACTGCTTGTGTAGTATTTAAACTGTTTTCAGCCTAAAACTGTGAGAATGTTGAAATGTCACGTGAAATTATTTTCATCACTAAGAATGTTAAATACTCAACCAGTTCAGACACATTTTTTCTCTAATGATGCGACCAACTCATTCCAACCTGCTTGGTGACTCTACTCAGTTCCACTGCTATGTCTCCTCCAGAGTTTCCAATTCCAATCACCAC
>NW_005187447.1:575871-584449 GCF_000239375.1 Pundamilia nyererei | reverse complement strand
TCATCCAGATGTTTCTTTTTATTACCGCTTACATAATTAATCTAGTAAAAGGAAAGCACCAACCTTAAACCTCCACAGACCACCAATATCATCACTACTTTCGAAGCACACAGGCTCCAGCCCCTCATCCAAACAGCACTTGATACAGGCCAGACCTGAAGCCCCTCCACCAATCACTGCCACACGACGACTCATGCTGCAGCTCTGCGAAGGAGACATCAGATCGGTTCAAAAATGTTTACTGTTAAGAAACTGCAGCCAAGGAGTTGTACGCAACAAGTAATTACCTTCGAAGAAACAGAAAAAGCTGAAACAGACTTTTAACCTGATGTAGCAGTTTCTTCTTGACCAGGGGTAGGCAAATCCAGGCCTCGAGTGCCTGTGTCCTGCAGGTTTTTCGATTTTGTAGATATTACCCTGGCTCATCGCACCTGAATTAAATGATTAGTTCATTACCAGGCCTCTGGAGGACTTCAAGACATGCTGAGTTGGTAATTTGGCAATTTGAAACTGCTGTGTTGGATCAAAGACACATCTAAAACCTGCAGGACACCAGCACTTGAGGCCTGGAGTTGCCTAGTCATGCCCTAGATGATATGACGACAGCGTTGATCTTTATTCTGTTATCTTGTAAAAAAGCATAAGGTTCAGAAAAATTATAGTGATTACAAAATGGTTCATTTCAGGCTAGAATAGCAAAGGGAAACCTGTCAGTAGAGAAATGAAAGAAGGAACAGGGAGTATCAAAAAAGAAGGAGAGAAAAAATTAACAGCCAGCCCGAGTTGAAGAAAGAGTTTCTCATAAAGGAAAGGGAAAGATGGAGAAATAGAGTGAAAAAGAGAAAAATAAAGAACATCAGTGACCTGAAAGAAAGAGAAAAAAGGCAGAAGGTTTTGGAAGAAAGCACAGAGAGACAAAAGGAGAGAAAGTACAGCAGGGTCTAAACACACAACCACAGAGTACTTTAGGAATCAAGGAGTAGTAGGTAGCTACTTGCTGGTGAACTATTAAGATGTAGAACTTGACATGTGCAAAAACAGAATTGTTATGTGATATTACAAAGATTGCTAAGGTGTAATAGTTATTTTGAAAGAAATAATATCTTGTTTTCTACTAGTGTGTCAACACCGTCAGATTTGTGTCACCACCATCAGCACCTTGTCAACTCCATAATATGGAGTTTTGGTTTATTTTTCTCTTTTGGAGAACCATATATTTTCCTCCCTCATGATCTTCCAATAAAAATACTTAATTTTTTCAATAAATGTGTAATTTGCATTCTGCTTAATATGATTGTTTCTTATAGAGATTAAATACAAGCTTCTGAAAATATGTATGACTGTAACTCTAATAATAAAAAGCCAAAACAATCTTACTTTTGAATGTAGTATAATTACTTTGAAAACATATGTGCATAAACAATAGAGAAGCTGCTAATAGTCAAAATAGCTGAAACAACTTAATTTAAAATATATATTTTTGCATTTCTTTGTGTCTGACGGTGTTGACAAAAACCTTGCACTTCTCCAGCAAAAACATAAATTATTAAAAAATGTTACACCTGGGAGATTGTACCAAAACATGGTGAGACAGCCAAAACTTTGTGTAACAATTATATGTAAATATGTTTTTGAAAAATCAAAAAATATATTTTAGAAAATTAAAACCTGTTTCGTCCCTAATCTCAGGAATCACTGATAGCCAGTAGGCTACTGCCTGCACGAGTGGTAGCCTACATTACAAAGTGCTGTAAATATTACTCTTGATTCTGCTACACTTATGAACTCAAATGTTATACAAAGTTCTTACCTCTAGTATGTTGAAGAAAAAAATTATTTTTGTGTTGCCTGCAGCCTAGTAGTAGCTAGAGTGAGAGCTGTGCAAGTAGGGTGCTAATCATTGATTCCAAAGCAAGCAAACCCTTGGATGGACCTGTCCAAGGAGCGTTACTATGAGCAAACAGAATGAGACTGAAATGAACTCTGAACTCACCATCTCTGGTCCAACTACAATGACTGAGGCTAACTCTGTGGCTAAGTGCAAGGGGTACTTTGTCCACGCTAGTTTAGCATTTCTTTTAATTATTTACTCTTACTATTTACTTATTTATTCTTACTTATGCTTCTGTTGGTTGTTGCTTTATTTTTGCTTTTTTTCAGCAGGTGATCAAGCAGATTTCCAGTGTCTTTTCTCTCTATCCCTCTTCTCCTCCATTTTTCTTTCCTCTCCTTCTGTTAACTCTCTTCCCAACTTTTGTTTCCTTCTTCTTTTTCTTTCCTGTCACCTGTCACTTTCCTGTTTCTTGGCCTTCAGACAATAATTCCAATTACTACAGTACAGGATGGGGAAAAAAAGCAATTCTTTTAATTTACATTTGTAATGTACTGTGTTTTAAGTGGGATTTCATCTGTTTGGGTGTGCGTATTCACAACCATGCTTAAGTTCTGGCTGGTTTTTGTTTTTTTAAACACGTGACTTTTGCTACACTTGCACAGCAACAGATCTGTGCAGTGATTTGTATTGGTGTGGATTGGTTTGTCTGTAAGTGGATGATTCCTTGACCTTGCGGATCAGGCTCACAGGATCAGGCTTTTGTATGTACCACCAGGGGGCGAATTACTCAGTCTTCATTTTGCAGATTGGACACTTTTATCTGTACTAACAATATTTAATGATTATTCATTCCTATGGATAAAAGATTTTCTTATGGTTCCACAAGTAAGATGCACTAATGTTCAGTTTCTGGTGAACTTTAGTGCACCTTACTTTACTGTGAGGAAAATGTCGTGGCATGCTGTGTATAGCAGCTAATCACTGACATCTATTGAATAGCTCATGCTGTTGCACTTTGATTGTTCAGCGATATTAATATCAATCTTGTATGAGCTTGTATGAATTGTTTTCTGGTTGTTGCACCCACAATGGTATGCTGCTGTAGCCCCTTTGCTTTAATGTGTTTTTGTATATTCAGTGATGATCTTCTGAATACCTTAGTTATAATGTGTGGTTAACATTTTTCTCTTTTTTGGACCATTCTCTAAAAACTCTGGAGGTGACTTGCGGGGAAATCCCACAGATCAGCAGTTTCTGAAATATCGGAAATGCCACAAACAACCACATGCAAGCCACATTCAGTCAGTTCAATCAACTTTTATCTCCATTCTGATGCTCGGGTTGAACTTCAACATGTTGTCTTAGCAATGTCTGAAGGCTTAAATGCATTGAGTTTTCTGTACCTAACAAACTGGCCAGTGAGTGCATAAGTTTAACTTTAGCAACTTTGTTTGAACCATACCATATAAAATTAATCATTGAAAATAATTTTCTGCTGCCAGTATTAAACAGTGACTCAAATACAAGTTTCTGTAGATAGGCATGATGCAAAAAAGCAACAGTTACCAAAAACCACACCACGAAAAACAAACACAATCAATTGTGCAGATTTAACAAATCCAGTTTTTTCATTTTTAATATTTTAATTTTAATATATATTTTTTATTTCTTATTCAGCTTGACAAGTTATGCACTGTAGTGTAAAAACAATCTCTGCCTACATCTCCTTCATTCACCCTGCAATTAACTGAAGAGATCTCTGGAATGAAGAAGCAGAGAACTAAGAGACAAAGTGGAGCTTATTGTAGAAGATAACACACAACAGAGCAGCACCTGAGAGAAACATTATTATGCTCAGTTTAGAAGAATGTTTGATGTCTGGCTTTGGTTCTGTTACCACTCTGGTCTTAAAAGGCTGAAACACCCGGTCCCACTGAGTGAGGATAGCTTGACGGGCTCCAGCCCACTTTCCTGGTCCAGTCAGATGGTATTGGTATGGTGTGCAGGGTCCTAAAAAAACCTGCAGTGCCAGTGTTGGGTCCTTAAAAAAGAGCCATGGTATGTTTGGCCTTACCCCCACCTCTTCAGACAGAGAGTCCATGTAAGGGATGTCGTGAACTTGCAGTGGGTTGCGTTCTGAGCATGCAAACCTAACAGAGAAGCAAATAAAGAAATAACAGATGACACTGAAAAAGCATATATTAACCAGTCTAAGCTAAGAGACTTTGTAAAACATTAATCAGAATACAAAAAATAAGGATTCTGGTGGAGATGAGCAGCCTTTTAACATATCTTAAAAATAATTTCCTTCTTCTGATCTGATACATGGTTGCCGTGTCCTTCTCAATTTCCTTCATCATGTTCTCCTCTGTGAGGAGGGCTGTTAAACCTGTCATGGAAAAATTCAGAACAATTTCAAACACAGAGTTATTGCATGATGATCTTACTTTTGCACTGGAGCATATCCTTTAGGTTTGCATTAATAGCTCTAGTGTTTTCTCAATTCAAAATATAAAGCATCGTAGAATTCCTACTGAAACCCCTTCCATGACTTTGCACAATCAAAATATTCTCCTATACCTTTTTATGTTTTACCTTTAAACACTCTTGTAGCCCAACAAGCCTGCATCTCAGCCAGAGGGTTAATAGCACCAAAACCATGTATGAAGCCCACCACTGCCAGTGTTGGTGAGGTCAGTGCAGGAGGGAACACATGTTTGTAGAGCTGCAGCCTGTAACCACATTTAGCCTGTAGAGCTGAGGGCAGGAAAGGAAAGCTGTAGGCAAACACCCTGTGGCAAACACAACCACATCCACCTGTATGACAGACAAACAACCCTGGGATTAGATGAACATGTGCATTTAAATCCCCTTTACATCATTTCAAAAATAAAACCAAATGAAAAGGGACAGTCCAAGAATTATTACTAGGATATCCTATATTTTTCACCTGAACAGAATAGTTGTTGAAGTGATAAACACCTTGTCTATGGTGCTTCCATCAACAAAGACCACACTACTGTAGACCCACAGAACTCCCTCATGTTTGGTTTCACTGCAACACGACCTGAGATGATTCAAGCATCGAACATACAGTAGTCATGGCAAGATATCAAGTCACTGTTATCTAAATAAATACATTCATACATACATACATAAAAAACTTTGTTTATATAAACATGCTGCACATTACACCATGTGTGTTTCAGATTCTCGCTCTTTTAACAAATATATACTTTAGTATTGCATTTACCTTTTGTTACAATTCCTTTGGAACATTTAACACATAATTTTTGAAGTTCTCGGTTATGATGATGTATTTTTAATTCAAACGTTTGACCATGCTTTTACCCATGTTTCGGTTTCAGGCCATATAGTTTGTGGATTCAGCTTCTTCTCCAACATTGTGTTGGTCCATGAGGGGAAGAGCTTTCGTATCAGTGCGTCCATTCGAGAACTCCCGACAACATCTAGTGGAAGTCCCCCTGGCCCTACACGGCCAACAACCCATGCTCCACTTCTGGTACTGAGGTACACCTGCAGGTCATGTCAGCACAAGGAGGTTTCAGATTCACGAGTTATATTCCTTTAAGAATACAGTGCTTTCATATTCATAAACATCACTGTTCTTTTTGAATACAACATAGAAGTAAAGAAATGTAGCACAGCAGCTTACCTTCTCCGCAACCCTGCTGACATCCACAGCAATATCACCACCAGAGTTCCCAATCCCGATGACCACCACCCTTTTCCCCTCCAGACCCTCAGCACTGCAGTATTCCCAACTGTGGAAATATTTGGCTCGGAAACTCTCAATACCTGGAATGATTAAAAATAAATAAATACTGAATTTGTCGCTAAATATAAATATTTGTCAGTCATTTCAACCACCATTGGAAACATTAACACACAACACAGTGTGTGACATCTGTTGTGTTGGAGCAAGAGCAGCTGCTGCAGTTCTTAAATTTACCTGGGAAGTCTCTGAGTGGCAGGTGAGGCTGGGTGAAATGTCCAGTGCAAACCATCACGGCATCAAAAACACGGGTCTCCCTCTGACCCTCTCTGCTCTCCGTCTCCACCTCCCACTGACCCGGCACTTCAAAATTTGTCGTCTGCCTCACGCTGATTACAGTAGTCTGACACAAACACAAACACAGTTTTTTCTTTTTTATGAAGATCACCGACCTGGAAGCGTATGTGTGGCAGCAGGTTGAACGTCTGAGCATACAGACGCAGATGCAGCAGGACCTCAGAGTGATGCATGTTGTTAGAGAGGTCAGCAGGAGGCGGGAAGTCGCTGAAAGACATCATCTCTTTGGAGCTGTTGATGATCACTGACTTATAGATGTTGGCCCGCCCCGGCTCTGGCTTCTCCTGAAGGAGGAGAATATAAAGACAAAAAACGAAGCACAATGCAACTTTGCTTCTATTTAAACTCTGACTTTAAGTATATTTCAAAACTCTGTCAGTGTCTTACAGGTCTCTTAATCCCTGGATGTGTCTTCTCTATTTTCACACGTTTCTGTGGGATAGTTGCCCACTCTCTCCAACTTTGATACCATCTCTCTCCTTCACTCCAGTGAAATTTAAATTGTTTATTTTAAACTTTGAATTGATGTATGAGCAGTGCATTAAGGAATTTATATTTTACAAAGCTACTTTAGTAATGTAGCTTTTGTTAAAACCACAAAACAGCTGGGAACAGATTCTGCACTTCACTTCAGTATCAAAATGACTGAACTGCTCTTCATTTTAACACTTGATCCATGTTAGACCAGCCAGTTAAGTACATTTTCTGGGATCTCTGCTTTAACGTTGCAGCCCTCCGCCTCACTCAGTCACACAAGTCATTCTCAGCAAAGCTGCATCTCTGTGTGTGTCACTACAGAAAAAATAGCACTGCAGATCATCATTGTCACATATTCCCAACAAAGGTTGTTTGAAATACATGATTCAAGAGTTTAAAGCAACTAATTATTCAACTTTTTTCAAAAGCTCGTTTTTTACATTTTTTTTTTTTTACAATTTCTTTTCTAAATTTTGAATTTCCATTTACGTGTCTGTATTTAAAAACAGTAAACCTTGCAAGAAACGATTCAACAATTTGAATGTTAAGCTTCACTTCAATATGCTGTCATTTATATCCCCCCCAAAAACCCCATTGTTTCCCACCTTAAATCTCCAAAGACCTCCAATGTCATCACTGCTTTCAAAGCATGTGGGCTCCAGACCTTCATCCAGACAGCCTTTGATGCTCGTCACTCCCGAGGGTCCTGCACCGATCACTGCCACTCTCTGAAACATGCTTGCACAGCTAGCTGATCTGTTACAGATGTTTGCAGTTTGAAAAATGGTTGAGTTTTATGTTTATAGCATGACTGTTTCACACCCATTGTTTTGGAGTTGTTAACTTGCATGTGAGTGTGCCTTTTTTTCATTACTTGAGTCAATCAAGGATAATTACATTAAATTCAGCAGCACGCAGAGAAGTGCTGAATGAGACTGAAATGACATCTTACTTTGAAAAGCTGCACATTTACATTTTCTTCAGTTTTCCTGCAAAAATGAATCCAATTAGTTTTACTTGTCCTTAGCAATGGTGCTGTGATTTGGTCTAATACCTAAGTGTTTGGAGCAAACAGACCTAATTTACTGTAGAGATTTTCACTTGTAAAACACAGATTAATAACATTAGTCGCAAAAAAGGGGTTCCTCCATTGATTTTCATGCTGTAACAAAAAGTTCCCCAAACGAAGTAATAGTAGTACTAGTAGGAGGTACAGGAGGAATCACATGGTTATGTGACATATGTGACAAGTATGAAAATATAACATCTGACTTCAATCCAGGCCCATAGGAAATATATTATTATTAATTGATATGTCTTAGTAATGCTCAAGTGGCCAAATAAAGCATTGTTATGAACTCAAGTCAGTGTCTTTGAGTAACAGCAATAATTTAAATTCCAGTGGGAGGGCCTTTGTGCACGGAAGCATCAGATTCCAAGTAAACACCAGCATTAATATCGAAGTGGTTTTCTTTAGCATTAACTCTGCAAACCATAATCTACTCCTCACTGGAGCTTCAACAGACACACTGGAGTTACAATATGCCAACTCAACCTTAAGCAAAATAGATGATTGTATCTCCTTACTTGCCCTTTTGGACTTAGTTCTTTTGGATTAGCTCTAATTTAGCAGTTTTTGGGAGGTCCCAGGTTAACCATGGATGTTTTAGGGAGGTCAGCAGTTTTAACTTCCTGAGACTGTACATGAATGACAACACACACATAACACACTACAGGGCCTGGTTGCATTGTTCTCCATAAACAGAAAACGCTGGGTTTCCTTTTTAGGGCCTGTGATGGCAAGCCACACATGGCAAGCTCCACACCTCACCACTAGTTGCTTCACTTTAGTTTACTTTGCAGTCACTACACTTATTTTCAAATGTACTGTTTCCTTATTAAATTAGTTTTTTTTCCCCGTTCATACCTTCCAATATTAATATGGGGTGCACACATATCAACGCTGTGAGGTCAAAGTTCTGTTTTATGTTACATCTTTCTTTGTTTGAGCTACCTGGGGTTTTGGCTTCTCCTTCCTGGCTGGCAAAAGGGCTGGGGGATCTGAAGTACTGCTGACAGCCTCAGTGGACTAAACCACATGCTTCATTGCCTGGGGGGTGTTTGGAGTTTGTTTAACAGTTTTGTGTTAGCTGGTTATATGTCAGTCAACCCCC
>NW_005187447.1:556186-575851 GCF_000239375.1 Pundamilia nyererei | reverse complement strand
CCCCCCCCACCTTGTGTGTCATATGATTTAGCTAAGCTAGTATTTAAGTTCCCTCCTGTCATTTCAGGAAGTCAGTTTGTCTTATGTTTGATGTTTTGTTAGTTGTTATTTTGAGTTTAGTTTATTGAGTTGACCTCTTTTATTGGTCTGCCTGTTTAAGTTTTTGGTTTTGTTAATTATCTTTCATATTTATATCATATTCATATCTTTCATATCCTAAAAAGTTTTTAGGCTCAAGTCTGTCAAAAGAATCAATGCAAATTAAAAAAAATTTTTTCCAGGAGTGAGTGTTCATATCCTGAACCACGAAAGAACACAGTTTTATATAAATGAAAACTTTTTTTTCAGTATTTTAGGCAATGGCTTTATTTGTGTTAGACAAGAAGAACTGCAGGTAGAAAATGGTGCATTTGTACATTTTCACATATTTTAAATGGCACACACTGCTATCATCATCAGTACCCAGAAACTAAAGGTTCATTTTTTTTAGTTAACAGAAACCTAAAGGTATAATCTAAAGTAAAACTGTCAAAGCAAACAAAGATATCTGATGGTGCATCTAAATTTAGATATGCATTTGGTGACAAATCTACACCCCGTGGACCTTGTTATGAACTGCAGGCTATTCGACATATTAAGGAGTCAATCAAAATACACATAATGCACTGTTATCTATCACTGAACATTTCATTAACAAAATCTTCTGCAGTTGGTTATCATTTTCTCTGACATGAGCCTTGCACATATAAACTTAATTTCCTCTTTTATTTCAGACTTCCGTCCATTTGTTTGAACCACATAGTTTTTAAGAATCACTCCAACTGCACTGTAGTGTGCATGACTTCTTTTTTCCTTTTGCATTTGCAGGCCTCAGTGTGAAGATTATGCAGACCTTTGGAACTGGAAAGTACTTTTACAACTGTATAATATTACATAATTGCAGCACATGATTTTTACACTACGACAAGAAAAGGAGACTCCCAATTTATCTCCTCTTTCCATGCAGGCCAGCAGGAAATGAATACACAGAAAAAAAACCAAAAACAGATTTTCTGTTATTCACAGACCTGTTTTCTTTCCTCTTTAATCCATGTTAAATAATTTTGTTGTTAAAATTGTTGTTATGTTAATTAAGTCTATTAATACATTACATATCAGGATTCTGTGGTAAGCTGAACCACAACTCCCTCAGAAAAACTGTGCTTTTGTTCAGCATCTCAGTAGCAGCTTCCAGGGTCGTAATGATCTTGCCTTTAGAAAAAAGCACGACAATTATTACAGTTCCTGTGAATGTGAGCATCAGCGGAGAACACAAGCCAAATTTACTGGTGTTGTCTGGTATTTCTCTGGTTCTGAACGGTTGAGAAACCCGCTCCCACTGAGTGAAGATAGCTTGTCTGGCACCAGACCAATTTCCAGGCCCACTAAGACGATATTGATAAGGTGTGCAGGGACCAAAGAAGACCTTTGCCCAGAGCACAGGGTCTCTCAGAAAAAGCCTCAGGAGTTTTGGTCGAACACCTACCTGTGAATAAAAATCTGTTATGAAGGATTTGTCTATGATTAATGTTGAAAATTTTATTTATAGCTAAAGTGAACTCACTTCCCCAGCCATAAAATCCAGATATGGGATGTAATCAACCTGTAGAACAGCCTGCCGTGGACAGGGATAGCTGAGAAAGAAATATTTTCTTGTGTCATTAACAGGACTTAATGGGAATAAGTAATCGACCAGGGCCATTTAATAACTTTCAGAAATGATGTCTACCTTTGCATGTTTCTCCTCCTCTCAGATTCAAGGACATCCAGCATTTTCTCTTTGGTTGGAAGACGACTCTGACCTTAAAGATATGATGTTTCAGCTACTATTTCCCCAAACCCCGTGTAGGCTTATGTGTTTGTTTGAAGAGTTTACCTAAAAAGACCTTAACAGCCCAGCAAGCCTGCATTTCCACTGTAGGCATGAGTGGACCTTTTACTTGGAAAAGTCCCATGACGGCCAGTGTGGGAGGTTGCAGGGATGGAGGAAACGCTCTCCTAAAACATGAAAGATAAAACTTTGTGGTGGTACTTTAAGAATTTTAATATGATAGCACTGTAAAAGTTGCCTGCAGCACCAACCCCCAAAAAACGTATCATGTATGATTCAAACTTTAATCTCTAGACTTTACATTTACATGCAAGTCAGTGATCCACTCTGTCCACCATAAACTTACTTGTACAGTGTCACCTCTTCATATGGTCCCTCTGACAGAGTTGATGGTAGGAATGGGAACTTTGCAATGTAACCTGTGCAAAATACCACGGCGTCAATGTTCTCCTCCACCGTGCCATCTTCAAATACAACTCTAGAGTCCTTGAACCCTTCCAGATTGTGCTTCATGACTATTGCCCCCTGAAGGATTCGGCCTGGGAGATCGTCATTGATCATAAGGTTTCTCTCCATAAGTCTGTGAAAGAAGTAAAGTAGTGAAGTCTCTGTTGCTACAGATGCTGTTGTCTAATTGTCAGCTCATGCCATGCTGGTACTGATGAAATTATGAGTAAAACTCGAGAAAGACTTATGTCAGACAAGAAACAATATAGAAATAATTCTGATTAATTTTCGTCTTTATTAGGTAGGAATTACAATTGTAAGTGTCTTTCAGGTTTGAGGGGATTGTGCTGTCTTTTTTAAAGTTTCGTGAAGTTGTGACGACTATTTCAAAAGCACGTACATTACCTGTGTTTGGGTTTTAGACCATACAATATGTGGTCATATTTATTGTTCAGTGCTCTCTCTGCTGCCCAGTTGACCAAAGTCTTGGGGAGCAATTGGAAGAGGACATTGTTGATCCGTTTGATTACTGCAATGTCGAGAGGAACGCCATTGGTGGACATTCTGCCCAGCACCCAGGCCCCTTGACGTGTACTGAGAAAGGTCTGTCGATACAAAAGCGGTACAGTCGACATTTGATCATCTCTCTCAGTCCCGTACCTCCGTGACAAACCAAACGTTTGCATTTCACCTTCTCGGCCGATCTGCTAATCTCCACAGCAATATCACCTCCAGAATTGCCAGTGCCAACCACCACCACCCTTTTTCCTGTGAAGGCATTTGCATCTTTATATTCCCAGCTGTGAAGACACCTGCCAGAAAAGGTTTCATGCCCTGGAGGAATACAGATTTTGCTACAGTCACAAGGAAAACATTTTTTCCAAGAATGTCATGATTTAGATACTATTACTCTAAGATGTCCATTTATTTACCTTGAAAGTCAGACAATGGTAATGTTGGATGGGTGTAGTGACCTGAGCACACCAGAATGGCATCAAAGATGTGCCTCTCTTCCTGTCCGTTCTTGTTTATGGTCACTACTTCCCATTGGCCGGATAGAGAGAAATCCGGCCTTTGCAAAACACTCCTCACTGTGGTCTGAGGTGTGCATGCCCACATTCACAGAAAAATATACATTAATATCAACAACACTGCTTTCATAGAATACTTGAGCTGATGAGATGCCATCTACCTGAAAGTTAATGTATCTAAGCAGGTCAAAGTGTTCAGCATAGAGCCTGAAGTACTGCAGAAGCTGTGAGTTATGCATGAAGTTGGGATAGTCAGACGGCATTGGAAAATCACTGAAGCACATCATTTCTTTGGAGGTATTGACCACCAAGGACCGGTAGATGCTGGTTCGATCTGGCTCAGGTGTCTCCTGTTGACACACATGAAAACAAGAGCAAAGCAGGTAAAAACATCTCTCTGCAACCATTCTACACTTTAATGCAGTGTTTATAATGATTGTTGTGGACAAGCTAAACCCTTTCTCCATATACAGTAATAACAGGATCCAACAACAGTAAGAACAATCATCAAACTTTGCAATGTGGTTGTGCCCCCACTTACTCTAAAATTCCACATGCTGCCAATGTCGTCACTGCTTTCAAAGCAGACAGGCTCGAGCCCCTCATCCACACAGACCTTGATACAGGCCAAACCAGAACAGCCTGCTCCAACTACTGCCACACGTCGAACCATTACTGAACACTTGGGTATGGAAAGACACTGTGAGTCAGACATGTTTCATGCACAAACATGAGACTGCATGCACATTTTTATGTTTCTTCTTCTGTCTTCCATAATCATCTACCTCAAAAGTAGTAACATTGTAAGCTATGTGCACAAAAATAGGTAAGTTTGAAAGACATGTCAGTTGTTCTCACCTTCTTCAGTTATATGCTTGTCGGTCCTGTTTAGCCGGTGTTGGGCGTTAAACGGTGTGTAAGCTCCCATGACCTGAACTCTTGTTGTGCAATCAGTTAAACAATATGCCAGAGGAGGGACTTTAACCCTTCTCTTCAAATATTCTATAAATGAGTGCTGGAATGAGTAAAAGATGTGCTTCTTATTAGAACCCACATGATGGGAAGACTCAGTTTCTCAAATCTGTACATCTTTGCATTGTTGCATCTGGGTCATATGTGACGTAGTGTGTGTCCTTTATTGCGGTTTTTATCCAAATCTTTTGTAATAGTGTGACATCTTTCAATTTGAGGATCTTTGAAGATCCTTCTGTAGGCTTCAATGGCTCTGTTCTGAATGGCTTGATTCTTGGGCTTGCCTATCGATGTGTTTGCTGCTGATTGGCTCCTCCATGACATCCTGCTGTTTAAAGGTTCGGGTTTCTATATTACTCTCCTGACAGCAACTTGGCCCAGACCTCCAAACCCTGCTATACTCTTTCTGTTATAGAGGAGAAGTCTCTTTAGGCCCAGTGTTTGTTAGTGTGGTTTGTATTAAGTGTTCTATCATGTAAATACATAAATTTGTTATCATATATAAAGGCTGAACTGCTTCTTTCCTTCTTTTTCTTTTTTTCTCTCACTGTTTTCTCTTGATTTACATATTATAGGAAGTAAGATTGAGGAGTCTAGTTTGTTGTACTTAGGAATCAGGTATCACTGGGGTTTGTACCACAAAGAAGGTTTGTACTTTAGTCACTAAGACTGAAGTGGAGATGCTATCTTAATAAAGTCTATTCTAATACCAGACTAAAAGGAAAGCTGGCCAAAAAGCAAACTGTATAAGTTACCGGACTTATTCAGTATTCAGTAATTCATGGGAGAATCAGATAATAATTGGATAATAATTGTTGTGTTAGTCATTCTTAGTAATTATTTAGATTTGTGTATGGCCCCCTTTCAAAATAAGCTTCAACCACAACATGACTGGATGAAGAGTGACTGGAAAGCAGACATTAATGATTAAAAAAAAAAAAGATTAACTAATTCCAGTATACAGTGTATTACAGAAGTCCACTCTAGACATAACAAAAGAATGCATATTCATTTCCATAATCATTGCCAGATGTGCTTCTTTTTTTTAAGATTTTAATCTTGAGATTCACCTGAGCTGGGACAAACTGCTGTTGACCACAGCGCTGATTTGCTTTTCGCATTTTAAATTTGTGTGAAAGATTACGCCAAGATTTTTAACCGGTGCTTTAATAAAACGAGTTAAAGTGCAGGTAATCTTTTAACTCTCATTTAATAGTGGAGGACCAAACAATATGGCCTGTGTTTTGGAAAACAACCAGGACATAAAATGACAAGTAAGAATTTATTTATATTTGTTACTGATCCTGTAAAGACAGGGAAAGACAAAGACTCTAGATCTTCTTGCTATCTTGCTAATGGTATTGTTAAGAAGTTCACAGCATGCTTTGGGTGTTTCTCTAAACTAATGTTAGTTTGGCTGAATTCCCTGTAATTTATTTCTTATTTCATTAAAACATTGTTGATGAGGTTGCCACCCTCTTGCCCCTAAACATTCCTTTTAAGGACACCAAAAACATCAGCCTGTTGAATTATCTGATGATATAATCCAAAAGCAGTGTTGGGAAGGTTACTTTTAAAATGTATTCCACTACAGATTACAGAATACATGCCCCAAAATGTATTTTGTAACGTATTCCGTTACGTTACTCAATGAGAGTAACGTATTCTGAATACTTTGGATTACTTAATATATTATCATGCTTTTTACAACTGCATGAATGTACTGTTGCTGTGTGATTTATTACTATTACTGGAGGTCCGCGGCTCCGAACCATAGTGAAGGGACCTCTGGCTAATACGTCGGTTCTGTGTCAGGCTCGTAGCTGAAAAATAAAGACAGAGAGAGGCGTTGAAAGGCTGCTCCAACGGAACTTATTGTTTCAGAGGAAAACACGAACACAGTGTACAGTCGAGTCTTAATAGCTTACTTACAACTGGACTCGTCAGGCACTCTTCTTGGCTGCAGTGGTTATTATTGTTTCTGCTCGGTGACAGCTCGTACTTTTCCACTCACATTTTTCTCCCTCCTCACGCTCATAGACACATAAAGGGTATGGCAGTCCATTCTCCCTGCAGCACGGACTACACTGCCATAATATGGGGCGCCGTTTGTAAAGTGAACCATGCTGAAATTAACGGCAACATTTTTCCACATTTAGCTCAAAACCTTACAAAAGCATGTTTTTTCGAGTAATTTTTTACAACATTTAGTAAAATATTTGTAACTTTTCATCAAATTTTAAATATTAAATCTAAATGTTAAATGTTAAATCTAAATGTTAAATGTTAAATCTAAATATTATATTTAAATCTAAATGTTAAATCTAAATGTTACAGAAAACTAAATATTTAGGCTAACATGCAAATTTATTGTATTGATCAACGGAAATACCAAAATAAAAGCTTCCCGAAAACCTCCGGTGCAAAATTGTGTCTGCTCTCCCCCTCACTTCTCCCCGCCATGTGCTCCAGTGATTTTGAAGTGGAGACTGCAGCTGCTAAGAGTGCACTACTGCTGAACCTTTGGATGGCTGACAAAACGGATCTTCCGATCTTTTCAGCTAAATCGCCGGACATGCTTTCTCATGGTCTGCGCCGGGTTATGGCTGAATTCCAGTGGAATGAAGGTCCCGCCATAATAGGCGTTCCAGCCATGTGTTCCAGCCCTAAACCTAACCTTAACCATAACCTTATTCCTAACATTTACTAGCAGTTAAATGACGTAAAATAGTGTTTTCCAAAGCGATTTTTAGAAAATGAACGAACATATGTAGATTGAGTCCAAACGGTTCTCATGTGCTCTCCTTTTCCGATGCCATCATTTAGGAACGTGTTGGGTACCCGAAAGCATAAAATGTTGACAATTTGTCACCTAGCGAAAATTATTACGCTTAGGAAGTGAGAACGTGTCTGACCACTACCGGCACACTTTTGCACCGGAGGTTTTCGGAAAGCTTTTATTTTGGTATTTCCGCTGATCCGTGCAATAAATTTGCATGTTAGCCCAAACATTTAGATTTAACATTTAGCATTTAGATTTAAATATAATATTTAGATTTAGCATTTAGATTTAACATTTAGATTTAAATATAATATTTAGATTTAACATTTAGATTTAAATATAATATTTAGATTTAACATTTAACATTTAGATTGAATATTTAACATTTAGATTTAATATTTAAAATTCAGTTTTAAATATGAAAAGTTACAAATATTTTACTAAATGTTGTAAAAAAGGACTTGTTTTGAGCTAAATGTGGAAAAATGTTGCCGTTAATTTCAGCATGTTTCACTTTACAAACAGTGCCCCATACCATAAGGCTACATTCTTTAAGCCTATTAGCTTAGCACAACAACAACAACAACAACAACAACAAAAAAGCGCTCGCAGAGAGAGCGCGTCACCATGGCAACCGTAACTCTGCTGCCTGGAACAACAGAACATAGCTGTCAAAATGTCTGTGAAGGTTCTCAGTCATCCAGGTCATCGTAGACAAAGGAGCTTGCAAAGAAAAGCGTCTGGACTTCTTTAAGTTGCTTGAAGACGTTTCACCTCTCATCCGAGAAGCTTCTTCAGTTCTAAGGTCAAATGGTGGAGAGTCCCAGATATAAACTTAGTGGGAGTAACCCCCCACAGAGGGACAAAAGGACCCCCTGATGATCCTCTAATCGCCTGAGCCAAGGTGTGAAACTGGGTGTGGGTCCCAATCAGCCAGAGTTTCGGGTGTTTTCATTCTGAAACCTGGCCCCACCTTATCATGCGAATTCCTGAGGTCAGATGGCCCAGGATGTGAGTGGGCGTTAAGGCGTCTGGGAAGGGATCTCAAAACTGGATTATAGATGGCAGAGAGTTGGTGTCGTAAACCCCCGCCTCTGTTCAAAGATGGTCGCTCACAGTGGACATAGATGGCTTCTTTCACTCCTCTTTCAAACCATCTGTCCTCTCTGTCCAAAATGTGAACATTGGCATCCTCGAAAGAGTGTCCTTTATCCTTAAGATGCAGATGGACTGCTGAGTCTTGTCCTGTGGAGGTGGCTTTTCTGTGTTGTGACATGCGCTTGTGAAGTGGCTGTTTGGTCTCTCCGATGTAGAGGTCTGGGCATTCCTCGCTGCACTGTACAGCATACACCACATTGTTAAGTCTGTGTTTTGGCGTTTTGTCTTTCGGGTGAACCAGTTTTTGTCTGAGCGTGTTGCTGGGTCTGAAATAGCTGTCAAACAAAACCCAAACAGGCCTGACCCGCCACAATATGAAACAGGAAAATACCACCGTGTAATCCATTTATTTCAACAAAGTAACTGTATTCTAAATACCACCTTTTTAAACGGTAACTGTAACGGAATACAGTTACTCATATTTTTTATTTTAAATACGTAACGGCGGTACATGTATTCCGTTACTCCCCAACACTGTCCAAAGGTGTAAACAGTTGAAACAATTACAAAAACCATAATCACTTACAGAGTTATTAACAAAATCATCATCCATGTAAAACTATACCCAGATTACAGTTTGATATTGCACCTGCAAATGTTTGTGTTTGTCCCTGCAACAGTCATGGATGCGCTGTAGAACAACGCCCCCCAGTGGGCAGAATGTAAAAGACATGTCTTCATATCAATGAAGACACGTCTTTCTGATTCTGACAGTGTAATAAATCAATTTATCATTGGTCTTTTATTTTTTTTAAACTACTTTCTCTAGCAGAAAACAACATTCATGGACAGGGACTTCTAAAATATTTTCCAAACTATATCTTTTAGATAACTAACAGAAAATGTAATAAAGGTCATCAATATTAGTTAAATATTAGTTAAAAGTATTTTTGTCTTCTCTCAGTCAAACAGCTCTGAGGTAGTTTAATGACAAAATTACAATGATTTGACCACATCTTTTATATGGTAAATGGTAAGTATTTGTATAGCGCTTTACTAGTCCCTAAGGACCCCAAAGCGCTTTACACATCCAATCATTCACCCATTCATACACACATTCACACACTGGTGATGGTAAGCTACATTGTAGCCACAGCCACCCTGGGGCACACTGACAGAGGCGAGGCTGCCGGACACTGGCGCCACCAGGCCCTCTGACCACCACCAGGCCCTCTGACCACCACCAGTAGGCAACGGGTGAAGTGTCTTGCCCAAGGACACAGCGACTGTCCAAGCCGGGGCTAGAACCGGCAACCTCCCAATTACAAGGCGAACTCCCAACTTTTGAGCCACGATCGCCCATCGCGATATTTGTATAGCGCCTTACTAGTCCCTATTGACCCCAAAGCGCTTTACACATCCAGTCATCCACCCATTCACACACACATTCACACACTGGTGATGGCAAGCTACATTGTAGCCACAGCCACCCTGGGACACACTGACAGAAGTTTATCTTATTTCATTGTCTCACATACACCAAGTGTGTCGATGACCCCTTGACCTTGTATTTGATAAGAAGTTAAGTGAACAGATTCACAGAGACTGATATTGTTAAACCTCATACAACAGGCCAAGAGACATCAAAAACAGAATGTATAAATTAATAAATAAAACAAACAATTCGGAGCACATACTGAATATTTATAAATTATTCAGTACAGCTTTTAAAGTCTTTAATAATGTAATATACTGCTGACAGAAAACATGATAATCTGCTGTAATATCTTACAGTGTATAACCTCTTAGCATATCAAAGAAATAAGTAATCATAGGATCCTAATTATATGTTACCCTAGAAATGGTTACAGTACTTAAATGAGTCAGTATATGACATTAACAGATCTTCTTATAATGGTATTTTATGCAACATGTCAAATCCAAGTCAAGCCTCTGTCATTGTTTTCAGTGTGGTGTTACTAACTATGGGAATTAGTGACTGGTATTGTCTCTTAATAGCTTCACTGTTATTTCTCAAATTATTTTGAAACCCTAAGTATCAAAGGAGGTGCAAGATGAGATACTGGTGCTGGGTTTCTCATTCAATCAGACTGATTGTGGACGCAGCTTGGACACGAGGGTGGAGATGGTGGTTGGGTTGCGGTGGATGTAGTAGATTGCAGCTCCTCCAGCCATGAATGTCAAGCTAAGCTTGATCAGGAAACCTGTCGTTGAACTCTGTTGTGCATTCAACTGGAGGAGACATATGAAAAGATTATAAGAATGCATCTTTGATTGGCTGACCGGTGCATACAGCAAAACTCAGAGTATGCAAAATAAACGCTTTTTTCAGACCTGTCTAGTTTTTAGAGGTTGGTACATGCGGTCATACTGAGTGAAGATTGCCTTGCGTGCCCCCTCCCATTTTCCTGGTCCCATCAACCGGTACTGGTAGGCTGTAACAGGCCCCCACAGAACTTTCTTAAATAGAGGGAAGTCTGTGAGGAAGAGCCAGAGGAGATTTGGTTGCACTCCAATGTCCTTTGCTAAGTCGTCCATGTGCTCAACAAAGTCCACCTGCAGAGGTGTTAACTTTGACACAACGTAGCTGTAAAGAGGATAAGTCAAAAAACAAATAAGTTAACCAATAGAATATTAGACCCACACACCTAGTTTTAAACAAGGAAGGGTTGAAAGGTTTAAATGATTTCTTCACTTTTTTGGTAAATGATTTGCAAAAAATATTCTTATTATTACTAAATTAAAGAGGGGAAAATTAGTTTTTAAATACTTTTTTGCAATCTTCTTGGTGTCATTCTCAACAGCTTTGATCATGGCCTGGTTTGAGGGCAGTTTCTTATGTCCTGAAGAGCAAAAGAGAGAAAGCAAGAGTAAAGATAGTGACTGTGTTGATATGTAGATGTTGATGTAATGATAAGGTTTACCAGCAGGGGGCACTGTATTTAAGAAAGCTCATGAATGCCTCCAGGGGGAGCACATAAAAGAAGACTAGTCTATGGCGTGGCATAAGGATGTTAATAAAATGTTTTGGAGCGGTAGCTCGCAAAGCATAAGTGCATGCTGTGTTATTTTTAACAAGCGCTATGAAGACAACAAATGGTACCAGGAGTAAAAGCGAGACTGTGGAAGCGATAGCAGTTCAAAGTTCTGTTTGAGATGGAAATTTGAAGCCACCAGAAGCAATGTCATTTTGGTGTAAAGGAAATAACATTTTTGGGAGACAAATTCTCTGCTGGAGGTCTTGAGCCAGATGAAAGAAAAATAAAAGCCATTGCAACCATACCACACCCAACAGATAAGAGAGGTGTGCTCAGAGTGATGGGAATGATCAACTTTGTTGGAAAATTCATACCTAACTTGTCAGTGAGAACATCAGCACTAAGGGAGTTACTTCGTGATTCCATGGTATTTAAATGGACAGCGAGGCATGAACAAGAATGGAATGATTTAAAGACCACACTGACAACGCGCCCAGTGCTTGCATATTATGATCCAACTAAGAGTCTGAAAATCTCAACAGATGCCTCAAAGGATGGGCTTGGAGCTGTTTTACTTCAAGCTGAAGAGGGGAGTTGGAAACCAGTTGTTTATGCTTCTAGATCCATGACTAAGTCTGAAACCAGATATGCTCAGATTGAGAAAGAATGTCTTGGGCTGGCATATGGACTTGATATTTTTCACTGTTATGTTTATGGTCTTCCTACCTTTACAGTTGAGACAGATCATCGTCCTCTTGTGTCAATCATTACGAAAAATCTGAATGAGATGTTGCCGAGGATTCAGTGTCTCATGATGAAACCGCAGAGGTATAGTTTTGACTAGATATACACACCAGGCAAGTATTTCGCTTTAGCAGATGCACTGTCACGAGCATCACAGGTGTGTCACGCAAGCTCCACTGAGAAAGAAGTAGATGATCATGTTAATATGATAGTAGAGTCTCTGCCAGTGTCTGACGCAAAGATAAAACAAGTATGTGAGGAGACAGCTGCAGACAGGGAGCTGCAAACAGTGATGGAAAATATCCAAGGAGACTGACCCAAAGGGTCCTGTTCAAAGTATTATCATGTTAGATCAGAGCTTAGCGTGGTAAATGGACTGCTGTTGAGAGGCATTAGGATCGTGATACCACATAGTCTGAGACAGGTGATACTTCAAAGAATACATGAGGGACACCTGGGAATAGGAAAGTGTAAAAGGAGGGCTAGAGATACTGTGTACTGGCCTGGTATTAATAAAGACATTGAGAACATGATCGGAAAGTGTGAAACATGTAAGAAGTTTCAGAGCAGACAGGCAAGAGAACCCATGATGATTCCTGAACTTCCTACAGCACCGTGGAGGAAAGTAGGAACAGATTTATTTCATTTTAATGGGAAAGACTATCTGTTGGTTATAGATTATTACTCTAACTTTCCTGAGATTGCTCTACTTACAAGTACAACTGCTAATAATGTGATCACACATGTGAAGTCCATCTTTGCCAGGCATGGAATACCAGAAACTGTCATTAGTGACAATGGTCCTTGCTATAATTGCCAAGAATGGCAGAATTTCGCAAGAGCATATGGCTTTAAACATGTCACATCAAGTCCTCAACATCCACAGGCTGAAAAAGGAGTGCATATCATCAAGCAGCTTCTGAAGAAGGCTACAGACAGTCAATCAGATCCTTATTTAGCTCTGCTAAGCTACAGGGCTGCTCCTCTTGACTGTGGTTTATCCCCTGCAGAACTGCTGATGAGTCGTAAGCTACACACAACTTTGCCCTGCTATGCAGAGAGCAAGCAGAGTGAAGAAATTATAAAAAGCAAGAGCATCTGAAATGGAAACAAAAACAGCAATATGACAAGGGAACAAGAGCACTTGGATTGCTTGCAAAGGATGATGTAGTGAGAATCCAAGATCAGAATGCATGGAACAGGAAAGCCATTGTTCTTCAGGAAGCAGGTCCAAGATTATATGATGTAAGAACTGAAGAAGGTCATGTGCTCAGAAGGAACCGTCGCAACTTACTGAAGACTAAAGAGACATTAAGGGAGGAACAATGTGGTGAGGAAGATGAAAATGCTGATGTGTCACATGCAGAGACGGTGTCTGATTTGAAACTACTAGATGGCCATGAGACTGTGAAGAAAAGTGAAGTTGTTTCAGAACCTGTATTGAGGAGGTCATGAATGCCTCCAGGGAGAGCGCATAAAAGAAGACTGGTCTGTGGTGTGGTATAAGGATGTTAATAAAATGTTTGGAGCGGTAGCTCGCAATCATAAGTGGATGCTGTGTTATTTTTAACAAGCGCTACGAAGACAACACAGTGACCAGCGACAATCATTAGTAAAATGCAATGTATTTGATATTTAACTGTAAAATTTTTTATTTCACCTCAGTTTTTAAATTTTTTTTTATTGGAAATTCCTCACCTTTGAAGACACGAGTGACAAAACGGGCCTGCATTTCAGCTTGAGGCATGATGGCTCCGTCAGAATGGATAAAACCCACAATAGCTAGGGTAGGCTGCTCTAGGATTGGAGGAAAAACATGTTTGTACAGTCCAATACGGTGCCCAGACTTGTATATGGCATTTTTTGGCAAGTAGGGGAAATCGTAGTTATATCCTGTGGCAAACACAATCAGGTCCACCTGTAATAAAGAGGACAAGAAAGAGGAGCTGAAATTGTTTTTAATGACATTAAGAACTGGAATATTTAAAGCACATCAGATAATTTGGTTCTCTGACATTTTCTGCAGTACTGCCATCATCAAACACCACAGTGGAACCACGGATCTCTTTTATGTTTGGTTTGACGATGACCGACCCAGACAAAATCCGGAAGGGCAGATCGTCATTGATCACTGGGATCTGGCTGAAGAGCCTGATGAGGTGAGGGCAGCAGAGGAAAGACAGACATGTAAAATTCATATATAATAATATATTCTGATAACTACGTGGTAAACTACATGGTAAATGCCCTGCATTTATATAGCGCTTTACTAGTCCCTAAGGACCCCAAAGCGCTTTACACATCCAGTCATTCACCCATTCACACACACATTCACCCACTGGTGATGGCAAGCTACATTGTAGCTACAGCCACCCTGGGGCGCACTGACAGAGGCGAGGCTGCCGGACACTGGCGCCACCGGGCCCTCTGACCACCACCAGTAGGCAACGGGTGAAGTATCTTGCGACGACCGAGACTGTCCAAGCCGGGTCTCGAACCGGCAGCCTTCCGATTACGAGGCAAACTCCCAACTCTTGAGCCACGATTGCCCACATGCCCAATAGACAAATTATGATTTAAATAGTGTTCACTTCATAGCAGATACACAGTCTATGGACAATTTTGGTATGGTGAACAGTTTAGCAAACAAGATGAGACAATCAGCTTATATGTGATAAATTGCATTCAGTGAAACCGTGGCGTTAGGGAAGAATTTACATATCCCACCTGTGTTTGGGTTTGAGGCCATACATGGCGTGATCATACATGGAGTTGAGCTTTTTCTCACCAAGCCAGTTGAGAAATCTCATTGGCAACAGCCTGAACATGATATGGACAAAGCGTGTGTTGAACCTGTCCACTGGAAGACCATTGTCAGAAACCTGACGAATGACCCAAGCACCACTACGAGTGCTCAGATACATCTGTAAGACAAGACACAGAAAGAAAGAAGTAACACTAACGTGAAATTGTCTTATCTCACGGGATGAAGGGCATCCTTGTGCTCTTTATTTTAGGAGGTAAAGCTTGAGGAATGAGGATGCAAAAGGCACATCAAACCAGATTGGCACACTATCAGACAAAAAAAGGGACACTAAAATGTTAGGAAGAAAGCTGAGCACTTAGAGAGCACTACCAACCTGCTCTGCAACTCTGCTGCCCTCCACCGCGATGTCACCTCCTGAGTTGCCGATGCCGATGACCACAACTCTCTTCCCATGCATGTCTTCAGGCCCCTTGTAGTCCCAGCTATGGGAGTATTTTCCTTCAAATGTCTCAATTCCTTTCAGACAACAGAGTGGAATTTTTATACAGTCATGTTTTAACATTTATCATGTGGTGGTACAGATATTCACTCACCTGGGAAGTCTTTGAGTGGCAGGTTAGGATAGTTGAAGTGACCAGTGCAGCAGATAATGGCATCAAAAATGTGGTTCTCCTCGTATCCATCTCTAGTCTCAGTCACCACATCCCACTGACCAGTGCGAGAAAAGTCCGGTCTCTGTTTCACACTCTTCACTTTGGTCTAAGATACAATAAATATAATAGCAGGTCAGTTTATACATATAAATATTAATATAGGGTATAATAAAATTGATCGCTCTTCTTTCTATCTTGCTACCTGGAAGCGAATGTATTGCAGTAGTTTAAAGTGGTCTGCATACATTCTGAAGTAGTTCAAGATTTTAGAGTGGTGCATGTAGTTGGGGTAGTCTGCAGGGATTGGGTAGTCACTGTAGCACATCATCTCCTTCCACACATTGATAGTAAGGGAACGATAGATACTAGCTCTGTTTGGTTCCGACACTTCCTGCAGAGAAGACGTTCCAGACAACAGATGTTAAGAAATAATAGTTTAAAATTGTACATTAAATTTTATATGAAAAATAGTCACAGTCAGTAGTGAATCTTTCTCTAGACTAAAGTCTTGCCTTGAATTTCCACAGTCCACCCATGTCATCACTGCTTTCAAAGCAGGTTGGCTCCATGCCCTCATCCAGACAAGCCTTTACGCTGGTCAGACCACAGGGTCCTGCCCCGATCACTGCTACTTTGTGAACCATGATGGATCTGCAACAGGAAAAAAATATTTATCAAAGGAGAAAAAAGGGAAAATTAAAGTTAAACAAGACACCGTATAGTACGATATCGTACAGGAAGAGACAAAGTTGCAGTGAAACTCAATACCGAAAGCTTTTGTAAAGAAAAAGGGAAACCTTATTGGTTGTTTCCATTGCAACATGTATTGCATTGCTTATACAGTTGCACATTTACTTGCCGTAATATTCATGTAACTCTACACATTTAAAATTTTACGAAAGTCAGATAACTCCTGTTACAGATAGATTACACAGATAATGAAGCCGTACGTCTTAGAGCATATCTTACAGTCTGTAACCGATTGCATTTAAAAGTCATATTACCATAAACACGAGCCCTGTGTCAGCCTTACCTCTTCTGTATAGAGAGAGATGAAATGAGTGATCCTGTCCTCCAGTTTAAATACTCAGTCAGATTTTGACAAACACGCAAACATGAAAGGCTGATGATTGATGAGCTCAAAAGTCCCAAAACAAGTCAATAAGTTAAGAAATACTCTTAAGAAGATCGTTTCTGCATTGCTTTTATGACACTATTTAGAACCATTAAGAATGTAAAGAAGAATGCAAAACTGTGTGCCGTGTAAATGGAATACCTTGATTAAAATATAACTTAAAATATAGGTCCTGAAAACGAGGGGGATAAATGTCAGGAAAGATATTACGAGAGAGTTCTTGTTGATCAATATGTTCAATAAGTGTCTTTAAAAAATAGTTTGAAAAGCAAAAACAGTAGTTTGACCTTACCTGCTCTTTGTACACTTAAAATATATCTTACATGAAAATAACACTTACGTAAAAATTCAGGCAAGAATCAATCTGAATATTGATCTAATTTTCACAGGCAGTCTATAAACCACATAAAATGTCTTTTCATCATGTTTGTTTTCATGTTGAAGAAAGGCGAAAATCTAAACATATGAAGAGTGAGACACAGGCACTCCAAACACTCTACGTGACCAGGGGCTTCTGCACATATTTATAAAGTATTTGCTTTGAAACACAAATGTCAGCATTTCCTTATCAGACCAATCGATTTTTGTGTTTGGAGGCATTGATAGGTTTGACTCAGTATCTATGCTTTGGCTTCTCTCTTTCTTTTGTAAGTAAACATGCTGCAGATTCGAACCCTTGAGAAGCAGATTACCAACCTTATGTTCTTTTTTATCTTTAGCTCTCTGAAATTTGGCAAACAGACTTTGCAGTATTCAAATGCCCCCAATGTTTCAGTCCTTGGGTTTTTTGAGGTGTTTGAGTTTTGAGTGTTTTTTCCCTAGTATCTGTAGTTTTGATCCTTTTTTACTGGAAATCTGGATTCCTGTTTTGATTCATCTAGTTTTTCCAGTTGTTTTGTGTTATTTCTTTTGATATAATTGAATCTGTTTCTGTTTTCCTTGATGGATATTTAAGTGATGAGTCTGATTTTAAGATTGTGTGTTCTGGTTTATGCCTTGATTTTTATTGTTTGCAGTGATTTCAGCTCCCTCTTGTCTTTCTGTTAATGCCTGATTACCTGCCTCTATGTCCAGTGAAAGTCTAGTCTCCATGTTTTGGTTAGTTCCTGAGTATCTTGCATTACTTTTACTTGCTCCTTTGGAATTATTTGGATTATTCTCACTTGTGTCTCATTCATGTATAAATCATCTACCCCTGCAAATGATACAACCATCTCAGCCTCCACCATTGGCCACATGACCAGTCTCCACAAGGAATTTATCTATGTTGCCAAACTCCTGTCTGGCTTGGCACTCTCCACAGGTCCCATTTGTCTTACCCTATCCTAAATCCTTGGGACCTGCCCGCTTGAGATCTCTGTTTTCTGTGTTCCCACGCTTGCACACAGTTTCCAGATATAATTAGTTTTCTTCTTTTTTTCTTCCTTTTTCCTCCCAAACTAAATCCAGCTTCTGCTTGTTTTGTCAATTAGCTTCCAGTTCAAAATCATTTTAATTTTATTTCATTTATATAGAGCCAGCTAACAACAGTTGCCTCATTTCTGGCGAGAACTCACTTCTTTCTGTATTCTTTGCCAAGAAAGGCAGAAGGCTTCTTTCAGATTCCAACCCCCATGACACTCTTGACCCACCCTCTGTGGAATCTGAGAGTAAAAAGCTTGGGTCTCATGTTACACCCCTGAAGGGGCGAAATGATCCCAAATGTGACAAGCGGGTGTTTCCTCACAGAAAACTTTTACTCAAATGATATATCTCAAATATATAAACAATTTAGAATTAACTAGATTAATGGGTTTACACTCGTACATTACAGCTCTATCACAGGCTGTATTTAACCCATTGCTGGGAGTTTGCTCACACATTGCAAAACTTTCTAACTAATATACATATTCTTTTCATACTTGGAATAGTATTAACATGCACCTTTTTCCCCCTCCATAACTCATTTTAGTAACACTCAACACTGTAAGCATACCTGCAGGGCAGAAATAACCACAAAAGTGACAAGCTGGTGCTTCCTCACTGAGAACTTTTACTCGAATGAGGATAATACCTCGATTTCCCCCAGCTAAATGGGTGGAGACAAAAGCAATCAATCTCAAGTGACCCGATTCAGACCACTTCGTAGATCACAGATAACACTTAATATTTAACAGTAAGGGAGGAAATAAACAAAGTTTACTTTAAAAAAAATTCTCAAACGTATCTTATAAAACATGTCCTATACCTGTGTAACCTCCTTAGATAAATCACAGAATATTAATACTGTTTTTATTAAAAAATGTGTTAAAATTTGTTGTTATTTTATCTTCTTGCACGCTTCCCAACAAAATAGATGCTGTTTTTAGGTTTCCCCACAGGCTGAATCTCCCTTCCTTTTTTTCTTTGCTCATGCTCTACTTACCAGATTCAAATTGAATACATTTATTAGAATTAATATTTGGACTGAAATAAAAAATTGCATTCCCCTACTGATAATACTTTATTATTACATGAATATAGCACAAGGTTTAATTAGCTTTGAACAAAAATATCTGGTGGAACTTCCTCCAAAGAGCTACTTTTTACTTTCTTGCTCTGAGTACATTTCATAATCTGTCCTTTTTCACTTGAGTAAAGAATTTGAATTTGTTTTTCAATTTTTACTAGAGTACTTTACAACACTAGTATCTGCGCTTCTGCTTAAGCACAGAATGTCTGTACTTTTTTCACCCTCACTTAGGGCTATGAGCTCTGGGTAATGACCAAAAGAGGAGACCAGGAAATACTGGAGAAATTTTATATCCCAGCTGGCCGGGGAATATCTCGGTATCCCCGTGGGGAAACTGGAGGAAGTGGCTTCTCTACTTAGACTCCTGCCCCTGCAACCCTAATCTCTATAAGCAGCAGAAAATGAATGGGTAGATGGCCTGGCGGAAAAAAAGAAGCCTCCTGTGAAAGTTAGGGTAGCTAAAAAGCAATATAAAAATGTAAATAGCCTAACACATCTAAAAATATCTCATTCCACCTCAGACACCATCGACTTAAATAATAGCTTACCTACAAAACCTACAAGCCAATTGAGCCACAGAAACATTTAACTAGATAGACTTTGATCTAAATTCCCTCAGCTTTTCCATGTTTTTGGATACACCATCAGGTTAGGAAGCATATGCATATATATATAT
>NW_005187447.1:506376-556166 GCF_000239375.1 Pundamilia nyererei | reverse complement strand
TATATATATATATATAGTCATTTCTCCATCACCTAATATTGGTTCATTCTACTTATACATTAAAATTATCTGTTGAAATAATCACACTTTTTCAGACTGATATATCTAACATGCAGCAACTCACTACTGCAATGTTTTGCCAAAAAGACAAGAAGAAGTGAATCCCCCTTGATTGTTTCCATGCTCTAAGAAGTGCACAGTGTTAGCTGTTTACATTTGTCACATGCTGCACTATGACATGTAAATATGGTGGTCATGAGACACTGCTATATAATGTTTTATTTAGAAATACAATAGTTTTGCCACTAGTTAAGTGTGAGCACACTGCTATTGAGTGGAAAATGGGGGTTAGCTCCAAGTGGAATACAAATAAATCATTATTTAGTTTAAAAAAAACAAACTTCATGTGTCATTTAGGTGCTTTACAGTACAAATAGCAGAACAAACTGTTCCCAGCATTTTGCTGATTACACAGTAAGCACTAATGGGTTTAGCTTCATTTATATTTCTGGATTCCCAGGATACTGCACAGCACAGCAACCCTTAGTCCCCACTTCTGTCATAAAACTTTGTCAGTTCCTAGAACTTGAATGAAGGCCAAAGGTGATTTTGCTGTAATAGCACTGAAACTTTGGAATGACCCTTTGGATGTAGTTTGCTCAGCTAATTTGCTCTGCAGTCATATTTTTGCAGCCTGTTGATACTTTGCTTTTACAAGCTTGCTTTGGATGTCAAACCTATTCTGTACTTTTCACTTTCATCTCTGCAGTTATGCATTTTACAGATTATTTCTTTATCGCAACCGTGCACAGCACAGAAATGCAAGAATGAAAATGCAAATATTCTTTTTTGGGTAGTCACTTTGTATAATTTTTCAGCCTCGACTGTCATGCAATTACTTTTTATGTGCACATGTGGGAATCAGCCCCTGAAAATGCAGAAAATTCAGGGATTAGAGATGATAAATTTACTTGTGCTATCCCAAAAAATGTGTGTGCATGTGTGTCAGAGTGTGTAGGGAAACAAAACTGAAGGACGCCAGGTTTCTTTCTTACCTTGATCCTGGTATGTTTGTTGGCTCTGTGTCTGGAAAGAGGAAAGAGAATCATCAGAGCACCGACTTTTATAGCCCTACTGAGACAGCGACCAATGACAGGCTTCCCCCTCCCCAACATAGGGATGAAAAGACCAAATGTTCTTCTAAGATCGATTAGAAAGGACGTGGTATGCGTCATGTATATAGATGCATTTTATTTGAATATTGAAGAAAAAAAAGAATTTAAGTTGTTTTTTCTTTCAAAGAAACATACAGAAAAAATAGTAATAATATATTCCTGTAGCATGTACTGGAAATGGGGGCGGTCTTAGCTCGGATGATTTAATAAAGCAGTTCTCACCTCATGGGTGTAATTGGCAGCCAACCCAGAGTCCTTTGTAGCTGTGGACAGGCATAAGCTCATTAGGGAAGTAAAGCTAATCAGACTGTTAATTTAGCATGTTGTTAGATGACTTTTATAAAAAGGTAACAAAAACTGGATCTAGTTGTAAAACAAATATTCTTTGCTTTACAGTAGGTGGTGTGTTTGAGCAGAGGCTAATAAACAACTGTAAGGGATGCTCTTTGTAGTGCGTAAACGTGTGCGCATGCCGCAAAATAGGTAAATGATTGATAGCCAGCTGCCTCCCTGACTGTGTGCCCAGCCTGGACATAGATCACAGATGGCTTGCAGACTCATTGTGTAATTATGAATGGCTACTAGAAGCCATAAATCAGTTAAAATTGAGGTCAAGAGGTTCATGGGTTCAAAAAATGCCCCCAGTGCCCACTTTGTTGCTTCTCTGAGTTGGGTGTAAAAAAAAAAACCCAACAACAACCAAAAAAAAGTACATTTGAGTTGCAGAATAGTGACGAAAAAAAAGAAGAATAAGCCGCATATCAGAAAATCAAAGAGAGCATACAAGGTAGTGGAGAGATAATACAGAGGGAAAAAGGACAGAAAAGTAACACTGACAGGGAGAAACAGACTTTGCCCAGCCTGATGGAAATTTCCACTCTGGCAGTGAAACGAAATCTAATGTTCAGATTAAGTTAAGTATAATGCAAAACAACAAAACAAGGTTCACTCGTTAGATTGTAGTTGTTAACGGAGACATTCCACCAATACTATACGTATAAATAAATGAAACAATAATTATTCTTAAGCAATAAAAGCTTTGAATTCTGGGACAGTTTGGAACACACTTCTGTGTTCTTCATGTTAAAATCTTTTCTTTATGGTTTTCAGGTTTAGTCAGGAGGGTAATAACAAACTGAAATGCAAAGCAAACCTGCTTTTATTATTGTTTTTTGGCTAAAAAAATATTTCAATAGATACAGTGTGCTTTTTTCTGTATGTACGAACATGCTGGGGAGTGTGAATAATTGGCTTGAGTTCCATCTGTACAGTTTTGTTTGGCTAAAAAAGGTTCAGTGTGTTGAAATGCATGGAAAGGTATCAAATGACGGCAAAAGGGGTTGAACGGGTTTATAAACCCCCCCTCCTTTTTTTTTTTAAAGAAACATTTTCCTTTACAGGATCAGTCACTGTCTGGTCTAACTGGTATTTTGGCCTGCAGTAGTTCCCAAGTTAAAAACCAGAGGTGTTTTTTTTCTTTGACACCATGTTTTTACTATAGGGCAGGGGTGTCAAACTCCAGGACTTGAGGGCCGGTGTCCTGCAGGTTTTAGATATGACTCTGGGTCAACACACCTGAATCAAATGATTAGTTCATTACCAGGCCTCTGGAGAACTTCAAGATATGTTGAGGAGGTGATTTAGTCATTTGAATCAGCTGTGTTGGATCAAGGACACATCTAAAACCTGCAGGACACCAGCCGTCGGGGCCTGGAGTTTGACACCTGTGCTATAGGGAGCTACTCAGAGGTGGAAATATATACATTAATAAATGACTTAGTCATACTAGCTGTACTGTATACAGCTGTAATTTCCAGAAGTTCTTAAATCAGCAGATATGCCTTTTCATATTTTGAACAGTTATTTTCATTATTTCATTATTATCACAACAAAAGTGTTTGGCTGACACAAGTCACCAGTCATTTTGCAACATTAGGAACTTGGGAATCAGGAAATGATTTTGCATTTTCTTCTCAGAAGATACCCTTTTTTGTTTGAGTAGAGCTGCACACAAGATACCATTCAGATCATACACTACTTTATCCACACCGGACTCACACTCTACAGTTATAACTTAAAATGTGATGTGAATAAGACCTTTTTCTAACTGTTTTCCTGGTTGAGATTCAACAATCCAGAAAATCTGTCAATAAAAGAAAGAATAAAGAATAATAATATAATTTTAAAAAATCTGTCATCTGCATTGGTTTGCATCTTATTCCTTTCTATCCACTGTCAGTCTAAGTTCCTATACTGCAAGGAATGCACTTTAAATGTGTTATAACTAAATGTTTCTGGGTTTTTTAAAGAAAAAAATGTTGCTTTAAATCTATGCATTAAAATAACCACACATATGAAAAATAGAATAACACACAAATCAGCAGACACATTTTTAATCACTCAATAATTCCAAACAGGAGTATAGTGAACTAAATATTTTAAAGAGCTACAGAAATAGTAGAATTTGTGTTTTTCTTTATTTCATTTGGTGTGTTTCAGAGTCCTCTGCTCATTGTTGGACCCTGAAGCTTGATCAGACTCTTTGTGGACGCATGTTGGACAGCAGTGTGGGGATGACATCTGGCTTGCGAGTATGAAAGTAGTAGATAGCAGCTCCTCCAACCATGACAGTCAAGCACATTTTAACCAGTCGACGAGCAGTGGAGGGCTGTTCTGGTTCCAGCTACGGGGGGGGTGATGATTTTTACTTCATGTTAAAATCATGCACAACAGTAACAAAGAAGACTGCAGAAGAAAAAGTGTAACATCAAACCTTTCTGGTTTTTAGAGGCTGGAACATGCGATCAAACTGGGTAAAGATTGCCCTGTGTGCTCCCTCCCATTTCCCTGGTCCCATCAGCCGGTACTGGTAGGCGGTAACGGGCCCCCAGAGAACCCTCTTGAACAAGGGGTAGTCTGTGAAGAAGAGCCAGAGGAGGCTTGGCCTCACACCAATCTCTCCAGCTATTTCATCCATGTAGGAAACAAAGTCCACCTGCAGTGGGGTCAGCTTTGAAACAATGTAACTGTGGAGAGAATAATATAAAGAATAGTATTATTCTAAAGTGGCACTAACATGGTATAGAAGTATAAGATATAAGAGTATAGCGCAGAATAGATATGCTAGAATAAAGCATTCCTTGTTTATACTTAGGTTTGATATTATGATTGCTTCCAGAGTCTAAAAATTCCAATGCTAAGTGTTCTTGATCATTGCAATATTAAAAGTCTAAAATTAAACACCTTTTAATGGCTATAAAATGTGTAAGATTAAAATGTGGTATGACGCAGCTGCAACCTTTACAGTCTGAACTTTAAAAGGAAAAAAGGAAAAAAAATCACATGCTAGAATTGTCAGGGTATGCAAGCAGCTGGCTTCAAATTCAGATTTCTAACTGGATTTTTTAAAAATGGTGCCGTTTGCTTTTTAAATGCAATTATGTATGTGTACAGTTTGCTTACAAAGAAAAGGAATGTGAGTATTAATTTATTTACATGTTCAGACTAATGAGCATTTGTATGTTTAGGCATTATGACAATACACCTTTCTAACCTCTCTATAAGATAAGATAAGATAAGACTTTATTGATCCCACAACGGGGAAATTTTTTGCGTCACCTCAGCTCAGGTACAGATATATGAAGGAAATACAAAAATACAATTAAGTACAATCAATGAAAAAAAGTAAGATAATACACTATATACAATGGTAGCATACACATTATGTGATTATGGATATAGTTGGAAATATGGAAGACATAAACTATATAGCTTGGAAAGTCATGGAAGGTCCATTATGCATGAAGTGGTGACCGTGGATGTTCACAGTGTCCAGTGACTTATGACATCGTGCATGCACCTTGCTAACCAATCTCACTATAGCTAGAGCATCTTCTGACATATAACAGGAGAAAGGACAATGGTAAAAGACAGGTTGAAGTATTTAATAAGACAAATAGTTACCTTTTTTCAATATTTTTTGTATCTTTTTCAACAGCCTTGATCATGGACTGGCTTGACGGCAGTTTTTTATGTCCTAGACGACAAAAAGGGTAATTTGTAAATATAAATGAACTAATTTGTGCTTAGGCATGCTAACTGTTAGTAATAACAGACTACCTTACCTTTGAAGACACGAGTGACCCAACGGGCCTGCATTTCAGCCTGAGGCATGATGGCTCCAAGGGCATGAATGAAACCCACGACAGCCAGAGTAGGATGCTCTAGGGTTGGGGGAAAGACATGCTTGTACAGACCCGCACGGTGCCCAGACTTGTACATGGCATTTTTTGGCAAGTAGGGGAAATCATAGTTGTACCCTGTGGCAAATACAATAGTGTCCACCTGTGACAACAAAGAAATATGGTATTAAACTAAGTCTTCACTGAACAAAGATCTTGGAGAAAGTTGAAGAAAACTCTTCTCTGACCTTTTCCACAGTACTTCCATCATCAAACACCACAGTGCACCCACAGATTTCCTTCACATTTGGTTTGATGATGACTGCCCCGGACAGAATCTTCATTGGTAAGTCATCATTGATTACTGGGATCTGACTGAAGAGCCTAGAGTAGAGTATTGAGTAATGAGAAGCAGAATCCCTCATCTGACAGCACAGCGTTATACACCAATCTGGCATAACATTGCGACAACTGACAGGTGAAGTCAGTAACACCAGTTATCTCTTTATAAGGGAGCAAGTGAACATTTTGTCCTCAGATTCAATGTGTTAAAAACAGAGAATTGGCTAAAAATAGGGGATTGAGAGAGTTTGTGATGACCAGATGACTGGAGCAGAGCACCTCCAAAATTACAGCTCATGTGGGGTGTTCCCAGTCTGCAGGGATTAGTATTGTTAATGTTTTCTTTTATATCACGTTGCTGGCTGGCTAAGTGTGCATCGCTTACCTTGAGGAACATCTGTAAACAGGATGGCGCTATAGGAACAAGGAAAGCTGCCGGAGGCAGCGTGATGCTGTAGGTACTGTTCTGAAGGGAAACCTTGGGTCCTGCCATCCATGGAGAAGTTACTTTGACATGTACCACCAACCTAAGCATTGTTGCAGTTTCCATTGTTTTCATGGAAACTGTGTTCCCTGATGCCTATTTCAGCAGGATAATGTGCCTTGCCACAAAGCAAAAATGGTCCAGCAATGATATGAGAAGCACAATGAGCTTGAGGTGTTGACTTGGCCTCCAAGTTCCCCAAATCTCAATCCTGTGGGATGTGTGGGACAAACAAATCTGATCTACAGAGATCCCACCTTGTAGTTTACAGGACTCAAATGATTTGTTGCTAACATCTTTGTGCCAGATAGCACTGCACACCTTCAGGGGTCTAGTGGAGTCAGCGCCTTAAAAGGTAAGGGCTGTTTTGGGAACAAAAGGGGGACCAACACAGTATTGGGCAGGTGGTCACAATGTCATGCCTGATTGGTGTATATTATAGGGAACTAACGCACTGTGATTGATCTCATTACCTTGGCCTGAGTCAAAATCTATGTGGGCGTGACACCACCTACCTGTGTTTGGGTTTTAGGGCGTACATGGTGTGGTCATACATGGCATTGAGTTTCTTCTCACCAAACCAATTGAAGAAGTTGATTGGGAATAGCTGAAACAGGATATGAACAAAGCGTGTGTTGTACTTCATGTCAACTGGCACACCATTGTCGGAAACTTGCCGGATGAGCCAAGCACCACGACGAGTGCTCATGTACACCTGGAGAATGGGAAAGACAGAATTCACCAAAACTCATGAAGGAGTTTTTTTTCTATCTCTAATCAAAAGAAGATAAGAAGAACGAAAAAGCTTTCTTCAACCTGCTCTGCAACTCTGCTGGTTTCCACAGCAATGTCACCTCCAGAGTTTCCAATTCCGATTACCACCACTCTTTTTCCATACATGTCTTCAGGTCCTTTGTAGTCCCAGCTGTGGAGATATTTTCCTTCAAATGTCTCAATTCCTGCAACATAACAGAGGTGTCATATGAAAAGACTAACACAAAAAGGTATAAAAACAAGACAGTTATTTTTTTAAGGGTTGATTTTTTAAAAATCAGCCATATTTTAATCAAAGCCTTTTCAGGATAAATGCAAAACATTTTACCTGGGAAATCTTTGAGTGGGAGGTTAGGGTAGGTGTAGTGACCAGAGCAGCAGATCACTGCATCAAAGACATGCCTCTCCTCATGTCCATCTCTCTTTTCAGTCAACACCTCCCACCTGCCAGTGCGAGAATAGTCCGGTGCTTTTCTCACACTTTTCACTAAGGTCTAAAAAATAACAATGTTGGCCGATTCAGGTTTTCAGATATCTGCCAAATGTCACCAAAACAGTTTTGAAGAATGTGCTTTTCTCTCATTCTACTCTTCTTTGTTTTTATTACCTGGAAGCGAATGTATTTTAGGAGTTTAAAGTGGTCTGCATACATTCGGAAGTAGTTCAGGATTTTAGAGTGATGCATGTAGTTGGGATAATCAGAGGGAATGGGGAAGTCACTGTAGCACATCATCTCCTTTGAGATATTGATTGTAAGTGACCGGTAGATACTAGCCCTGTTGGGCTCCGAAACTTCCTGCAGAGAAATAGTTTTAAAAGACAACAAAGAATTTTACTCAGTTTCACACGAACAGTTTGCTTGTCAACATGTTTGTCTTCTTAAATGTAGACTTGCCTTGAATTTCCACAGTCCGCCCATGTCGTCACTACTTTCAAAGCAGGTTGGCTCCATGCCTTCTTCCAGACAAGCCTTTATGCTGGTCAGACCAGAGGGGCCTGCCCCGATCACTGCTACTCTGTGCACCATGATGGACCTGCAACCAGATGTTGGAAAATGTACCTGTAATTTTGAACATTTGTGAAATTAAGTATGAAAATGTAAATTTGTAACCAAGGAAATCGTCAATTGCACTATATTCAGGTGACAAGATCTTAATGTTAAAAAAGAAATACAAAAGAAAACATGCATGGAAAACTGTATTAATACTGAACAGTTTTCCTGTTTAAGAATGAAGCTTAAATTTGTTTCCAGCTCGTTTAAAATGCTCGAGAGATTTTTACCAGAGCAAGAGAAAACGGTCACGTGGCAACCCCTTTCCAATAATCCTCAGTTAGTTTACTTGATTTAAAGTAGTGACTGCAACAATTTAGAGCAATTGATGGTTTAACCATGTTTTACATGACTGAACTCTACTAATTCCTAATCCTGGCATCTGTCATAAAACATTCTTCTCAGAAACAGAAGAGCAAAGGTGACATCAAAGTTCTTTGAAAGACCTCAAGCATGCCCCAGGGCAGCTGTGGCTACAACGTAGCTTGCCATTGCCAGTGTGTGAAGTCCTTAGGGACTGAGTCCTTAGGGACCGAGTAAAGCGCTATACAAATGCAGGCCATTTACCATTTTGTCATTATATCATTGGAGCATGGTTATCATAACAATATCATAACAATGCAAAATTATGTTAATAAATGAAAAGAAATACACCATCTTATATTCAAGTAATCACAAGCTATTTTAAACCCTTTGTACCCCATGACACACTTAGAAATATTGCTGATTTAAAAATCCCGACACACATATGGAAGCTTTATATTGCAGAAAGTGTCTATTTTTGCTTACCTTGATCTTCCTGTGGTGATTTGGTGTGCCTCTCAAGTGGGGCAAGCATCACCTGAGCACAGACTTTTATACAGAGAGGGTAACTATACACACTCTTTTTTTCTTTCTCTCAGTCCAGTCCAAAAAAGGAAGCTATCAAGCTGAAGCATGTTTACCAAAATCAAAATGGGTTTGACTTTGACTAAAGTTCAATTCGTGTTATTTTAAGTAGGAAGAGGAGTGCAAATGAGTGACAATAGTGAGCAATGGGAAGAAGGAGCAATAATGATACGCACAGAACTCTATTAATGTATCCATCTATTACACATGACGCAAAACAGTTTTAGATTGGTTCCCCATTTAATTACAAATTCTTACAATCAAATTACGGGATAATTTTCAACAGCAAATTCAAATCCACGGACTATAATACAGCATAACCACACACACAGACGTATACATAAATGTACATTATAAGATCTATACAAGTGATGTACAGTGAAGTTCATAGTATTTAGCAGGCAATGAGTGCAGTAAAATGTATAGAAGCTTCATGTTTGAAGAATGTATAGAATAAGAAATACATTTTGTTCATAAAGTTTCTCAACTGTTACAGTACAGGTTATGAGAAATGTGCAAAATCTTTCAGTACACAACATACACAACTAATTTTTTAAACATTTTTAGTCTTAAAAAAAAAGAAAAGAATCAATCATAAAAATTATTTGGTCACAAAAATTACCATCCAGCATATTTAGATTTACAACCAAAGTGTAATGAAGTGAAAATCTTCAAAGCTGAAACCTTTCTCACTGGCACTGGGAAGATCATTGGTTAGTTATTGCAGAGACAGCACAGATTGCACAAGGTCAATAAAATATCTGAGTGGGAACAGTCTGCTGAGTTCATACAGGTATCTGGATCTGGCTTAGACCAACTAGCACAAACCGGTGGGAAAAAAAAAGACCCCAGAGATGGACACGAAACTTTCTTTTTGTCAAATACACGTAATACAGGACAAAAAAACTGATGTAACTTCTTGTCTCTGGCAGTACTGAGGTGTGTGTTTGAAGTGAGCAAGGTGTTGTGCAACTGACTCAAGTTTTTGCTCCCTCCTGAAAGAGTGGTTTAGCCATACACTTCAAACACGGCATTAAAACATTCAAAAACATATTCATAATGTTTCTTTGCTTTTCTTTGTAGTACTAGCACAACAATTTTTTCCTTTCTTGAATTATAAACCAATCAAAAAGGATTTAAAATTCCCATTCAACTTACTAAGCTCAGTTTTATAATGATGGACTGATGGTGATTAGCTGATACTGCTATTTGAAGTATTGATTCGACTGGCAGCTAATGTTCATATCCCTTCATTTTTTCTGTTGTACTGGGAAAGAAAAAAATATTTATCATTAAAAAAACTATTTGAAAATGTACTTTCACCTTCTAATCCCACATCTTTGAACAGTAAGTGAGTGCAAAATGAATGCACCGATTACAGATTAAATATTAGCCACTGCCATCAGCTATGGAGTCAATGTGCATCCCTAGTAGAAGCAAAAATTTCCTAAATAACACTGCAATTTTACCAGGAAGAAGAAGAAGAAGAAATAAACATTCACTCAGATTTGGCACACAAGTGGAGCAGCTTCAAGGACACAAAAAGGTTAACTACGTCTCTTCTCACGCCCTCCACGTTCTAATGGGAAGGGTCAATAGCCTCTGTGACAATGCCAACGTCAAACACACATTTCAGTTACAACATCTTAACTACTTGCGTCATTTAAAATTTTATTGTTAATGTTGGACCTCACTTGGGCATTTAATCAACTACTGATAGTGGCATTGCACCAAAATGGATTAAACATCAAAATAAATCTGGGAAATACAGCAATATGTGAACTGAAAAACTTCGCGTACAGGTTCAGTCATTGGGTCAGTGTGGATAATTATTAACCCAGTGATACCTAACCCAGTGAAACATGACTGTTTCTTGTGTTTTGACTAAAAATTGAAATTCACATCGGGTTCAGTAGGTCAAAGAGCCAGGTCATCAAATATATAATCTACGAACATTATATCACTCATTATTGTAGTTGAAAAAGAGACATTATTCAGTCCTTTTGGCGATGGCGATTTCCACAAATGCATATTCCACATTTATCGATGCATCTTAGTACATGTACAATGCAGAAACAAAACCATATACCTCATGTCCATTCATCCATGAACCCCTTGCAGCACACACCATATCATAACATAATAAATGAAATAGTAAACCTAAACATGGCATCACCTAAATGTGATACCAACAAAATAACTGCTTGCTGCTTTGGCACAAGTGGCAAATAAATTGTGTAATTTAAAAGAAATCAGCTTATTAGTTTTCTATTTACTTATCTAGATTATTGCCCTCATTTTTTTTAAACATTGGTGGAGCATTAAAAAGAAGTAAAAAAGTAAAACTCTAGTATTGTTAGGAATTATTTCACAGTGTAGGAATTAGGACAAATTTTCAATAAGAAAATTTTAGGCAATATTTTCTTGGACTGAAATTTTTAATTTTCAGACAGAGCAATCAGGTATGGACTTGAGGAAATTATTTCATTCCAGGTGTTTACCCATGCATTCCATGCATTTTTTGGGGGGGGGGTGTCAAGATCTCTGTCTAAATAAATAAATAAATGTGGGTAAATTCCCAGATGATTAAACATCCAACTATTTTGTAGATAATAACTGAAATGAGTAAAGAAAATAAACTGTCTATGTATGCAAGATAATTCATAATTTTATTGGGTGGGTTATATTGGTTGGGTCTGATTATTGGGTGGGGGGGTGGGGGTCATAACACCCCTAACCCCCCTGGAAATTACGCCCCTGCAGCTATCTTCTAATTTGCTTCCAAATTTATCACAAAAGTCAGGAAATTTGTGTTTGCTCAGTTATTTCTTTGTTGTAACACTATATATTTCATACTGTTGGGAATCCTGTTTATTTCCCCTTAAATGCTGCCATATTTGTAAGAAAAATGCTTTTGTGGTTTGAGCAGAAGTATTGAGTACGTGGTTTGCCCCCATGAAAACCTTGCCAAATCTCCTCTGGCAATGCAAAACTTAGTCTGCTCTTTACTCTTGTTTGTGTCGTTTATTGAGTTGAATTATTGAGGTTTGAAGACACAAGACATGTTGGCAATTTAGCAGTTTGTAAATTAACAATCGGGCTTCAGTAGCATGCGGACGAACCATACGCAGCCACAATAACCTGGCATCTCCTGCTAATGCTGGTTACCAGGTTGGTCACACACTGCTATGGGATCGCATCCCATTCTTCAACCAGTATTTGTCACAAATCAGCCAGTCTGGTTGTGCTGGTAACTCTCGCACAAACAGCACGCACAAGTTGATCCCATATGTGTTCATTGGAAATCAACGAACACCATCTTCTCAACTTCCAAACTCTGGAAGGACCCCGTTCAATGTTCAAAAGTAGTGAGTCCATACTTTAACAGGCGATCTGACTGCTGTGGACAGAATCTGGACGCATTACTGAATGTTCCTCCACACTTTCAGGTTTCAGTGCACATGTTACTCACACCAACAATGCAAATGGGCCTTACTGTGAAGGGCAGTCATGATATTGTCCAGCATTTTGTCCTCTGTAGAAGACAGCCTGCAGTTTCGAGGTTCTGACAGGGTGAGGAAATGGTTTTCATGTGGTGTTGTCTTCTTGTGACATGCGCTTCATGGCCTACTTCTGACTTCATCCGTTATATGGAACTTGATCTTTAATTTGGAGAAGGTATTAGAGCTCACTCCAAATAATGCTGCAATTTTATTTTGGACAACATCCCCTTGAAGTTGCTCTTGAAGTTGGCAAGAGCCCTATCCAGATCAGTCAAACGTAGCATGTTTGGAGCACTAACTGGCAGGGTCACTGGTGCTGCTAGTCAGAAGCTCAAAAACAAAGAATCAATAGCAGAATAAGCTGTTTGGCATTGGCAGAGAAGATTTGGCAAGTTTCTCATAGGTGCAACGCAAATACTCAACTCTGCTGCACAACCCACAAATGCATTTCCCTTACAAATGTGGCACCATTTAGGGGGAAACAACAGGCTCTCCAGCAGTATACGATTTATCGCCCAGAAGCATTGCTACAACAAAGAAATAATCAACCAAACTTTTACTTTTTGTGCAAAGTTCTAATGCAGCAAAGGGCTTAAAAGAAAACCAGAAAACAAGACTGAAAAATTGGTTAATGAAACTACAGATCATTATTTTTTCCCCCTTCATATATGATTATGTATTTAATGTCCAAGAGCATTTAAATGTGAATGAAAAAACCTAACCATGCAATATATTTACAATCTTTTATATATATTTAAAATAGCACACCTGTGAGTCATTCAAGTGAATCAAGTTACTTTTTTTCATTAGTTTTTCAGTAAATTTCACAATGAAAACGTCTATATACAGTATATACTCCTGTAGTACTTAAGACCCAAGTGTGTGCATTATACATTCCTGCCTAATAAAGACAAATGTGCAGTGTCTTATTCCATTTAAGTGAAGACAACTCTTAAGCCAATTGATTTTTGGGTGAATTGTCTCTTTAAGCAAATACACTGTACAATTCTGATATGCCAACTATACTGCGTTTGCAAATTTCTGCAAGTGATATATGTAGACGACCTGATAACATTACGGTTAAGTGTATGTAATCCTTCAGAGCTGATAAGTTATCAGTTACATGTACAGTTTTGGTTGACTATTAATGAAAGAGAGATAGTGTTAAAGTGAAACAGACAAATATATGGGGTGCAATTAATCTTTATGAGGGTTTGGATGTGCCTCCTTAAAAGAATGTTATGTCTTCTTATCTGATCAGTAGTCACGTAAAGAAGAAAAAAGGCCCTCTGTGCTCTGTGAACAAAGCTTTGAGGACATGTTAGGGCTTATATCATGATTAGCTCCTAGAAAGGCTAGAGGGGGGCAGGTGAAGACAGGTAAGCAAGTTTGCTATATGTGCAGTTTTCATTTGATGTCAGCAAGCAAATGTGAATTGTGAAAAAAAAAAAAAAACTATTCACAGAGTAGTTATACAATCTTTCATTAAAAAACAAAAAACAAAAACCCAGCATGTCTGATTCATAAATTATAAAACAAGTTACATTCTGGATATTTTTAATTCAGTTTTTCCCATTATGTTTAATAAATACTACTATTTAATACGTTTTTGCCATGGTTTCCAGATTGAACAACTTATTTCACTGTAAACTTTCAGACAGTGTTTAAAGCTGTGCAGCAACTCTAAAGTACACTTCTTTTGATGCACGCGAATAAGCTGCCACTGGTGGAATGTTGTGGTAGCATAACATTGTGTTCAACACATCTGTTTCACTTTTAAAAACTTTTTGCTAGATTTTGTAAAGACTGAACTGAGCTTGCTTATAAAGTTTGTGGATGTGTAAAGTAAGTAAGAGCCCATTAAACTGTGTTGTGAATGTAAAATTGAGTTTAGACTTTATATTGTATCCTTGAATCAAGCTACAGAAGTGTCATAAGTGAGTTAGAGAACTTCAAGGTAAATGGTCAAACCTGTTCTCCTGTAATCTGTTGGGATTAACCTGCTACTTGTTATAGACGAGCTAGCAGCTACCTCAGAAAGAGGGCTAGTAGTGGACTTAGTTGTCACACAACATGAAAAACTCTTCGTTTTTTTTGGGGTTTTTTTGATAAAGATCTACTCTCTAGTGTCAGCATAATCTCCAATACAACACTTATGGGATGTAAAAAGTATTCTTAATATTTATTTGAATGTATAAAAACATTTATTTTATAACAAAACAATTTTTGTTTTAACACAACTTTATGCTCCACAACATTATTCATATTTCTCTTCAGCAAATATCGTTTTGTTACAAAGTAAATGTATTTTTAAAATGATCCCAACTTTAGAAATAGTGCTGCTTTCAATTCAGTGAGAATATATTACTATAAGGGAAAAAGGTGTGTACGTGCTCCTTTACTCAAATATAAATTACCATTTCCTTAAGTCCTTAAGCTGACTGTCCCAGCAGCCCTTGCAGTGTTTGAGGGGACAGCCACAGCATTTCCACAAGGTTGTACTGGCAATAGCCCATCCAGAACCCAAACATCACATCAGTCACATTGTGCCTGCCCAGCATCACTCGACTCAACCCTACCAGGCCCACCCACAGCAGAACGAGGACTCTCAACGGGGCAGCCAGCACGAGGTGAGCCAGCAGGAAGCGGCCACACATGGCGGCACGCGTGGCATGTCCGGAGGGGAAGGAGTAGCGGTCCACAGAAAAGGTGGCGAACATGTCCATACGATTATGTGCTGGCCGACGCCGACGCACCACCGCCTTAACAATGCCAACCAAGATCAGGTCCAGCAGCAGGCCTGCAGGGGAAGAAGATGGAGATATGCTACAATGCATGAAACAACAACAACAACACAGCCACATTAAAACAAACAAACAAATGTGAATGAAGCATGTTGTATGAAGTGTTTACAGTGATCAAGTAGAGTAGAAAAGCACCAGGTAAGAACCAGACCATTGACTATTTAGTCCATTTCAGTGCCAGCAAATCCTCCAGGATCTTGAAGATTAAGCAGATGAATTAAACTTTGTGTTAACCTTTATTTTTTCCTATTAAAAGTGAAAAGTTAACTTGACTTGCAGATTTTTAGACTTGTAGAAGGCCTACAATAATCTGCAATCTGGTAAAGATTGTTGTTGTTTGAACCAGGGTTTTCTTATTGAAAAAAATAAAATAAAATTAACAAAAACCAAAACCTAACTGTTATTTGCACCACAATGATATCACAAAGAATTTCACAGTATGATGAAAGGGAAAGATACAACAGCAGCATTGATTACAGGAATGACTGCAGTTTTTAAGTCGTGTTTCTGCATTGAGAGAATGAAAAGCTTTTGGTCTCCTGGGCTGCAGCACTGAAAAATTAATGCAACACTCAGGTGGCATGAAGCCAATTCGCTTCTACGAATCTAATGAAAGGGCTTCAGCAAAATGAAAACAGAAATGCACATTGCATCCATCATTACTGACAACTACTATGTGGTTACATTATTATCTGCTGCTTTTAAGACCTGAGGTTAATAACCATAGAGAGAAAAGGGTTTAGACGGTTTGCATTATCACACAGCAGCTTGCTGCTTCCCTTTTAAGCTGTTCTTTTGAAGTAAGTGCACTACTTAGCCCCCACATCAGAGTGCTGTGTAAGAGGGAGTCTTGTTCCAAACATGTTTTGATGAAGAGCTGGGATTTTACCAAAACCAATGCTTACTTGCTCTAAACTACTTAAGGTAATACTTCTTAAAGCCTTGTGTTTATTTAATGCTGATATGAACCACAGTAGTTGGTGCTTACTCACTAACATTATGCATTTGGGAGGGTTGGCAAGTAAATATTAAATGAAAGACTATGGGGACATATTGAACTCTTTATTCAATACCCTTGGGGCACATCTCTCTATTGTGGTAGATGAGGTTTAACTAGGGAAGCCCTTATTTAATAGTCTGTTATTTAATGCCCCTTAACATAAAGTTTCTGCCTGATCCAGCTTAAACAGCAGCTTAATTCAGTTTCTGACTTCTCCTTAATATCTGAAAGTGGAAAGCAGGTCATAAAATAGAGAAAATGTCCATCACACTTTGTCATAGGTCAATTTCATATGAAACTATTACTCATATTTTTAGCTTAGAAGCCCATTAAACATTCTGAAACTCTGCATGTTTGTTTTCCTATGATATTACCGAGGTAATACTGCCACCGTACAGCAATAAATGTATAATGTACTGAAGACCACTTTGGCACTTCAGTCAACATTTTACATAGCTATCCAGTTTTCCAGATTAAGACCTATTTCACATAATCTTATACTTTTACCAGTTTTCCAAGCTGTGAAGGAACATCACAAAAGGTGTAACAGGTGACATCTACAGGTGAGAGCCAGCCAATACCAATTACACAAAGATAACCCTATATACTCATTATCTGACGCGTTAAGAGAGGTGGGATCAGCTCTTCTGTTGCTTAAGTGAAGAAATTATGAAAGAAGAACTGTGCAGGACAAATCAGGACCGGGAAGGAGCAAGGAGCTGTGACACCAAACCCAGCTCAGTGGCGCACTGATATGTATTGAGAGGGGGTTTATCTGTGATTACATACGATGCTGGAAGAAGAAGCAACATGAAAGAACACAAAAAGCAGAGTTTTACCCATGAAAAGGTTGAGCATGACTTCTTGTCCTGCAGCACTGTCGCTCTTGTACAGACAGTAGGCGGTACCAGCCAGCCATGGGATACCATGTCCCGATATCTCTAAGAGCTTCATTAAGGGGCGCACACTGCCCCAGGATGAGTCCTCACAGGCACACACTCCCAGCTGCTTGGACAGCCACAGGTCGATGGCCAGCAGGGAGCTGAGCGCTACGCGAATGAGGGAGGGGTTGAGCCGGATACCATCCTCTTCAGGTGGCCCCTGACCGCTCGCGGAGCCCGTGGAGGAGCCGGAGCCCCGGCGCCGAGTGGGGCTTTCAGAGGCTCGAAGGCGGGCCGTGGTCGGGTCGGAGCCCTGGCGCTGGAGCAGGTGTGGCGGTGAAGACCGGTTTAGCGGCTTTGTCAGAGACATGAACTCGTAGCGACCGTTGGAGCTCCCGAGCACCGGGCTTCCTCCGCTGCGACCGGGGTTTTTCGCTTTAGGAGAGGGCATGGTGTCCGTTGACTCACCGGCGTAGACGGGTATGTGTAGTGTAGATGCACAGCAGCGGTAAATTTTCTGCAGTGCTGTCCCGGTTGTCGCTTCTTTAGCTCATCTGTTGTACGTTTCACAATTCTTATCACGTCCAGGAAAAGATGAGCCGTGACGCCATATTTGTTGTTCTTCTCGCAAAGTATCCTGGGAAGCTGTGTTTTCGAAACTATTTTATTCCCTTAGCGAAGTTATCGCGACTAAAATTGTGTAGAAATTGTGTATTTTCAAAATAAATAAACAAATAATTGAATAAATACATGTATAAAATTGAGTAGTTTTAAGTTTGCATGTATTTGATTTCTATAAAACTGAGTTAGTACGGTTTAATATTTGCAATCTTTTTTATCTTTTGTTTTTAAGTCTATTTATTTTTTTAGAGTACGTTCGTTTAATTCATTTTCAATAAAAAGGATTTTTTTATAGCAAACTGACAAGGCCTAAAATTTATGACGAGTTCTCCATATTTTAATGAATTAATTTATTAATTTTGGTCTTCGTTTTTACATTAGCAATATATCTTTCTTACACTTTGCACATTATTTTTTGAAAAGTTTTTAATTATTTTTTCTAATACGTTTGCGTCGTTATTCTCTGTTTGTTTCGATAGTTAATGTCGAAAGATGTCGGAAAAAACCCACGTGTTTTAGGACTCTTCTCTGGTTGGTCGGTGAGCTACGCGGGACCGAATGGATCCGCCTCTATCCGGATCCATTGACATATTGCGCAGTGGGGTCAGCATTTTGCTCCTGTCCGTTATCTCTGGTGTTTGAGCTGAACAGGAGAGTCGAGCATGCCTGGACTTCTGTTGGGAGACGAATTCCCAAATTTCGAGGCCGACACCAGCATCGGCAGGATCAAGTTTCACGACTTCCTGGGCAACTCGTGAGTGTCATCTTGCAGCATACAGACGTCGCACTGTAACTTGTTTTAAGTGGGTTTTGGTAATAATGCTGCAACAGTGCAGCTTATTGCGTGCTCAGTCAGTTACCATCCCTTCGCGATTCCTCTCGATTAAAAGCTTTAGCAGATTTTTCCCAGATCTAACTCGCCAGTTATGGTGGCTGACATAGACGGCGTTACGCAAGCGTGACCTATTGGTTTAGAGACACTTGTAGTTTGTTAACTACACAAACAAAAACTTAGTTAACAGTCTTAACTACACGCTGTTAACAGGTAAACTGTTAGACAATAAAATCGACTACAAGAAGCAGTTCATTAGATACTGGAGGTGTAAACTGTGAAACGGTTGTGTGCGTGGCTGTTTGTTTTCCCTCTAGTCTGTTCTCCACTGAGGTTTAATTGCACTCCTTGTTGTGTGCCTATTGTTGAACTTGGCAGTGCACACATCCTTCAAACATCCAACAATAATAGGCTCGATTGGTTAAAAGAGCAGAGAAAAAAAGAGCACTGTGTGCATGTATAATATTTAACACACCCCCACACACAGCTCGAGGTGAAATGTGGAAATGCACATTTTGCTGTGAGGTGTCCCAATAACATGATGCAACGTCCTTTGGGTATTCTTTCCCCCACTCTTCTCTCCTCCCCATAAAAAACGATGTGCTTTAAACAGGAACACTTTTCAACACTACTTAAATATCTGGGGTGTTTTTTTTCCTTTTGGAAAAACTGAAACATGTAGTTGTTAGCTGATTTGTAAATGCCCAAAAAAATAATTTGCAATGATTTATGGCAAACCATTCAAAATTCAGGCTTCTCCTATATGCAGTTTTATATCCCTACAAATCAAATGCCTTGCAGTTTTTGCCAGAGAAAGCAGAATATTTGGGAATAAAAAAGAATGAAAACAGTCATTCTGCTATCCTAAAGTTTTGGCACACATTGCGTTATCAAGAGTATAACTGGATCAGATAATTCCAGCTTTCATCAACTTGAGAACACCACCCAGTTTTGGTGACTGCATAATAACTTCCTTATTTTTCCCTCCTCGGAAATGTTGGACTGTGTGAGGCAGCCATCTGTTCAAACCGTTTCAAGCATTTCCTTGTGCCTTTCCCCCCTCATTTGGATTTTTTCCCCCCCTACCAGTTCAAATTCTAATCCCAAGAGGTGAACAAACTTTGTTCAGCCTCATTTGAAGCCTGGTAGTCGTAGGATATTTAGCCAAAAACATCAAAGAAGCAAACAAAAAACCCAAACTGGTTTAGTCACCCAATAATCAGCTGATCATAATGCTTCTAAACCATGTGATGAGGGGTCACAACAGACTGAAGGGCAAATCCATCCAAGTCATGGCAGACCCCAAACTCACATGATTCCAAAGCTACTTTAAAAAGACCAACAGGTAACTCCTTAGTAGATTTAAAGTCTTGTTCTCTCTGTCATACTCACAGATGCCTGTTGCTTTAGCCTGTGTTTGGAAATTACTCTCCTCCTTTTGTTCCCCTTTCTCTGCTATTTCATCCTCCTTTTTTTTTCTTTCTTTTTTTTTTATTTCGGCTCCTACTCTTTAATTATCTTTTTCTTTCAGAATATTTCTCAGTATCAGTTTGTAAAGCATGTTGGAAGCACAAGGTGGTGAAAGCATGAAAACTTGCTTATTGTTTTACAAGTCTCTTCAGCTTGTGGTTACCATGAACTTGTGACTTGTTATTTGTAACACACCCTGTCTATAAAGATTTGAATTGCACACGATGACTGTTATAAAGATGATCGAACACATCGGAACTTTTTATTTTAACATTTTATTTTTACTTTTAATTGATGCTCCAAACAGAGGCCTTGTTGAGTTGGAACAATGTCTCTTTTCCCCTGCAGATGGGGTATCCTGTTCTCCCACCCGAGGGACTTCACTCCTGTATGCACCACTGAGCTCGCCCGTGCTGCCAAGATCAGCAATGAGTTCAAGAAACGAGGCGTAAAGATGATTGCCTTGTCCATTGACAGTGTTGCTGATCACAACAGCTGGAGCAAGGTTAGGAATGCACAAGCACAAACTGTATAAGAACTTTTTTTTCCCTTTAAGTTCTTCAGGACACCCTTGCTGAAAAGTACATATTATTGAGATATTGACCATTATCTTCAAACTCAACCTGGTATTATCAGGTTATACAATCTATCCTAAGCTTAATTTCTTCACATTTCCAGAGATAATAATTGTCTAATGTCCGTGGCCTGGGAAGATCTGGTTCTGTCTGCTCCGTTGGGAGAAAAAAAACCCTGTTTATCTTAACTTTAGTGCTCCTACATGTCTGGTCTAAGAGTGATTAAGTAATTTAGCCTTCAAGTCCCAACTCGAGTTAAGTTTCCAGTAAGAAGCACATACAGTAGGTTAAGTGCTGCAAATAGTATATAGAAACATGCACCTCATCAGAAGCACTAAATGGTAGTTATTTTCAAAACCAGCAAGGGGTGTAATGAAATAGTTTTGCATGGCAAGAAAGAAGGAATATGAAAGTAAATTTACAACCTTCAACTGGAACTAAAGTATGAAAATGATATTAAGTGTAAAATACACTGAGGAAGAAATAATGTTTATTATAATGATTACTTACTTAATTATTGTCTCTTTCTTGTTTTTCTTGTTTCTGTTGTAGTGTATATTATTATTATTGTTATCACACTTTTTTAATGTGGACTTTACTGCAGCTGTTATTTGTACATTACTTTGAGTGTAAGGAATCATAGCTGATCCTGGTCAAGCAAAAAGCACCAAACTTTTATAATAGTCAACAAAATGTTTCTCTGAGTGGATCAGAGCTGTGCTGCTTTTTCTTTTTCTTTAAATCTGTGAAATCTTCTACTTAAAATAATCTGCAGTATTAAGTATTTATAATAGAGTATAATAGAGTAGAGCACTTTGGTCACCAGCCGTGGTTTTACCTTTTTACTTTATAAAAATACAGATTTAATTTTGACTTAAATATATAATTCTACATATCATTTAAACTTTTTTACCAATGTAAACTATTTTTAATGTATTTTGTTTGTCAAAGAAAGTTAAACTATTATGGATTCTTTTTCTTCTTCTACTTCTACTTCTTCTTCTACCACGTTTATTCTTCAAATTAACAATGATAGTACTACAGGCGAATATACTTATGGCCTTTATAAAACATGCTGCTGTTCCTTATCCAGTAGTTAAAGATTACATGCCGAGGATCTGTGATCACTCATCAAACCTGTGCTGCAATAGTGGAGAGATGGCTGCCAGGAGGGACACAATTATTAACAGAGGATGAAATGTGAACTAACAACCATTTAAAAAGCTGACTTTATCTCTTGTCTCCGAACAGGATGTGATGGCTGTTAGCAAAAACGCTGATACTGACCTGCCTTTCCCCATCATTGCTGATGACAAGAGGGAGCTGTCAGTCCTGATGGGTATGCTGGACCCAGATGAGAAAGACAAAGATGGCATGCCCCTCACGGCTCGCTGTGTGAGAAACCCATTCACTTTTTATTTTCTTCAATAAATAAAAGTAAAAAAATAGCACTATAATTGTGAAAGAACAGACAACAATTAGATGCATATTTTTGCATATTTTTATTTTGCAATAAGATCTGCACTGACTTGCATGCTTGTGAAATGTTTTGGCTTTATACTTGCTGTTTTAATTACCCACCATACCTGGTAGTTAATACTTGAAAAAAAGTATTGATTTTTACAGTTAAACAGAAATGTACACTTGCTGGCCACTCTGTTAGCCACACCTTGCTAGTCCCGGGCAATGTTCAGATTCAATAAGGTGCTGGAAACATTCCTCAGAGGTTTTTGGTCCGTGTTGACACGATCGCATTACACAGTTGCTGTAGATTTGTCAGCTGCACATTTATGATGCGACGCTTCCATTCCACCACATCCCGAAGGTGCTTCATTGGTTTGAGATCTGGTGACTGAGAGGGCCATTGGTGGATAGCAATGAGTCATTGGTGGATAGTGAACTCATTTTCATGTTCAAGAAACCAGTTTGAGATCATTTGAGATTTGAGACATGACACAAATGTCAAAGTTGACCATACTATCCAAATCTCACTGCCGAAATTTAGATTTATCAGATCCAGTATTGTCTTTCCTTTTTGTTGTCCTGTTTTGGTGTGTGAACTGTAGCCTCAGTTAGGGCTGTGCGATATGACCAAAATCTCATATCCCGATATAAGAATTCTATCGTCTAATAACGATATAAATCACAAAAATGTAACATTTTCTGTAAATTCTGTGAATCTCGGGCAGCTCGTCTTGCGGGAAGTGTTTCCAGCTGCGCGTCATGTAGCTGGAGTCGAGTGTTTTAATTAACCGATGCATGAAACTATACATTTTTAGACATAAGTTGTAACGGCCGCCGTTTTCTTTGTGAGTAATTATTACACAGCGTGCTGCGAGGAAAAGCCTGTTCTAACGTTTGAGTCTAAGGTTTATTTTTTAGCACCTGGCGGCTCTTTTTTTAATTCTCATCCGTAAATAATCTGCTCTTTCACGTGATTCAGTTTATTTTGAAAAGTCTCAACAGGATCTTGAGCTTTATTGTGAAAGGTTTATGTGGAACATAAACAAGCGGACACGCGATGCTGTTACTGTCGTTGTTGCTAACCACGCTTGTCCTTCCCTAGTGTGGTTATATTAAATATAAGAGAAAGAGAGAACTTTAAGAAATTAATATAGCCATCAAAATGATGAAAAAATATTGCCGTAAACTGTTTATTTTGCGACACCACGAAACAAACGATAGCGTAAAATGAAACGATAGACGTTTTTATATGGTCATCTGATATATATTGTTATATCGAACAGCCCTAGCCTCAGTGTCCTGTTCTAACCTGACTGGTGTGTCATTGTTGATGACCTGTGGCATCAACAAGGCACCTTTCACACAGAGAACTACTGCTCACAGTTTTTAAAAATGTTTTTCTTTTTTTTCTTTTTTTAAACATTCTCAACATTTTCTGAAATGCTCAGAGAGCCCACATGGCAAAAACAACAATGTTCACTTAAATCCCCTTTTCTTCTTCATTGAACTTCAGACATACCTAACAAGGTGGCCAGTTATTTAATTATTTTAATTCAGTTAGTAAGGAAACCCTTTTTACCGTTTTAGCATTTTTGGACATATTGAATTTTTTAAAATCTAAAACACAGAGTATATCCAGAGTGTTGTGGTTAAGGAGTGTTATCTCGTTCCACTTTAGGTGTTTGTGATCGGCCCTGACAAGAAGCTGAAGTTGTCCATCCTATACCCTGCAACTACAGGAAGAAACTTTGATGAGCTGCTCAGAGTTATTGACTCTCTGCAGCTGACTGCACAGAAGAAGGTTGCCACACCAGTTGACTGGAAGGTACGTAGTGAAGGCATCAGTCAGCAAGCGAGGTCATCAACAGAGAACAAGAACTGATGTAACGCCACCTGCGCAGCTACTGAGCAGCAGCTCTTAATAAGTTATCCATGCCAAGTGTGCATAATTGAACTAGACTGCAAATGGCAAATAATGTTGTTATTATTACAAATGTAAAAACTCACATTCAGTATCTGGTAAATATCGTCCTGGGACCCAGCCTGTTCATTTTATTATTATTATTATTATTTTTTCCATTGAAATTTTTTTCCAACTAAGACTATAGCAGTCTGTCATATTATAAAACATTAGTGTTTTATAGAAATGATTTAAATAGTTGGGAAATATTCACTTTTTGCTAATAAAGACTCATAAAGTGCTTTTAAGTTCTATTAAATATGGGCCTGCAGTGAGTAGACAATTGGCCTAGCACTAAGGCTGAATGCAGAATGGTTCTTTCCAAGCTAGCTGACTCAAAATCCACCAATAGCATGTTACGTCTTGTTTTTTGGGGGGTCAGTTTTAAATTTGTGTTAAACTTTTCTTGGTCTGAAGCACCAACCATTTTTAAGGTCGGCTAACTGCCTCCTAAATTTCATTTAACATTTTAGGTTTATTCCTAAAAAGTGGTTTATTGGGGGAATGTCGTATGATGAAATAGTAAAGGCGTATACCCTGTGTCTAAAATACCCTTACATGTTTTTCAGCCCGGTGACAAAGTCATGGTCATTCCCTCGCTCTCAGATGCTGAAGCTGCGTCTCTGTTTCCTAATGGTGTGACAACTGAAGAAGTGCCTTCTGGAAAGAAATACCTGCGCTACACCCACATCTGAAAGCACATTACTCTTTGACCTGGAAATCTTTGGTTAATAATTCACATAAATCGGTGCACGTACCCAGTTAGGTGACTTGTATTTTCAGTCATGCAACATTTCCAACACTGAAGCAGAAATGCCTTATCCCCAAACTACTTATCCCCAAATAAACACATTTTTCACATTTGTTTTGTGCTTTCTGAGACTTTCCCTTTTTGTACAATTTTTCAACAGTTTTAAACAAGGTCCTCATGTGTAATTTGCCACTAGGTGTCCTCCTACAACCTGGCATGGAAATATTACCATGCTACCTTTGCTGCAGTAGTGCTTTCTGTCAGTAGGTGGCAGTATGTGTTAAATGGAATCCTCGCTGAGCTATTGGCAAAAGAACCAACTTGTTCTCAACAACTGCAGTGATAGGGAGTGGTACCACATGTAATGAAATGACTACTTGTATTTTCACACATTAAAAAGATGATAGAGGACACTGGTAGTAAAGGTGAGCTCTACTTTCAGTAATGTTGTATTTCTCATAATATGCAGACTTTCAAAACCTTCTCACGCTTTTCTGTTTTCGTTGCGCTGCCTCAGCTTGCAGATTATGCATAATTATGTATTTAATGTACCAATGAGCATTATGCTACTGGAATATGTTTTTAATTAAGCTAAATCTTTTACTATTTATCTGATTGTATTTTAGTTCATAAAACCACATTTAGAATTATGAAGCAGAAACCTTGCTAGATAATGGATTTGTGATTTCCAGCCACAAAGAGTAACATTAAAAGATGTGGGATTGAGGCACTTCACTTTTCAGAGTTTCAGGTTTTTAGCAGTACTTCCAAAGAGCTACCCGCCCCTCCCTACACTCCATGTAGAGGTGTGGTGATGGCGTAATTAGCACTGTTGCCTCACAGCAAGGTCCTGAGTTGGACTTCACCATCTGGCTGGAGCATTTCTGTGTAGAGTTTTGCATGGGTTGTCCCTGTGCACTCTGGCTTCCTCCAATACTCCAAAGACACAGAATTAAATGGGTTAGGTTAACTGGTGATTCTAAATTGCCCATAGATCTGAATGCAAGTGTGAGTTGCTGTCTCTCTGTTAGCCCTGCAACAGATGGGTGGCCTGTGCAGGATGCACCCTGTGTAGTGAAAAGCCAGAGAAAGGAAATGAATAATTCCAGTTTTTTATTGCTTTCACAGACACATAGTCATGTGTTCGTAAATCTATAAAGCATCACAAACTTCCAGAGACCGATGAAAGACTCGAACTTTCAGCTGTAGAAAAATCATCTCAGCAGGACGACCTTAACTGAGACATTAAACCCAGGTGTAGGTTTTCTCTTTGGGTTATTCAACCATCAAAACTGCATGGCTGAGGATCGAATTAATTACCTTAAGTAGTCTGAAGGTGAGCACTTGTGTCTCTCACACACATACACACACACATGCTCTGACCTTGCATTCACTCTCAGTCTGAGGAATGCTGAGGTCAAAGAAAAAAGATGGGATTCCCTTTGAGTGCAGAGGTGCAAAGTAGTGCAGGGGCAGATAAAATATCTCAGAGTGCTCCTCCTTTCCACCCTTGTCATCCACACAATGTGAACTGGAATGTTGTTCTTTTTTCTTTTCCATCGCTTGGACAACATTTTTTTTCTATAAGATTGCATATAGTTTGCAGTTTTCCAAACATGTAGTGCTGCATTCTTACTGATGAAAATGTTGAGTCTTAGGCCGTGGCCTAAGCTTTCAAATGTGTGTTGAAGGTTCGTGTATTCATCAGGTAAGCCTTGCACTGTGTCTCCTCTGTCTGTTCTCTCTTTTCCTTGGCTGATGGCTGTTTTGTCCTCAGGAGCCATCCAAAATAACACCCACACAGACACACCGTGCTGATCAAATGGATTTCTCAAATTCCAGACTACAATAGCCAGTGCCAGAGCATGAGAACGGCTTTGGGTGTCTGGGCATAATTGGCCAGTATCCACCCCCTCGCCACTCACCCTGCATCACCATGTTCATCTATCACCCCTCACTTCTTGGCTATCGAACCAACTCACCCCACCTCGCCTCAGCAACACCAGTACATGTAATACAACACCAGCCCCAACCAGGTCTCACGGGGTAACACACACAATACCAGCTGCTGGCCTCTTTCTTTCTGTAGAATGAGCACACACACACACACACAAAATACCCATGATCAAAGAAATACAGGCTGCTCTAAAAGGAGTGGCCTTCAGTCCATCTCAGAAAATAAGATGTTTTCCTCTCAGATGCTTCAGATGAGGGTTTTCTGGAGAAGTGATTTAAATAGAATGGAGATAAGCTTTATGCATGCACCTGGTATGCCAAAATCATACTGTAAGTCAAAATATATTGCAGGTTACATATGAATCTACAGCCAGTTGGTTGCTGTGTATGTTGCTATTTAGCCACAAGAGGGGAATCGGTTGACAAGTAAGCACGATTCCCTAAATGTGAAAACAGCACTTCGATGTAAAGAGCATTAAAAACACCCGAACACATGTATGTATGTATGTATTCTTATTCACGAACATGTGCTTTTTCTGGAAGAGCTCATTATTCTCGTCTTGTGTGCCAGGCATTGACTTCATCACCTGAAGCTGCCCGTGACCTGCAGGTTAACAAGCCAGAGACCAGAGGGGCTCCACAACGCACCACATATGCACGTGCACTCACACATATGCAAAGCTGAGGTTTGATACTTTCCAGACGCGCCCCCGCTCTCTCTCCACCCTACATCGCCTGGCACTCTCACCCGCTCCGCTCTCCACATCTCCCACACACGTTAAACCAGTCTAACACACACTCACACAATGGCACCTCCCCCATTTCACTCAACCTGGCTTATCAAAGTTTTCGCTTCTTCAGCTTCCCTTTCCCATGCACAGACATAACACTGCACAGCCAAAGCCCTCACTTTGTTTCTTCTTCCATCACAGTGCTCTTCAATCCTCTTTATGATTCACAGTGTTTACATTCTGAAAACTGCTGCAAAGCCCGAAGGCATTTCTGTGTACCGACCGCCCAAGTATGACTTAGATAGACTTACTGATAGGACATAAGCTACGTGAACAGATTGAAGGTCAGACACATGAGTGATGACCTCAGGATTTGGCTGAACTTTAAGAAGTATTAACCGCATCACAGTCAACAGTCACCCCTGAGCTTTCCTCACTCCTGCTGAAGCATGGGTCATGACACACACACACACCTGCATACACAGAGGTGAAGACATAATGATGAAAGTGTATGATCTGGGTGCCGAGATAAATGCAATTGTTTTGATGACACCTCGTAAATACAGCATCCAGACAGGCTATTACTGCAGCACAGGTCAGGGCCGGCTATTGCTCTGAATGAAGAAGGTGATAAATGTGAAGGTAAAAGTGCAATCCCTCTATGTGCTTATCTTTGCCTCTCTCTATCAATATTGCTGCCTTTCTCTCGCTTTTTGCCCTCCCTCATCCTCTCTATTAGAGACACATTGATCACGGGCTGCTGGCATATCACCTGAGTAATGGCTAAGGGTGTCTGGGCTTTAAAACAGCTTCAGCAGAGCGCCAAGAGCTTTATCATGGCGACACGGTAAATGGCTCATATAATAGAGTGTGCGATGTGTATGTGTGCACGATCATAATGCAGGGCACATTAAGATGAGAAATCAAACACAACCCAATAAGAATCACAGACCACCAGCCCTGCCATACAACGCAGATGTGCTAGACCTCTTTGAGTCATTAAAATGCTTTGCAACAGAGACATCTGCACTGTAATTATTGAAAGTGCAGTTTCTCCTACTTCTCTCCTAAATGAGTAGTTTGGACTTTTCTGAAACATACTCATTTGTTGGTTAGAGTTAGATGAAGAAACTGATGTCAAATCTGTTGGCAAAAGCACACAGTTTGTTTGCTCAGCTCCTTTTTGGCTTAATGCAAAATCGGGTAAGGCTGCCAGGTGGCAACTGGGCCTGAAAAATAAAGCAAACATGGAAGGGTGAACATGGTAGTTCCTCCAATAGTTATTTTAAGGCTAACTAAAAAGGGGAGTTAACCCCTATGGACTCCCGTGGTAAAATGCCTAACTTTAGAGCAGCAAATACACATATTTCCAGCCTTGTAGAAGAAATGGATTTGGTTTGGTTGACATTTTTCCCCATTCATTACAACTGAAGAGGTTTAAATTCTGTTGCAGCTTAATTTTGTATAATTAGGGCCTATACTCAGTTAAATGGAGTCCCCAAACTGGTTCTCTCAACCATGTGTGTGGTGTCAGTGTTAGTTTTGGTGAGTGAAATCATAGTATTTATCTGTATGTAACTTGGCACTGATTAGCAGGCACATCTTTGTGATGCACCAAATCCAAAGACAAGTTTCTTCTGATAACTAAAAAACAACTTTAGCAAGATGGTGACAGTCATCTTTCTAAAGTTTAGTGTGGTGACTTGGTGGGAGCATCCATCCTTCTTATGGAGTCTATGAATTTCACCATTATCAGAATCAGAATCAGAATGGGGTTTATTGCCAAATGTTGAGCAGGTTTACAACATTAGGAAATTGCTGCGGTGCTTCAGTGCAAACATAGTGTCATAAATAGCACTTAAATAGTGTCATAAATAGCACTTAAATAGACATGAAAAAATAAAAGTAGGAATAAGAATTAAAAGTGCTACTTAGAAAGATATGTGCATGAGATATACATGAGATATATACATGAGAATAAGAATTAAAAGTGCTACGTAGATAGATATACATGAGTGCAGGTGGTGATCAGTGCCAAACATGGAATGATGCAGTGACACAGCGTAGGGTCATGTGTTAGTGGCGGGGACAGTCATGTGGTTATTGTTCATGTGTCCAACAGCAGAGGGGAAGAAACTGTTCTTATGGCGAGAGGTTCTGGTGCGAACGGACCGGAGCCTCCTGCCTGAGGGGAGCAGGTCAAACAGACTGTGTCCAGGGTGAGAAGGGTCAGCTGAGATCCGAGCTGCACGCCCCAGTGTCCTGGAGGTGTACAGGTCCTGCAAAGATGGGAGTCTGCAGCCAATCACCTTCTCAGCTGAGCGCACAACACGCTGCAGTCTCTGTTTGTCCCTGATAGTGGCTCCAGCGTACCACACGGTGATGGAGGAGGTGAGGATGGACTCGATGATTGCAGTGTAGAACTGCATCATCGTCCGTGTTGGCAGGTTGAATTTCTTCAGCTGCCTCAGGAAGTACATCCTCTGCTGGGCTTTCTTGATGACGGAGGTGATGGTGGGCTCCCACTTCAGGTCCTGAAGTTTAATTATCAGTATTAAACTATAGAAAGACCTAAAACTATAAAAGCTGTTACATTTCTATTTGGGGGTTAGAGTCTGAGAACCACTGTGAATCCACTGTGATAAAATCACCTTGACCTAGTTAAAAACTGACCACTAACCAGGCTCTGACAGAGCGAGTCCTCCTGTTGTTGTCGCCCTTTCGCAGAAACCTGAATTGAACATCACAGGGAATGAAAGTGAGGAGCCCAAAATGCTCCAGCAATAAGAATATTTGATGAAAATAAAACTTTTCCACCAGTTTATTTATGTTTAAGCAGAGGGCAGTCAATCTGAGAGGGCAGAGAGAAGGTGGCTGTGAAACTTTATCGCTGGGGGAAAAGAGAATGAATGCCACGTTCCTCTATGTGTGTGTGTGTGTTTGCATGCACGTGAGCTTGTGTGCGTGGCAGTTTGCACATTTGTGTGTGTGTGTGTGTGTGTGTGTGTGTTTGCACGCACGTGAGCTTGCGTGCGTGGCAATTTGCACGTTTGTGTGTGTGTCATGTGGTGGACAGAGAGGGGGAGGAAAGTGGAGGCAGAGGTGAGGAACAAGAAGAGAGTGGGGAAAGTTGAAGTTGAGATGGTAATGCCATAGAAACTTTTTAAAGGTTTGGACGATTCTCCCTGAACTGTAATGGGCTAGTTTGGAGCATAATGAAACCAGTCTGGCTTTCCTGGCTCTCACACCCCAGGTCATGTGCATGCACACACACACAGAGCTGAGAGAGGGTAACACGTGTTTTTCTTTAGCACTTGTTTATGTTCATCCAACAGTGGGAGTGCAGAGCCATAGTTAACTATCAATTAAAGCGATGATCATAAAACAAGCACTTGTAAATAAACAGTGCCAAGCTGGAGAGATTCAGAGAAAAGCTAAAAAACAAAATATATTTGTAGTGCAACACATATATACCTGCCTGCTCCTGAAGAAAATGTTATTTTAAACTCTAGAGAGAGAGAGAAAAAAACACTAAGATCATTGCTACACTCAGTTTAATATCCTTGAAAGTTACTGTTATTTTGTCACTTGTGGGCTTCACCTCACCAGCAAACAGTAAGGTTTTTGGGTTACTGCTTTCAGTGAGTGCGCTTATAAAACTTGTGTGTTAATGGGGCTTTAAGCCAGCATATGTTACACATGGAGAGTAACAAGTCTCCGTGTGTGTGTTAAAAAAGTTTGGAGGTGTGCATCAGAATGTGTGTGTGTGCGTGTGCACTTTGACTTAGTATAATGAGCTCCCCTGGGTCTCCCTCACCTTCCACCCCTCCTTCCATGCCTCCATCGCTCCCCCCGTTCTTCTTCTTCTCCCTAAACTTGGCCTTATTAACCCCTCACTTCCCCCCATATGTTTATTTAAGTAGGAGATGGTGGGGAGTAGAGGTGAGTCGACAGCGTGTACACACGTTTATTTACATAGGTCGGCCCGGGGATTTGAGAAGGTGGAAACAGGGAAGGGAGAATAAGCTGGTGTGACTTCGATTTCTTGCTTGGGTTTCTGTACTGGAAGCAAAAAGACAAAGGAGTAACAGCTTAGATGTCGGGTCATTGGCTTCACACCTTGGACTGACCCAGTGGCCATGATTCTGAGGTCAACCTTAGCTCTAAACATGCTAAACAGGTCAACTAAGTCAGCTACTCATCCCCTCTAGCTTACCCCAAACCTTTATAGGGGTCACAGGTCAGGAGCTGCCCTTTACTGATGTCCAAATGAATGTGGGTATAGTTCACCTGAGGGTGCCGCTGAATACAAACTTGTCACCTGACCAAGTGAACTTTGCAAACTAATATACACATGTGTGTTATAGCCAACACTTGATTAGGTTTTACATTATTACCTGCTGACACGAGGAACTAGACCTACAACAAATTTAGATCCGCAAGAGATTTTAAGCAAAACACTTCATTTTCAGCAGTCTGGGCAAAATTAATAATATATTTTCTTTATTCTTGCAATTTTGTTTATTCTGGTTGTTTGCTAAGATATTTGGAAGAGCATGGTTTTTGGCCAAGAGACTCCAAAAAGTGGCAAATTGTTGTTTTTGTAGAAATAAAATTGTTTAGAATTTGTCAATTAATGAACTTTAAAGATGCTCAAGGTGTGACAGAGGAGGGAACTAAGGACAACCCCTAAAGGGAACAGCTGGAGGAAGAAGAAGAAGAAGAAGAAGAAGAAGAAGAAGAAGAAGAAGAAGAAGAAGAAGAAGAAGAAGAAGAAGAAGAAACGTACATGACTGGATTCCTCTACTACTGTGCTGGGATAGCTGCTCCCATCTAACTCTTGGCAGGAAAGTAAATAAGCAGTCAAACCATAATGACTTTAAATATTAACACTTAAAAGAGCTAAGCTTTTGACAAACCTACATGCCATTAGCAGTAAAATGACTCTTCTCTTTGGTCACCTTTGCTCATCTCTTTGATCAGGTCTTTGCTCACCTTCAGGGTAGTAAAGCTGAGAGTCCCCACCTGTTGTAGGATCTGAGCTTATCTGATGCTGAACAAAAACTGAAAGTCAAATATTTGCTGTTTGTTCTTGGATTACAGAAAATAAAATGTGACTTATTTGAATAACCAGTGGGTATTTATGGCTCTCTCAAAGGTCTTAGTCTTATTCTTGATACGGTGTAGTATTTGCATTAGCGTGTTTAGGACAGGAGCACTGCAGTAACCAGCAGGGATCAAGGGATTACACCCAAAGCTCAATCCAAGACATTCTTTGGCTTTCCGTTTAACTCCTGAATGACAAAACAAAAATATCTGAAAAATTGGAAATCCTGTTAAATGTTGCAGATAACTTTTGGGGTTACATGTGTTTTTCCACAAAACGGCAATGTGATTAAAACTTCTGTAGCTATGGCAATGAAAGACAGACTAGTGTACTACCTTGTCTCAGGTAGGGCTTTGGCTCTTTGACAGTTTTTTTTGGTGGGGATTTTTTGTAAACAGCTTAAGTTCAAGGTAACGGCAGCAGGACGGGGAAGAGCGGGTGGGAGGGTGGGGAATTCAGATCTCCAAATAGAAAGGGATTTCCCCGCAGCCTTACTTTCTCCGTCTGCTCAGTTGTCACCTGGACTGGATTTTAGGCCACTTACAGTGGGATTAGTGCCATGTTTCAAGCTCAGTGAGCCTGATCTTGGTCTAAAAATCTCACGGTGATGACATCACAGTCTTGTTGTCAAGGGATTATGTATAAAACACTTATAAAAACAGGGCAGGATAATCACTCTGACTCTTTTTTGAAAAAACAATGCTGCTGATGGAGTAATGGACAAAAGGGCAAGCTATTTCGAAACTAATCACTTGTAGTGGCTGCTGGATAAATAACCAATCACACTTACACAGAGAGCCAGAGACAGATGAAAAAGAAAGAGACAGGAAAGGAAAGAGAAAGTTGACGGACGGAAAGAGAAAGACTGGATGAGTCATTCAACCTGCTAAATGGATCCACCTGAAGAGAACCGGAGAGAACCGATTGACAGGGACAGACAGAAAAGCTGATGCCAGTAAGAAAGCAGAGCAAAGAGCGTGGAGGTGAAAGGCAGACAGAAAATCACTTTTTAAGTGTTGCCCAGCATTGGTTAACTCTCAGAGCTGCTGCCAGGGAGAGGTTTTCTGTGCCACTCCAGCACAGTGAGTCTTTGTAACTCAGGTTCTCAGAGGAGCTCAACGCTGCTCCAGCTGGCCTGTACCCAGCCAGGCTTTCTCATGTCAGGACACAGACAATCAGGCACAGTGGGGTATACTGGATGCTGGGGAATTTTGAGCATGTTTCTTATCTTAATTTAACAAAATAGCAGCTAAAACCCACTTGATACCATTTACAGAATATACTGGGCAAAGCCTCCAGATCTGTTCTAGGATTTAACAGCAAACAGAGACCTTTTTAAAGAGAGGTCTTTGTTTTATTGCATTCACTGTTGTTACTACTCTGCTGGGAACTAAGCAGAAACAATACTTATACTGTACCAGAGTGAATGGTTTTATATACCAATGCTACCATACTGTACTGAGAGACTCAAGTTTGCCAACTCAAACTACTTAACATTTAAACACTTATGGAAGTTAACTAATCACAAGTACCCTCATACTGAGGTTAAGTAGTTTTTTATGCACTTGTGCTTTTTGGATGTCTTAATGTAAGTTGCTCTACTTGACAACGTTAATGCAGTAATTATATTTTTCCAATAGCAAGTCAATTTCAGGTATAATCAAGTATAATAAATGAAATCAATATTCATTCACTGACTGTCAATGAATGAAGGAGACTTTTAAAAGAATTTGGAGGATGTTGATGAGTTCACAGATTTTTAGACATTTTTAACCTTTTTTAAATTTTCCTGCTTGCAGTGTAACTGCATTCATTTATTCATTCAGTTCTGCTCTGAAACATTGCTTGTAATGGTTCCCCTTATTAATAGTGTATGTTGTTGATCCTGCATGAGGAGACATGCAAGGCTGCAAGTCCACCATGCTGACAAGGGCTATAAAACATTTTCTGAGTTAGAGACAAAGCAGCAAGACAAAGCAACCAGTGGCTCCTTTCACCACAAAACAGGAATAAACTCCCCATTATTTGCCCAGAAGGCTGCGCTAGCGGTACCACGATAAAGGCTACGTGGATTAGCATTCTTTGACACTATTAGTAAACACATATTCTAAATACATATTTTATATTTATTCCATGCACAGACCATATAGAAATTATAATTTCAATGGTAGACAAGGGGCTAACTTATTTGATCCTTGAACTATATAGACGCCTGTGAAAAAAATGTCCCTGCCGCTCACTTTTATAGCTTCTGTGACTGTTTTGCTAATCAGATTATCTTCAGATTTTGTAGATTCATGTCTTATTTAATTCAACATAACGCCTCTTAAATTTCATGTAGCATGAAATAAAAATGAAAGCCGGGTATTCTTAGAGCCTGGCTACCTTGTAATCCACACATTGCTATTGTATTAGCATTCAGCATCCCTCAGTTTCTCATTTAGACTCACCAGGATCTGTGAAGTTTCTCTAAAAATCAGGAATGCCAAAAGTTGATGCTTTGTTCACCTTTTACATAGACTGTGTTTGGATGTTGTTACATTTTCCTTATAAATGCCAAGATATGGAAAAGAGCAACATGAAGGGTCTTATGAAGACCGTTCGTCAATAGTACTGGCTTAAGGGAACATTGGCTTCATTGTGAACGATTTTGTATTGTTATGAATGTGGTTTAACATATTTCTTCAAAACATTTTATATGTAGTCACCTAGTTTGGGAGCTGCTGACAATGATGGTCATATATATAATGTCCACATTTTGTATGCTCATTCAGCCCCTCTGTAAGGAAACATTCATATGTATAATATTTTTGTCTTTGCTTTTCCATCTTTAATTTTCTGCCTTGTTAATTGAAGTCGTCTCAAAGACTGAGAGGACACCAGTTTCGCCATCAATAGCAACATTCATCATTCAGTAGCATGCACTATATGTTGTTTTGTCAGCGCTAAAAGGTGAATATATCTCACAGCTCAAAAGCAGGGTAGGGATGGGGGGATGGGGGAGGAGGGTTAACTACACCCTTGCAGCTCCTCCTCCTCTCCTCCTTCTGCACTGATGCACAGATAAGAGCAGACAATACATTTCTTTGAATGCATGCAGGGAAGAGAGGAGTTTGACTGATCAGCGCACTTACAGGCACGCACACACACATAGTAGCATATTTGTCAAGAGGTCTGTGACAGGCACACGTTCACGAGTGTGCTATCATCTGTCTTTATGAGTCTTTGACAGGAAATAAGGCTGCACTCTAAATTACATGTCTCTCTGTCCCCAGTCCAAAACAGACACGTCTGAACTGTCTGCGAAACAAGGCCTTTTACAGTGGGTGGTAAACAGAACAAGTTATTGCAGGTACGCTTGCACGCGCGCACACATAAACCAAAGCTTGTCCTCGTCAATGTTTGTGATGGAGGAGTCGGTATAAAACAAGCAGACAGCTGAAAGGGCACTTTGCCACTTGGCACACAGCCATTTTCCATTTAACGTCCCCTCCTTTCTCCTCCATTTAAACACAAGTGCATCAGCTCGGGAGTCGTTTCAACTTTGTCTCTCTCTTTCTTTGGAAAACCCACTTTTAGATTATGTTAGTGTGTGGCCAGGTTTCCTATAGCACCAAGAATGCTCCTTTGTTTTGGTGATCGGATCCTCATCAGAGGAGAGGAGAGGAGGAATGAGGACAGATGTGGAGGTGGGGGGGGGGAGTGCTGTGGGAAAGATTACCAGGACAGCTGCAGGCGGAGCAGTTACTCTTACAATACTTTGGCAGCAGTTCAGATTTCAGCTTTGTACCACCCTTCTTTTCAGTTCCCCTCCACTATCCTTTTCTCTGCCTCCACATAGCTGCATGAATAATGTCAAATCAAATCTTTTTAACCATCTTTTCTCCTCCAATGTAATTGTTGCGTTCCTATCACCATCTCCCTCCTACATTGCCTCTTTTTGCCATTTGCCAAAACCGCAACACAAGCTTGAAGTGGGCCTGCAGTTAGTTTCTGAAGGTCAGGTTTGATGTGAGAGCAAGGAGGCGAGGGGAGGGTGGAGGAGAGGGGGAACTGCTTTCTGGCCGTGATCCATGAGTCCTCCACAACACAATGTCACGATGAAAGAGAGAGAGAGAGAGAGAGAGAGAGAGAGGAGTGAAGCAGTGTGGTTAGTTGAGACTCTATCATCGTGATGTAAACATGAATACAGCACCCACAGATGTGGTTACCTGAACACAGAGATAAACGATCAGTCTTCTGAATCACCTCCCCAGCCAACATGTGCGTCAGTGTGAGTTTCACTTTGATTTCAAGCGCATCTTTGCTGCCAGGTTGGTGGATGGAAATCTGATGATCAATTCTGACCGATATCTTCACGAAGGATCTAAAGTTTATCTTAGACTGTACCGTGTACAGTGGAGGATTGGCCTTTTACCTCTGACACATCTAAAATGTTTCAGCTTTCTCATTCAGATCAATGTGAAGTTATTTGTTTACATAGTGTGTTTGAATATAATGCAAAATTATTTTAGCACAAATTTGAATAGAATTTCCATACAGGTGGAAACATTAGTGAATATTGCCATACGGAATGAATAGTTAGTTCTAGAGATAAACAGTTTGTGCCATAAATTGTATTAATTCAATAAAACCCACAGACTATAAGAATCAAATGATGGAATCCATGAAGATAAAGTTGTTTCATGATTTCATATGTTGCAAGCTTTTTGTCTCTTCAGAGAAATTTAAAGGATGCTTTAAACTGTTGTTTATTTCAACAGTTATTTTCCACTGCACATTGGAAGACAGAAGTTTATTTGTTGTTTTTTCAGCTGTCAGCAAGATTACTTAAAAATTACTGAGCTGGAAATCTTATAACTCGATGAGGAGGAGCATATAGCTAAAGGAAAAGACCATAAACCGTTGGTGCAGATCCAGATAATGTTCTTGATAATAAAATGAGCCAGAAGGGTTGTTTGCTTTGGCAAAGTATGCAGTCTTTCATTACCGTTTTAGTTTGATACCAGATGTATCAAACTGAGAACAACCAGAAACTACGTTAAACATCTACAGTAAAAGTAGATATTTGAGTGCAAAAGCTTAACCCGTTCTCTCTGCTTGTGTGTGGAGCATCTGTTGGTCCGCACAGGAGTCTCTCAGCAGACGAGAAACCGCCAGTCAGCCACACACACAAACACACGCACTCACTAATTCTCCTCAGTAGAAACCTGATCCCCCTCATATTTCAAGTTCAAACGCTGAAAGAAATGCCTGAGAAATGCAATTTGGTGGAAAGGCTTGGCAAGTCAAACAACAACGGCAGCAGAACCTAATGAACTTTGTGGGAAAAGATGAAACGCAATTAGTTTCGTGGCAGATATAATGCATGTGTGTGAGTCTGATTGAGGGCAGGTTCCCATACCATGGTTTTTCTTAGAATTAATTGAGCTTCTTTAACTGTTTAACAAAGAAGAAAACCATGTAGCAATGTAACAGTAAAAAATTGTTTCTGTGCACAGATAAGCATGTCCAGATCTAAAGAAAAATGCAGTAATCACACTGTTTTTAGTATCAAGCATAATTGTTTGTTAAGCATTTATCGCTGATTGCAATGGCCAAGTAATGGGATACATGTGACGGAGAACAAGTGGAGGGTAAAATATTTTCTTTGCTGGTTGGTGAAACTTAAATTGTGATCCAATCCTACTTCACAGAGACACTTTCAGAGAGGTCTTCAGTGCACACACAGCTATTGTAGCACACCCATCAGGTTAGAGAATGGGGGGGGGACTGAAATTAGCACTGTTTGTTTTCATTTCAAATGGACACATTTCACTGGGAGCCTTTAATAGGCATAAGGGGCCTGAAGGGATGGATGATGGATAGAGCAGGGGACAAAGTAATGTAACAAAGAAAAGCAAAGACAAAAGGGTAAGGACATGTGAGCAGCCACCAAAAGTATTTCCTAATTGTCCTCACTAATCTTTTTTCAAGACCAAGAATCTCGGTGCTTTTTAATATTCCAAATGTAGAATAAAGTTCAGCACATTATTCACGTTTATTCTTCTCCATCAGCTGAATGGTCGTGTACTGGCAGGTAGGCAGGCACTTTCTCATTGGAGCGGTGTGAGCCTGCCAGGTTATAAAAGCAGCCATAAAAATCACCTCCAAAACCAGCTCAGATGCCAGCCATATGGCTGTGAGTTTAACAAGGACAAACTGCACCTCCTCACAGCTGCTTGCTCTCTTGAGTTGAATCCTTTCTCTGAAACCCTTCCTTGATCACTTTTTCTGACTAACTAGCCCAAACTATTTACTCACTTAGCTCCCTGACACTGACGGCTATGTCGCTTGTTTCACTTGCTGTGACACCCTAAAGCGCAAAATGTACTTCTTTTAAGTAGAGTGGACATTTGAGGCCGACCTTGAGCAGCAGTTTCCAAAACAACATGCATAAATTTAACTTGACTCTACTGAAAACTTCAAATTCAAAATCAGTATACCTTTTTGTTCACCAGACTTCACCATTCTTCAACAAAGAGGATTTTTCAGTCTACAGGTAAACTCGTGCCAGTAACTCTCCATCCCCTGGGCCTCTGTTCTTTACAGCCAGGCTTCAATTGCCGCCCTGTTATTACCTCAGAGCTTTAATTAACGGACACACCTGTCACCATGCTGTGCACAGACCCAGCAGGTCACACTGAGGGCGCTGGGGAATTCCTGCTAAACTGTACTGCACATCAGATTATGAAGTAGTTGCTGATCTGCTCTAAAGAAAGCAGCACTGTTGAGAATCTTTCCAGGTGTTGGAGTTCAGGTAGGCCTCATAATGCATACACGCTCTTATTTATACATGAAGGGCATTGACCTGGATTGATAGGAATTCTAATGGAGACATCTGTGGAACTGGAAGCGGGTGAACAGAAAGCCATCAGCAGCGAGTTTGCTGGTTGTCTGCCATGCTAACAAGCAGAGTTAAAAGCCCAGAGTGACAGGCCTATTAGGGACTAATGGAAGCAAAGACAGCTGAGACCCTGATGTACACACACACACACACACACACACACACACACACACACACACACACACACACACGCAATAAAAGATCACCACCACACCCCAGAACGGCCAAGAACCTCCCCCCCACCCTCAAGCTTCTCCGGCTGTTTTTACCTCTATCCCTCCTGTCCTCCATCCCTGTAGTTAAAGATCTTTATGGGTGAGGGAGTGGCATAGAGATGGGGCGATGGGATGGGCTCTCATGCTATCAGCAATCCCTGGAGGTAACAAAAGGTCAAGGACTCTCATTTTTCATCCTAGCCAATTACCCTTCCATTCCAACCTGGCTTTCCTCTGTCTTTGCATCTCACCCTCTTACCCTGCTGCGCTCCATCCAGTCCACTAATCAGATCTATTTTGCCTCACATGACCACACACATGCCTGTTACTCTTCACACACATGTGCCTGTAGCCCTACAGTGTCCTTCATATGAACAGCTGGAATAAATTGATATACGATAATTGATAAAAGAATTAAGAATTATTTAAAAAAAAAAAGAAAATTCCACTCCAACTAATGTTACATTTTCCAGTATCATTCCGAAGTGTCCTGGGATGTAACCATAAAAGGAACATAAAAGATGAATGTAACCACCTTGACATTACCCACCCATAATAGCATTATTTGGGAGTATTTTCTTGGAGCCAGAAGTGACCGTGATTGGATGAGATGGTGGAGTGATGTTATCAGCTAATGGTAGTAAGCTGCATCCATAAACTGCAGTGTGCATACACAGTTACTGCAAATTATTTCTAAGTGCCTACTGATAAGTAACAGACTAATGGAATATTAGAAAATTCTCTCAGTAAAACTGAAATGTGAGCATTTTGGATGGCTGCTGTAATAGTCACAGCTATTACACATATATTTGACAGCTACAACAGCAGCTCGGATTTCTGTCCTCTGCAGTGTCTCTTCGTATCCTGGCCTGCAGGCAAACAGTTCCCCTTTCTGTAGACAGATAGATGTTCTTTTGATCTGATATGATTTTTTAGATAATTCCAGTAAAAATGCTCCCCACATGACAAACACAGTTGTGAGACCCACTTCAGTGTTGTTATCAATGAGTAAACTATCTACAGAGGCCAAAACGTTCAGCTATATCAGACTAGAAGATGGTCCCTGATGTATCCAGACAAAACAGGGGCTCCATGTCTGAAACTGTGGTGGGGTTGTGTATTTGGATCCCTTGGGTAGAGTCCAGACAAAGTCCTTAGGGGAGAGGCCTTGGCAAGGCTTGACCTTCTAGCTCCCTTTGGTATGCTAAATATGTAGCAGGAAACAAGAAGAACATCTATCTGTCCACAGAAAGGGGAACTGTTTGCCTGCAGGCTAGGATACGAGGAGACACTGCAGAGGACAGAAAGCCGAGCTGCTGTTGTAGCTGTCAAATATATGTGTGTGTCTGCTTGGAGGCAGTGGGAGGGTATCAAGTGTGGGAGATGTTGGCGATTGCTTCTAAGAAGAACGACAATTAACCCTTGAATTCTCAGTGACCCTCTCATTCCCATACTTAACCCCTCCCAGAGGTCAGAGGTCAACAGGCTCTAAGTGGCCTGTGGGTCTCTAAAAGGGGATTTCACAAATGAATCAGTCACAGTGAGGCAAAAACAGAAGTCTGCAAAAGAGAATGATAATCACTGCATTGATAAAGTAGTTACCAATCATAATTATGAATTATCTGCATTAGTAGTATTATTATTATTGGTCTGGTTGTAGCTCAGTAGAGGTAGAGCAGATCATCTACTAAGTAGGAGGTTTCAGGTTCAATCCCTGGCTGCTCCAGTGTGCATGCCAAAGTATTCTTGGGCAAAATACTGAACCCCAAGTTGTGCTCATTAGAGTGTGAATGATGCATAACATGTCAGTGTGCCAGTTATTACAGTGTATTAGTATTAGTGTATTAGGGCTTGCTTGACAGCCACATGACCTGGTTGTCTCGCAGTCACTGAGTCAACTATGAACTCTCTGCATGCTACACTATTCAAGAATCAAATGTGAGACCTGTCTGACCTGTCAAAGTGATGCAATGGCCCAGTCAAAGTCCAGACTTCAAGAGACTTCAAGAGAGTTCTGCATAAACAAATGTCAACAAACCCCCATGAATTGATGCATCATCGAAAGAGAGACTGATACAGAGCCAATCATACAGAAAATCATTTTGAGTTATGGCTACTAAAGGTAGTCGAACATGGTGGAGGTGAATTCCTAAAGCCATAACGTCAGCAAGAATAAAATAACTGGCAATGCCAGTTGAAGTGTGATCGAGTATCTTAAGACTGTTAAGATGTCCTTTGTTTAGTTTATGAAATGCTACACAAACTGTACATAAAAAACCCTCTTTTTTTTAAAAGAAAGATCAAGTGTTAAAGGATTCCATGCAGGCAGATTTTAATTGAAATGCATGAAAATGACAGACTGCTGGTTTTGTGACTTTTTGTTGCATTAGCAATGTAAGAAATGCAATCTTTATTATTATTATTATTATTTTTTACATAACTTCAATTCCCTTCTGAGTTCAGACAAAGTTCTTTTTTTTTACTGAAGGTCACATTTAGGAAAAGATTTAAGAGAGGCAGAGAGAGTGCTTGTGGATAATGAGTGAAAACGTTGGGAGACAGACATTTTCCACAATAACTTCCCTGAATAAATTTCCACCAAACAATGCAGAATGTCAGCCAAGATACAGGATTTACTGGGACTCATTAAACGTGTTTGTACCGTGTTTATGACCACACATGACCTTCTTCTTCCAGTGATTCCAGGACGATTAGTGTACCTGTGCCCCCAGGAGGGAATCACAGTTTGGGTATGTGCAGACCCCCTGGGTCATAGTGAAGAACACTGGAGCCAGGCTGCCTGCAGTAGCTCCCCAGAGAGACTGTAGGGGATGTGTGTGGAGCTTAAAGTTAAGGGTGTGGGGGTGTGTGAAGAGGATGATTTTTCCAGCAGATATGCAGTTGTCGACCATAGGTTTAAATCACGGGTGGACATCTGCTTAATATACTCAATTAGTCACACAGTTGATTATTTCATACAACACACACACATTACAATCTGGACCATAGAATGAAGTGCTGCTGGACTCTTTATAGCATTTGAAGGCTTAAATATAGTCTACACATGCATTGTGTGGACATAAAGACTTTGACAGTTCAACTCAGAGTGAACAATAGTGAAAGAGTCTAAAGAAAAAGCAATCTTCAAAATGTTTGAAAGACCCTGTCAACAGTTGTTCTGATATGAAGAGAAAGACAGAAACTTAGGGAAAGACAACAAAAACACAGCTGGTGGTATGAGATGAGACCAAAAAGTCTCAGATTAACGTTGTGAAAACACACTTTCGGTCTAGATAGAAAACCCTATTCCGAGGGGAACTACAGTCAGCCATTGGTTTAATTGGCTCTTAAGTTTAAGATAATGTAACAACAAAGATTAGGTTAAGCAAGATTTAATTGTCATTTTCTGTTCAATTTAACTTTATTTTGACTCATATTGATGTTCACTGTTAATCTTATTGAGAATACAGTAGCCATATCCCTTTTTAGTTCGGTAAGTAAGAGCCTATTTCAGTAAGCAGATGCCACATGTGATTCATAAAAACCAGATAGTAGCGCCTGGTCCAGAAAAAAAACAGGAGGCATAACTGCCCAGTGGGTATTTTGAACACTCATCTGTACTACTAATGTTTTAAGGAGAAACTGTCTTTTTTTAAACTCCACCTTTGCATAATTCTCTATTGCCCATGATTCGTTTTCTCCCTTTTTCAACTGTCGTTTTTCCAAAGCGGGACAAAAATATCTCCCTAGAAAAACATTTTTGCTGATTTCCTCTGCCAGTAGACACTGTAGACTTTGGTCAGTTTGAGCAAGCTTGGTTTCCTGGATTGTTACTTTATGGGTTTGATCCTCACTGTTGCTGAAGGCCTGCTGACAGAGACAAATGTACTGTAGAGTGGACACTCACATATGTTAGAAGAGGATTTTAACTATCCACCTGAAATCTGTAAAACTCTGCACTTTCCCAAAATGATTCTTCTAGCCTTCTGAATGTAGCCAGGATGAAGTTGGGGCCAGCTGAATCCCACATTATATGTATATGTTTAGATACGTGACAATTTTATATATTTAATCCAAGCGTCACAGATCTACAGACTAAGTATTCTTGTTATAAGGGCATTAATACAAGATTTAAAGAAAGCAGGAGCCTGGTAGAGAACAGGAATCTTTGCTCTCTTCTTCTGTCCAAACGTGACAACTGTGATTACAGAGAAGATACCCAGCTTGGCAGGATATCAGTGAGCCCACAGTAGATTATTGTTTGAATTACATGAACATAAGAACAGTCTTTATCTGTGTAGGTCTGTCATTTGCGTGGCGTGCAGTTTTGCTGGTGGGTCATTATGTCGTTCTCAACCACATGCACGTGCTTGGATGTGCACGTGCAGGGTACAGCCACACACGCGAATGTGTCTGTCTTTATCTCTAAATTTAAGGTCATCCTCTTCACATTACCTCTTGACTTGTCAACTTAAAGTCAAACTGACATTTGAATGCAGCTAAACTGTCCCGCATTCAAATGAAAGACAGTTTAGCTGCATTAGAGTCGCAGTTAGCATAAAGCATATAACTGCGATTATCGCCTAGCTTTCTTTTTCTGTGTTTTGCAGATTTACTAATAAGATTGCCAAAATTTCAGTATGTACCAAACAGTATATTAAAAGGACAAAAAGATTTTTTCAGTGTTTTTATTGACTGCGTCACACTAAAGCCGTGACTGACCCACTGGCCTACCACATGCACAGATGTTAAAAACATGCTCCCCACACAGTAACCTGTATATCCTGAAATCAGGACTGAAGAAAAGTAATTTAACAGAGCCATCATGGCTCACTTAAGCACCCCCTCTCTCTCCAGCTGTCTCTCTTTCATCCCTTTCTTGAAGTGCTGTGGCTAAGGTCCAGTTTCATGGGCTTAAATCGAATCAGCAAAATCAACTTCGTCTTCATCCTCATCTTTAATGAGAAAGGTGGTGGGATTTCCAAGGTGCTGCTCAGCTCTGTTTTCTTTAAAAAGGTCTCACTGTTCTGGGAAGGAAGCCTAGAGAAATGGATTAGCTAAAACCCAGAGGAAGGAAGAAATAGATATGCTAGACCACATCACAGTATGCACACAAACTCATATATTGTAGGAAAAAACCTAAAGGCCAAGATAGCAAGGTGTTATAGGAGCTCTTAGGAGGTTATCCCCTTGCAGCTCAGAATCAAACAAGAGCAGAGAGGAGAGGGAAGGAGGAAAATCTAAAACACATTTTTACCCTTTGCCTCGACATGTGGAACCTGTACTGGGACTGTTTTCTTTTCATCTGGCTGTGATGGGGCTAAGGGATTTCTACAGTGTCCCCTCTGCCCTCCCCTCCCAGGAGGGCTGTGCTGACCTAATTATCGACCAGGACAGCCACTTGCTGAGAACAACAGCGCCTTCGCAGCTTTATGCTAAGTCCCCATACCCTCTGCTAGCTAAAGTTCAGCACTATATCACCTTTATGCTAAATGGTCTTGCATCCTCTTTTGCTGTGAGTTGAACCCATGACCAGTCATACAAAGCTGGGACTTCCAGTAAGATTAAGGTCCTCACAAAATAGTGAAACTGCACTTTTAATTAACAGAAATATGTTGGCAAGAAAACTGGCTTCAGTGCTAGTGGGAGTGGTTCATTTCCTTATTGCTGCATCTGCAAATGTTGCTGGATGGCAACTGGTAATCAGCATATATGAAAAACAAACAAGCAGCAGCAGCAGAAAAAAAAAAGAAGTAACCCTGTAATTTTAACATACTTCATCTTAAACCACATGATAAATGGCATCTATCACTTGAAGGATCATGTTTGATGGATGGAGATGTAATGCCTCTCTGAAACTTAATCCGTTTCTAAGTGTGGTTCAGAACAAAGTGTGTGAAATGTAGTGAGGCAGATTAAGAATGAGTGGAAGTTGGTGAAATCAAGTAAAGCAGCTTCAGGTTTGAAAAAGAGGATGCGTGGGTGTGATAAAGACCACCGTCTTCTCAACCTCAACTCTGTCTGTCAACTGTCAGTGCTCACTCATGCACACAGACACATGAAATTTGTGCAATGAGGGCTTTCCTTTTCCCTCACAAGTTTCCCCCACAGCTGAGACACTGACGAGCATCACTCTGCCCACACACAGCGTGGGGTCCATGTCAGCGCTCTGCTTACATTTGTGATCTTCTGCTGGGTTTGTGTCTTCTTGGGATCCCCTGTGCACCACAAAGTGACATTTAAATAAAATGCGGTATCGTAAAAGGTTGACGGATTATGGTAAATTTTCTCTCATCAAAAACTCATCTGTCAGCAGCAGGTCAATTCTGAAAAAACGAAGAAAATGAGTCCTCTGATTTACTGTTACACCCAGTTACAGAGCATCTAAAGTGCAATTCTGGTTCACTGCAATTTGGTGAGATCTGGGTAAATTCCTGCAAAACAAAAAACAGACTCTTTGTGTTTAGTGCTCATGGGTAAAAACAAGTCTGCTAACATGCTACCTTAGGTGGCACAACCAGCTTTACAGTTGGTATTAAAAAATATAAATAATTTCCTAACCACTTGTTGTCAGACTCACTCTAAAATCAATTGCTAAAGCCTTGTTCACGCAGGCCTGGTGTTTAGTGATCCCCAGAAACCATCCATTACTTGGAAAAATATGTATTCTGTGACCAGTTGGCAAATGGTTGCTGGAATTTCCTGGAAACTGGTCACAAAAGGTATACGGTGCTGCACCAAAAACCTCCTTGGGATTGCTTTGGTTGCCACGCTTGCCTATAGTTTGCATAGAAGTTACTGATTTGTCTGTAAACACCAAGTGAAAATGTGTGATGCAAACCAGAAACAGAGAACATTTGTCTTGAAAGAAAAAGTGACAACTTTTCAAAGGTGTTAGTTGCAGCTGTGAGGGGCAAAATTTACTTTGAAGACAAACTTTCTCAGTTTTCATCTTCCATGCAAATTATGGGCAACTGCAGCAATCTGCTAGAGACCAAAGCAAACATGAGGAAGTTTTTGTTGCATTACCCGCTTTACGATTTTCCCTAACAATCACAGGTTGCCATGATGTATAAAGTTAATATAATTTTTCACCATAGATATGTAATATTTACACAATGTCAAGCTTTAGGAAAAACTAATTATCTCATAGTTGCAAAAACAATCCAACCTGTCACTTAACTTAGTTTCATTTTTGCATAACCGAGAGTTTAAGTGCAGATTTTGTATTTGTTGTATTTGTGTCCTTGTGTGGTTATGAGTAGACGAGATGGGGGTCTCCTTATGGATTCCATAAAGATCAGGTAACCACAGCATTTCTCCACCTTTGCATTTAACTGACTCACAAACAGTGACACGCTCACCACAGTGTAGGCAAGAAAAACCACAAAGGAGGTGGGAGGTGAGAGCGATGCAGGGGGGTTTAAAACTAACCATAAACTAGCTGGGAATCCCTCTCAGGCTGCTCAGAAGAGGTGTGGTGAGTTAAAGGATACAGATGTACGCATAAATTAAACCTCAGTAGTTGAAGTTGCGCTGTAGAGATTCAGTGCTCTGCAGATGGTGCAGAGGTGGACAGAAAGGTCAAAGGTTTCTTCACATGTTTACACTTTTCTCATTTGTAAATTACACCAAAAAATTCCAGCTGAGAAACAGCTAGGTGTCGTGGAAACTTTCCCTTAATTTCAAGTAAACCAGCAGTTACAAATGTCCTGAGAAGCCTTAACTTGATGACTGTCTATATCAGTGTGTTGATACGTTCCTGATATTTAAAAATGCAAAAAGGGAAATTATGTGATGCAACTTCATAAACATCAAGAGAGATCAATTTCACCTGGAAAAGGATAAAAACAAACACTGCGTAAACAAAGTGAGCTCAGTTTGCAGTTTCACAAGAAGGAGTCATACTGAAAATACAAACTTTTACTTCCAGTAAAAGTTAGTTCAGCTGACAAGCTTGGTGGCCCTGTGTTAAATGACCGGCCATTTTGACTGTTTGTCTTCTGGGAAAACAGCAGTCCTCCGTTACTGTATGTGTGGGCACAAACTTGTGACATTTACTTGAATAGAGCAGAAGCAAGTAGCCTAATTTGGAAATAACACACGCAGATGCGGTTGGCGTGTGGTAACTCAAAACACGTTGATGCTGGAGAAAAACGGATGCTGGTTTAAGAATATTTCAGTTATCTTCATATTACACATATTCCTGTGTGTTTTATGTAGGCATGCATCCTATGTAGTAGGTGTTGGGTGGCTTTTGCACATGGTTGGTGGTCCAATTATTAAAAACACTGAATTCTGAAATTACTCTGCATGGCAGTTGCATGGTAGCTTTCATGCCCATGTTGTGTGAATGACAAAGATCCTCTAAGGTTAAAAGGCATTACCACATATTTTAATATATTGGACTATACTTTTCAGCATTTAATGCTTATGGTCCGCTCAAAAATCCAGAGTTGGGTGGAGGTGTTATATCATGTCTTACATCATGTTGAGTGGTAACAGTCAGGTTAGTGGTTTTGTATGTCTGACGTGGTGGTACCTCTGAAGTGCTAAAATGGGGTAAAATAAGTTAAAGACTGCGGGATTAATGTCATATTTCATAGGTCAGAGGCCTTGTTGCAGCAGTAGTGTGAGTGTTAATGTGTTTGGTTGGAAAGAGATGCAGACACGGGACTGGGTTGTCATTTGAAACCTAGCTTCTGAAAACAGAGCACTCTGGTGACATGTGAAACCTGAAGTGCTGATTGAATTTGGTCACATTCACGAAAGCATGCACTGACAAGAAAAGAAAGAAAGAAAGAGTTCGCACACAAGCACACATCTTCTTCTCTCAAAAGCAGTCTGTGTTATTGCACAGCATGTGCATATGAAGCAAACTTCCTCCAGATAAAGCTTGCACAGACGTCTGGGTTCCAATGGAAAATCCTGAAACCAGTACCACAGGCGTTCTTTCTATGCAGCTCAAAAGCTCCTCCCATCTGCGCCCCACCTGATAGGTTTTCCTCTTCCTCTGCGTCCAGACGGACCACGCCAAAACCCAGACTGGAGTACAAACACAGGCAGGAGAGTAAAGGTTTGGCAGGTGTATAGAGAGACAGCAGGGTGAAGGGAAAGTTGGGCTGACTTGAATTGTACTTTCAGAGTTGGAGAGGGCGAGACAGGTAGGGTGAAAGGGAAAAGAAGGTGAGCGAGTGAGTGAGAGAGTGTAGTGACGAGAATGAAGTGGCTTGCTGTTATGGGTGTGATGGAAAGGAGAGAGAGGGAAACCCAGACACAAACATAAACACTGAAAAACACTTCAATGATTCCTCTTTCTAAACCTCACCCTTCACCTCTCTCGTCAGTTTCCAAGCATAAATAAATATGACATGGAAAAGCATCAGACAGCCTCCATACATCGCAAAGAAACACCAGCCTGTAAGTGAACAAGTAAAAGCAAAAAGCGTCATGGTAAATTTTGTTGTTTCCATTCAATAAAATGACCAATTGGATTAGACTGTCTGACTGTCACTGCTTCACTGCCATCCCATTAGATATCTGCTTGTTCTTCTTCATAGTCACAAACCTGAAATAGATGAGGAAAAACAGCAAGAAAGTCTTGCCTTTCTTTACCAAGAGTAACACACAAATGCTCTCACACTTAAGAAATATATACCCCAAAACAATGTCTGAGGGTCATCGTTCCATGATCGGACAGAGGAGACCATAAAGGCGTGTGACTGATCCAAAGAAAGCTGAAAAACCCCCCAAACTATTCCATCACCATACAAATGTGCATAGTCACACACTATTGAGTAGTAATGTTAAAACACAAGCTGCTTGGCTTTTTCCTTGAAAGGCATCATGTCACAGATTACTGCAGCTCCCTGGCCTGACTGGCAATGACATCATGCCTAGGCCTACTCCCAAAGATCCCTATGGCTGGCAAACGGCCAGTCCTGCATCTGCGAGGAGCCCTACACATATTAACACACATGGACACGGATACCCACGGAGCAGCATAAATACCCCAATGTTAAGAATCAGCCAATCCATTGTTTCTCTGGGCAAGAGTATAGTAAAGATGCTCTGCTGGTTCCAGTCCCAGAAAACAACTGTATGCTCATTCAATAGTGAGACTCAACAGAGCAAAATGA